>NC_057790.1:21655468-22255468 GCF_014905175.1 Aphidius gifuensis
ATCAATGTAATCAAAATCATCATCGTCGTCATCGTCATTTTCAAATTGATCATTTTCATCACCACCATCTTGGCCAGTATCAACATCAGAAGGTGAATGATTAACATAATCCTCACAATCAGTTGGATCACTGTCAGATAAAATATCTGTTTCTTTTTCATAAACATAACTTTCATCAAATTTACCCATCATTTCATTTAGAGTTATGTCATCCTCTGATGATCTTATACTCTGGGTTATTGATGATACAGATGAACTGCTACTGCTGTTATTTGTACTGCTGCTACTGTTACTGCTGCTACTATTGCTACGTCTTAAAACTGTCATAGGACGATTGGATCTTGCTTCAATTCTCGGTGACATTCGCCAACTTTGATTTATACTGAAACATTTAAATTTCAGCTAAATGTTAAATTAACATTTTTAATAAATATACTATTAATAATTCAAAGTTATTCTTATAAAAATAATCTTAACCATTAATCAAAATAGTAATAAAAAAAAATCATTTTGTTACAGTTATTATTGAAGAGAAAATAAAGTTTTTAAATAAAATTTTTAAAAGTAATATAGATTAAAAATAAAAAAGAAAAAGGGTCGTGAAACTCACGAACAAAACCGGAGCCCGTTTTGTTATTAAAACTTTTTTCGTAACGTAAACTCGAGTATAACGAAAAAAGAAAATATAAAAATAAAAAAAATTATCAATAATAAGAAAAGAAAATTAAATTGTGGTGAGTTTTTATACCTGAAAGTAAAAAAAGATACCTATATAAATTTACTGATATAAAAAATTAAAAAAAAAAAAAGGAGAGATACTCCAAGTGTCAATGAAAACTTGATGGAAAGTTTGTTTATATTTTATTTTTATTTATACTTAAAATTAATTAAAGAAAAAATAAAGTTTGTCCAAGTATTTATTTGTAGAAATAATAGAAAAAAATATTTCTACAAAAAAGAAAATAAAAAAATTAATGAAAATACTTACGGACTTCTTCCAACACTGAGACTATCTTGTCGATAATCTCTTCTAGTATTTCCATTTATATGATTGTAAAGGTTCAAATCACTTGTACTGCCAGTGATATCATTATATTTAAGATGAGATTTGATAATACCAGCATCATTATCACCACTTCCACAACCTCCAGTTGTACTTGAACTCGAAGAATTGGCTGATAGCCATGGATTTGTTCGTATGCGGGAACGTTGTCTTGGTGATTGTATCATAGACGTTGAAATTATTGGCTGTGGTGTTGAAAAACTTACTGGTAAACTATTACGCATTGTTAAATTTACTGATGAATAACTATCAATTATTTTGTTGTGTTGTTGAACCTCATTTTTATGAGGTTGAATATTTTTATAATACTGTGGTTGTTTTGATTGTACTTGTTTTATTCCAACTATTTCTCCATTCTAAAATTTATACAAAAATAAACACAATAAATCAATATTTTACTAATCAACTTGATTTGAAAAATTTTCAACGAGTCTTGGAAATATTTAACAAGAAAAATCTAGGCCAATTTATTTCGAAAAGTTGGAATTGATCCAATTAATAATTTAAAATTCAAGTGTATATACTTTTTCATATAAATTTTTTTAAGTATACATTTTGAATAAACAAATTTAGCTTTGAAAAAAGCTTCATAAATTCATATGTTTTTTAATAAATGAACAAACTTTATGGTTCATATGTAAAAAAAATAAATCCTTGAAATAATTGCGCCAGCATTTACATAAGGTCAAGTATCAATTCTGAGTAGAAATATTTTTGACTCTAGAAAATAATTATAACAGTTACACACAGCAGCATGTTGTTGAAATACCACTGCATTTTTACGCAGTGTGTATTTTCAAGAAGGTCTCTGACCCACGATTAAGCCGTTCAACCACAATGTTTGTCGATAGAGTTAAAAAATAAAAAAAAAACCACGTCGACAAAAAAAATCTCATGACAAGATACCGTGAGTTCATTGAAAGCTCTCTGTGACACGTTTTTTATCATCACATCTTCCAGCATGTCTAGCTCATGAATATTTCAATACAAAGTGAATGCAGTTTTTTTTTTCTCCTCAGGTTGGTAGTTACAATTAACTTGGTACAAAAGTTATAATTAAAATTCATAAATATTTATATTAAAATTTATTTTCAGTATAAAAGTTTTGGATTATTGATTTTTTATTAGTTACAAATGAGTAACTAATGGAGTAACATGATGGTCGAAATGCTTGAATGAATTGCATTTGCAATAAAATTGCTCAACTTGCTACTCTACGCTTGAGGCTATGAAGTAAAATAAAAAATAAAATTCTAGTTGAGCTTTTTATCGAAGTTTTGAGATCATTATATGATCAAGATTTTAGAATAAAAATAAAACTTTTAAAACTTTTTGAATTCAGTCAATTTCACAAACTATAGTTTTAAAAAAAAAATTGGTAAAAAAGTAATAGTTTGGTAGTTTACCTTGAATGGTATATTTGTTCGTAATTCATGAAGTAATTGTTTTTCTTTTGTCATGATAGTATTGACGTTCACTTTGGGTGAGTCATCATTGAGTTTTTTATTTTCTGTAACATTTGCTACACCAGAATCAGCTAGACCTGGTCTTTTATTAGTTGTTGTTCTTGTTTTATTACTTTGAAAATAATGGGTTCCAGTTCTAATGTTTATGTAATACTCTGGTGGATAACTAGCACCAGGTGATGTACCGTCTGTTGAGTAGCCAGTGCTATATGCACTTTCAGGAGAGGATAAATTGACACTGCCTGTACCACCTGATGTTGCAGTTGATGTGTTTGTATTACCATTCGTATATTTTAATGAAGATTCACTGAGTATAATTGTATCAACATTTTTTGCTGTTGAATCCAGTGGATATACCTATAAGAAAAAAACAAAAAAAAAACAAGCACAAAATCGTTAATATATTAAGCTTTATCAAGGGTGGGTGCTTAACTTTTTTTTTTTTTTTTTCCTTTTAGATAATTTAAGATTAAAATAATTTCCTGGTTTGGGTAATATATTATTCTCGACTAATGCTGTCTGTTATAATGTACTGATTATTATCTTTTTGAATTATAAAAATTAAAAATACTTTTCAATGTGTTGCAAATTAAATTTAAATGAAAAATCTTTCGTAATTATTTCACATTAAGGAAAAGATGTTTGAAGTTATCTTAGCACTAACTTTTGCAAATTATCATTTCTAAACATGACAGATAAATGCAAGTAATTAATCTCAAGACAAAATAATAATTAAAATTTACACAAACATCACAATACTTGTACATCAAATTTACAACACACTCATAAACTATTTTTTTCTTTTTTTTTTTGTTGAATAATTTAATATTATTTTTTATAATTTATTCAATCAAAAATACAACAGCTATTAGTTGAGAAAAAAAAAAACATGAAGCAATTAAACTGTCATTGTACATAGTAAGGTGTGCAAATGTCGGAAATATTGTTAAGTAGCTGTGCTCAGTGAAGAATATTAATTCATTCTATGTTTAAAAAATTTAAAAAAAAATTTAAATTATCACAGAGTAACAATAATTGAGTTGGCGAATTGAATTTACTACAAAATGAATATATTTTTAATTAAAAAAAAAAAACTCTCTCCGTATTTAAATCAATTTAAATTTATATAAAAAAAAAAAAAACTATCCACAAGGGATTTAAATGTTTAATACATTTTTTTAAATATACATATTTTAATTTCACTTTTTGATTTGAGCATGATAAATATTTAAATATAAACAAATATAAAAAATATAAATAATATTTATTTAAAAGATTTTTAAAATCCTCTGAATACTAATGAAGTGGCTCGATATATATACCTTCATTAGTAAACACACATATATCATAATTTTCATGGCTTTTATCATCATACAAGCCCTTTAATATTCGTTCCACAAAGATCAAGCATTTTGGCAAGCAAAATGCTTTCATTACAGTCAGATCATTGCGGTGAATATTAAACAGTTGGACCCTGATTATCGTGGCCTACCCTAAATTTAAAATATACAATGTACATTTTTTACTACTGCTTTTAAATATATACTTTTTATTTTATTATTTTTCATTTCTTGCAATAAATTATTAATTAAAAATTCAATTTTCAAATAGTTTTTAAATTAAAAAATCCTAAAGAAAATATCATTGATTTTTAAGAAGTATAATATTTACCTGATGAAGTCCAGGTGATCGATTTGCACTATGACTACCAGGTGAATTACAATTTGAATCAAAACCTCCTTTATCCGATTTTTTTCTATCTTTTTTCTTTTTCGGTCGCACAATATGCGCCTCCATCCACGTGCGTAATTTTGTCCCGAACATGATGATTTATATTGACTCCAATATTACAATAATCTTTCTCTACTATTTTTATTTTATTTTTTTAAAAAAAAAGCTCAATTATATCCACTAAAATAGAGCTTTTTTCTTCCCTTATTCTAATCACTTCTTGATATATCTCGTTAGGATTTAATGTTATTTTTAAATAACATGCTAATTGTAGACATTTGAATTTGATGTGTTTTTGATGTAGCCAAATTATCTGCCATGTTTTTATTATATTTTTTCATTTGTTGATTTAATATGTAAACATTTTTCTTCCTCATATTTTACATCAATCCTGCAATCAAATAAATTAACACAAATTAATTAACTAATTTAAATATAACTAGCGGAAAATTATTAATAAAAATTTTTTTATTTTTAAAATATATATTTTTAAAAAATTCTGGATAACGATGATGATTATTATTATTTGTTTTAACATTTATGTTCACTCAGTGAATAAACGCGCATCATTTCATTCAAGATATATTTTACTTTTACACGCACCCTTCTTGCATATTTTTTATTTCAAAGCATTTACGTTTTTTTTCTTTTGTTGCAGTAATTAGAAATGAATAGGTAAATTATTCTGAAGTTGAGTTTGAAATTATATTACTAAAAAAGGGAAAGAAAATGAGTAAAAGTGAGAAACAAAATTTGAAAAAAAGAGACTAAAGATAAAATTAGTCTAATGGACTGCGAGAATATGAACAGAGAATATTTTTAAAATATTTAAAAAAATAAAAATGAATAGATCTGTCTTTTTTATTTTGTCAATTGTTATACTAAATGAAAGCCAAAAAATAAATAAAATAAAAATAATATACTTGTTGTTGAATATTTGATAAAATTTTTTAATCAAATTTCAAATTGTTTTGTTTATCAAGTCTCAAGTATAATGACAACATAATATAAAAGCGATTGAAACGCGTGAAAATTTTATAAAATACATGTGGCTATTGTTAAAAGTTGAACTTAACAAAACTCAGAGATGGCATTGTCCTCTGATGATGGTTACAGTATGTGGTATACATATATGTGCCAGAACAAGGGTTTGTCAATTTTAGAGATAACACAGTTTCTAATGAGTTGCAGTATACATACATGTATATATTGAGATGCAATCTTTGATACATAGATGCATTATATAACAAAGAGGGTTGACTGCAACCACAACTTTACTAGGCCCACCCATATCATCATCATAGAATCATTCTCGTCATTGAAATTTCCAAAGAGATGTATTTGTGATTATAGTGCATATGTATTTTATACATATTGTCAAAGCAATGTTAGTGTCTCTAACACTGTCACAACAAACCCTCTGCAGTCTAACTCATAAACACAGTGATATGTGTTCGACAAAACAGGGAGAAAAACTACCCCATGATTTATTGATAATTGAATCAACATGGGGACTATAATTTACATCAATTCATTTATTATAAAAAATACTTGATTTATATTTAATTTTTATATTTAAAAAATATATTATTATTATTGTTGTTAATTTTGTTGAAATTGTTGTTTAAAATTTAAAGAAAAAATGTTTAAATTTCAAGATAAAATTAATATTTAAAAATGTTTAATGCTTAGTTGAAATTTTGTAATAGTATATTTCGTTACAAGTGCCCACTCAGAGAGTGTGCTCTCAACGAATTTGGAGGGGCAAGCACGAGCCTTGGCGAGTGTTTCCCCTCCAAATGAGTTGTGAGCGGGCTCTCTGATTGGGCACATGTAACGAACCATATTTTATGTTACTATGGACAGTGGTAATAATGTGTGAATTTCTAAAAAGCGCACTACCCCTCTTGCGCTTTGGAAATTCACACATTATTCCCACTGCCCTTGTAACATAAAATAATTTTTTAAATAGCTAGATTAATAGTTAGATTAACATTTTAAAAAAATATTAAATCTATTTTGACACTTGAAAAATATTAAAATTTATATTTCTATTTTAAGCTAAAGTGTACATTGAATTTATCATTTTCTTTTTTTAAATATATATCACATGAAAATGAATATATTTAAAAACTTGAAAAAGTAAAATATAAAGAATTAAATTTTGATGAATTTAAATTACAAATTTTACCCTTCTTTCACACCCTTTTTTTTTTTTTTTTTAATTTTGTGGGCAGGCAGTATCCCTTGTACTCAAACTGACGGCACATTCGCTCGATATTATCCATTTGGAAATTGGATTTGTATTTCAAGCGTGATATTTTACACACAAAAGTCTGGAATTTGATATTCACCAATAATTTTATTCATCAGATGTATAATAAATGAAAAAAAAAAAAAAATGTATCTATATTAAATATCAATGAAATATCAATTTATAAAATTAAAAAAAAAAAAAATTAATAAGCTTCATTTTCATAAACAAAATGAATTTATAAAAGCACATATACAATCCTGTATTTTATTTTAAATAAAAAAAAATGAAACACCGTAGTTATACTGAGATAAAAAAAAAAAAATTGATTAATTTTTTTATTAAAAACCTATGGAGTTAATTGATTTATAACCGAGGGTATAAAAATACGAATTTATCAATTTAACGATTATTTTTATAGCGCGGTATGAAAATAAAATTTTATATGAGTAATAATTCATTTTATTTATCTTCATCATACAAGCTTATACGAGAAGCTATTCCATCATGAAGTCATGTTTTATTTTTTAATGACTTTATTAAATAAATGTATATTTTACTCAGGTAAAATCATGTCGTCAATTATTGTTTACTTGGCTAAATATATTTTTTTTTTAAATTTGTATTTTATTGTGAGTCATGACCTACACAATGACTATTGGGTATTTTTAAATTTTATTTCGATACATTTATCATCACTTTACTGAGAAAAAAGTCTAGTCACCAAAAAATATAAAAAGCCTATCTACAAATTTATGTGTCATTGCTTTGTGTATTTTCAACGAAATAAAAATTAAAATAAAAACACCATAATTCATAGAATAAATGTAATAAAATTCTGGCTCAATGGATTTAGGCCTTTTTTATTATGACAATTATTTTATTGATTGATTTGAAAAAAATAAATAAATAAAAGCTAAATTATAACATAATATTAAAATTTAGAAAGATAAATCAAGTTGCATGAGTGATAAATTAATAATGTCTGACCAAATTAATGTTTGTATCACTGAAAAATATTTAAATCATATTGCATTAATATTTTTTTTTATATTTTATTAATGAAAATGAAACATAATAAAATATAAAAATTTAAAAAATATAATTATAAACTCATATTTTTTTGTCGGAGGTATTTTAGTTATTATACGGGTTGCTTTGGATTGATAGTAGTTAAAATAGTATTGATAGTAGTCAAAAAAAAAAACTGGTAGATATAATTATATTTTCCTAATTCGAAATTTTAGATTTTTCAAAAACTGCCAGACTAAATTTTTTTTTTATTAGAAAATTATAAAATAGAGGCACGGGGTATATATAAAATTTAAAGCTGTTTTTTTTCTGCAGTTATTAGTATTTTAAAATTAAATTATTTGATTCAGTTTTAAATATTGTCATATAATCAATATCATCATCTTACAAACAAAAGTGTCAATGTCCAACTTTATTTATATATACAATTGAGTTCATTTCAAGTGTTTTTGACATGAAAAAAAAATTGTTATACAAAGAGAATTTAAATCCCATAGAAATAATGTCAATTGTATATGAAATAAATTGATTTTAATTTCATATATAAATAAATCTTTTTGTATAATTTAAAAATATATTATAAATTAAAATAAAAAATTAATAATTCATTATTTTATTTGCACACATGTGTGGAAGATTAAAATTAACCGGAAATTATAGTGGTAGATAAATGAAATTTAACTATTGAAATGGGAGTGTTCTCCCTCTTTTAGTTTCTTGTATTTTACCCTCGTGTTTGGCAGCCGGAAATAAAGATGACAGGTCGCGGGCAATGCGTGAGTATAACAGTTCAAGTAAAATTTAAAATTTCGTATTTTTTTATGTACATAAATCTTCCTCACTCAATATTCTCATCAAATTATAAACGAAAAAAAAAAAGGAAATTATTTGTGACATGTAATTTCGATCTATATTTGTCATTGACATTGAAAGAAAAAAACCAACAACACAGTATTTTTATTTTTTTCTATAGAGAATAAAACACACAAGAGATTAAAATAAAATCAAGAAAAGAAAAAAAAAATATAATCTATAATTAAAATTTGACTGAAGAACTAAAATATGACTCATTCATTTCTATAAATAAAACAGACTGATATAGAAGTGAGTACGTTGGCACTATAACCATTGAAAAATATTTTTCATTCAATAAATCATTAAATTATATATTTAACAATTAAATATTTCAACACTTCAAGAGATTACTAATGGCCTGTGATTTATTCAAGTGTATATACATAAAATTTCAAAGATTATTTTTTTGATGATGCATATCTTATTTTGTCTGATCTAAATGATCTAAAAAAAAAAAAAATAAACAGCTGATGTATATTTTTATGATATATCAAATCGATAAAAGAATATACATATTTTTTTTTTCCCATTGAAATTATAATACAAAAAAAAAGCAGTTATTTCCGTTTTGCAAAAAAATTTTTTTCCCTCTGAGGAGACACCCAGGGAGAAATGGCTTGGAGGTAAATGAAAGGATGAATAGAAAGGTTGACAAAATACATGCACAATAAAATTCAACTCTTCATCGCAACTGTGAGTCAAAAGTCACACACAAGGGGTTGTGATGAGAGATACTTTACTGCCTTGATTTATTTCTTTTTTTTTTTTTTCTCACTTATATATACACCCTCGAGATCTGGCTATCATTGACACTCTTCATCACCCACCCACACACACGTTACACTAACCCAGATATAACAATCAATAAAAAAAAAAAGACATTTGATAAAGTTATTTTAATTTATATATAATAATATTAATTTTATTTTTAAAATGTACTTGGCACGAAAATTACGTATTTTTTGAATTGAGTAGAAATCACAAGTAGCTAAAAAAATTGTTGAGAATGGTAAAAAATGTACATAGAATGTTTGGAGGGTAGCCCAGACGATGGCTGTAGTCCAGAAAATATTGTCTGCAACATCCTTGAAATTCTATGGGTTGTATCACCCTTTGCATTTTGTTTTTTTTTTTTGTTTTTTACGACAACCCATAATCGTTATTTTGTCATGATTTACATTATTTTTTATATTCAGCTCAATGAATCAAAAATATTTAAATTTTATTTTGTATTATAAAATCTAACAAAAAATTTATTGTATTTTTTTTTTTTTTTTAATTTAGATATTGTTTTATGAGTGAAAACAATGATACAAGATATATAGGATAGTGATCTAGTTTTTTGATGAAAAATCTTCAAGTTTTTTATCTATATAAAAAATAATATATAAGAGTAAAAAAATATAAGCAAGATTATTAATTGTAGGGCAGAGAAAATGATAAATTCTACAAGTCATAAGTTTTACTGTTAAAATAGCAATCAGGCATTGTTTCATCAAAAGTGAGCCAAGTATAGCTACTAGAAAATATAAATAAAAATAAAGAAAAAACAAGCTACACTCGACTAACATTAAAAATTAAAAAAAATATATATATCAACACGTTGAAAAGTAAAAAAAAAAAAATAAGATGATTGTGGTTTTAAATTGTACAAGTAAAAAATAAATAATAATAAAGATATGAATAGTACTTTGGTGAAATGGTGCTTCGTTAAAAAACAAGTTGATATTTTTCGTTGTAATTATTTTTTTGTTCCCCTATGACGATTAAAATTTTGGCTTTTATACGACAAGAACAATTGAGAAAAGAACAACTGTGGTTAGGGCATTAATGCCTTAAAATATAATTTAAAAAAATAAATTAATTAATTAAATATTTATTATTGAAATAGATATTGTTTAAATTATTGTAGTCAAAAAAATAATTGTTGTGGTCAAATAAACAATCATAGTTGTTCCCTAAATAGAGGCTATTGTTGTTTAAATAGTGACTATTTTTTTTCTCCACAATTATTATGATTGTTGTCTAAAAAAATAACAGTTGTTTGTTTTTATTTTTATTTGTTTTTGTAAATTGAAATTTACAAAATTGACATTCAATCTGATTTGTCTTATATATTTTGTATATTTTTTTTTTTTGATATATAGTGTGATGATAGTTTCAATGTGTTATAGCACCTGAAGGGATATCTTCAATTTTGTTTTTATCCCTATCATCTAGAATTATCTCTGATATCCCAAGGAGAATCACTGACGAGCTTAGTTCCCTTCAATAACTACTGCGTATACCAATCGAACACCCAAGAGCATAAACAAGAGACACAGGACGTAAATTTGACCCTAGGGGTGTTTTTTGTAATTTTCCCAAGGGCTATATATATTTATTCACCAAAATACATTTTGCGAAGGATGTACCTTTACTGTATATATGATTTGCAATTTTCATAAATTAAATGTCATACTACATGTTTCTTTATTTTTATTTTGATTAAAAACTATCAATGTAAATATAAAATTTTTTAAAAATTAATTCAACTTATAGTATTATTTATGTACAGTTAAGAATTTTTCTAAAACGAAAATATATTTAATTAATAAAGAGTAATTTTAAAATTGTTGTTTAACTTTTGGTAATAAAATTTTAATCCTATACAAACTTTTAATTGTAACAACAACTATTTTACTACCAAATATTATTATTTTTGTGGCAAAATTTATACGAAAAAAATATGAAATCTAATAATAAAAATACACTAGTAATTTATTTATTTATAAATTAAATTTAAAATTCACTCGACAAATTCAAGTACCAATCGAAATATATAAAAAATAAAAAAATATCAAGAATACCAATAATATACAGAATCGTTTCCAACTACTGATTAAGTTTTTTTCTATTGTTCCCAAGAGATGAAGCTTATAAGAAGACCTGAAAAAGAAGTTGGTTCATTTACTCTTTCCAATTATATGGACGAGCATGCTGACGAGAGGTAAAATAAAAATAAACTGAAGAGTAAAATTGTCAGAAAGACAATATTCGAAGCCGACTAGTGCTTTCATAAAAATTCCATAGTGATACTGTAGCAATCATCACATTGTAGAGCCAGCAAAAATACCAGGGATTGAGCCAAAACAATAAAAATAAAAAAAAAAAAAAAACCAACAGCTCGATCAAGGGATTTTTCTAGAGATTTAAAAATGACGCTGAGTTGTAAATTTTTATTTACCACAAATATCAAACTTGTATTTTGAATAATTCATATAAAAAATTTATCATTTTATCATCCTATGAATTGAACTAATCACTTTTCGATAAAAATTTGAACAAAAAATATATTTAGAAGCTTAACAGAAAGTATAATAAAGAAAAAAATGCAAATTTATAAAAAAAAAAATCATCTTTTTTGTGTGTGTTCACATAGGCTAAGAGATAAAATGTTTCTATTTTTTTATACTTTTTAGAGCAGGTGGATTTTATTTTATAGCGAATTGGCGAATGTATGCGGATAGATATATATTTTGATGCAGAGGGTGAAGGTTACGAGTCCGGGGCATTTTCTGCAACGAGAAAATTTTAAAGGGTTCGATTGAGCACCTCTGAATGTTCCGGGGGTTGCGAGGATGGTTGTCATAGCAACTTGGAGCTCTTGCATGCCACCCATTCTTTCAGCTACCCCTTGCCCCCACTAGTCAACTGCTTTTATCCCCATCAAATGAATCTTCACTACGATGTCGAGTCAAACCAACCAGATCTACAATTCTACATGATCGATATGAAATGCTAAACAACTATTTCATATATAACATCATTATTTATTTTTTTCAAAAATAAAAAATCTATCTGGTATTTTTTTTATTACTCTATAATGATCTCTCTAAAAAACTTTATAAAATTTTTGAAAAGAATAGGATTATATTTCATTTTTTTATACTATTTCAGATGATTTTTTTTGTGGAAAAATTACTAGATCATTTGAAGTATATGATAAAAAGAGGCTGGTATTATTTGAGGTTTAAAAATTTTTTTTGAAAATTTAAATTTACATCGTTATCTTACCAACAAAAAGGCATGCTCTTTTTTTTTTTTTTTGGGGTTAAAAGAAATTTATATTTAAAAAAAAATCGCAGAGCTTTTTAATTATGTTTTTGATGGTTGAGCTTTTTTTGTTTGCAAGCCAAAGTGTAATTTTAAGTGATCAAATTATTTATTAAACTGGTGTATATTCTGTCGCTGTTATTTGTATTAAAGATAAGCCGACTGATTTATTGATTACTATATATTCTTTGAGTGTAAATATCTTGAGTGTAAATGTCATATTTAGCTGAAAATCCTTTTGATGTGGTGGATCCTGTAATACTGATTGCAACATAAAAGGATATAATATTTTCACCCTAATATAAAACTACTTTGGCTTTTTGAATTTAAATATAAAAAAATTATTATCATCATTATTTATAATATTATTTTGAATAAAATTTAGGATTATTATTGTTTACTAAAATTTTAACTTTGTGTCAGGTTACATGGAAAATTATACTGTGTGTAAATCACACACCACAAGTGCAATACTTTGATGTGAAACAAAATCTTTTTAAGTAGGTATGAATTAAGGTAGTAAATAGCTAAATGAAATTAACTCTGAGGATCTGACTAGACTCAGTTGTCAACACACAAAACATTCTATTGGATTAAAAGTAAAATAGTCCAACAACAAAAACAACAACAACAACAATAACATTACGTTCAACAATTTTAAGAAAAAAAATAAAAGTTAAATTAAAAATCTTTTTTAATAATTTGTGCATTAATCTTCTGATTGACTTGGTCAAATATATCAGATGCAAATATCTATATATCAAGACTTAAGTGGAGCAGAGCTTAAAGCTGCAGTCGATCGAATACAATGATAATCGTGTAGGCAGCTGCAGCAACCTCTATGATTATTTTGTTATCTAAAATTATTCCAGCGTGAAATAGACCCATTATAGTCCTAAAATATTTTCATTCTTATCTTTTTTTTTTTTTACTCTACAATGGAGTTTCAATTTTTAACATTTAACATTCAATTTTGCATTTGAAAAATAATAATAAAAATAATATTTCAGTATTGTTGATCATCTCAAAACGATGAATAATCAAAATGACATAGACAAAAATATTTTTCTTCTACAACTATGATGATGGTGTAAAAAAAAATAAACAAAATAAAAAAAATTCCCCTACAAGAAAATTTGCATTTCTTCTGTCTTTCTTATTTGAAAATTCGCCTCATGAATAATGCCAAACAACAATTGAGAATTGTATATGCGTTGAGGGTAAGAACCTCAAAGGTCTCTTTTTTATTTTCTCATGTTTTCACATACATACAATGTATGCTCTTTCTAAATAGCAATATTTTTTTTTTTTTTTATTTGTCAAAAGTTTGCGGACCAGACTTTTGAAATAACAAAAAATATAAATAAAAATTTTTAATAGCTCTCTTGATGACTACAGTGTTTATTATCTTTTACTTTATTTTTATTTTAATCACATTTTGTTTATTTGTTTAAATTTCTTTTTTCATTTATTTTTGACTTGTCTTTCTGACTGAATAAGGTCACGATTTATATATTTAAAGAATTTACTTGGATAAATTTTTTTCTCTATTTTTTTTCTATTGCCGAGAGACAAAATAAGGTGACAGTGAGCTGGAAGAAAAAAAAAATTAACAAGTTGAAATTTTGCCCCACGAGAAAATTCGATTGTCTCTTATGGGTATTTTTTTTTTTTAATTTTTAAATTTATTTTTATCCAGTTGCTCTGTAATTTTGTATTTGTCAATTTTTTTTTTTAATTTGGCATTTTCATTGTTGAAATATATATAGACTTGAATTTTCAATGATTTCATCAGTTTAAATATTTCCGATAAATTCTTTATTCTTTTGAGATTAATTTTTTATATATTTTTCAGTATTTCAACGTGATAACGTATATATAAACTTCAGATATATGAGAATTCCATTTATCACAGTTGTTTTTTTTTCTTCATAGCTGTTTTATTTTCTTGGGAATTTTTTTTTTACTTTTTTGTGGCTAAACACATTGGTACAAACACATGGGAAGTTGAAAAACTATATTTATCACTCGTTGAGTTTTCCAATTTACAATATATATTCTTGTAAAATTCAAACTGTAATTGCCATTTAAATTTATGAAAAAATTACATTTAAATTTTTCTAAAAACAAAAAAATAAAATTTAATTTTAAAACTCAATTTTGGCAAAATTGTAAAAGTTTTCTAATATTGTTAAAGAAATAAAAAATAGTAGATTGAAAAATATTTCAATATGTAGTTGAAAAATATTTTCTCAAAATAAAATAAAAAAAGAATTTAATTATTTTTCAAAGTTATAATTTTTTTAATACCACAAATTGTATGACCTAATAAAATGAAAAATTATTATAATTACTAATATCGGCTTGCAGTGAGATTTTTTTTTATTATTTCAATAAAAAATTTTACCGACAGCTTTTATTTGGAATGTAATATATTGGTAACAAGTGAACGTGATTTTTTTTTTTTTATTAATGAAAAATGTTTCAAAACTTTTGGATCAATGTTTGATAGAGCCACATTGAAAAAGTTTAATATATTTTTAAGTATAAAGCAAAGTAAATAATAATTCATTGTGAATTTTGGAAAGTCAAAAGAAGATGTAGCTAAAATTAAATTAATAAATTAGTAAATTCAATTTTTAAAGTGATAAAAAAATTCTTTTTCTGCAGTTTATATAATCTGTCAAATATCAAAACATATAACAGTTTCTTTTAATCTTTTTTTTTTTTTATAAAAAATTAAGTTTCTTGGATTTTTTTTTGCTCTAAATCGTTTTATATTGTTTCTTATTTATTTCAATAAATTTTTAAGTAAATCTTTTTGCATTTTAAGTCAAGTAGTTTGGTAAATTAATTAAACAATTTAATGTAATTTCATGTGACTTTAGTATAAAATAACAGTACGACTCTTAGCAACCCCTCGTGAAATATTTATTAAGCCCCTATCTAAACTGTCAACAATTTACATTAATTTTTTTCTAGATACAGCAAAGAAAAATGAAATATTCAAATTTTTAAAATTCTATAAATGTGTACGTTTCAACTTGAATTCATTTGACGTTGTTGGAATATTTGAATAATCATAACAGCGAGTAAAATAAAAAAAATTAATTTTGTTCAAAATCAAGGCATGACCCAAATGTGTCGTAATGACAACTTGAAAGCTTCGATTTGTTTAACTGTCCATAAAATCTCTCTCTCTAATAAAACACAATTTTTCAGCAAAAAAAAAAAAGAAAAAAACTCGTAAATTTTACGCCTTATTGAGTTGAATTCACCAATATTTTTTTTTTTTTTTTTCTTTTTATATTCATACACACAAAATAAAATAAAAAACAAAAAGAATAATAAGAATAAATTTTTCTATGCTCACATGAAAATATCGATGAATATGGAACGTCACTTTGAATTTAAAAATAGTCGTATCTTCTTTTGTAAATAAATAAAAATTGAAAAGTCTATAAATATTTAAAAGTATACTTTAATTTTAAATATATACTTTGCTAATAAAAAAAATAGTTTTTACAGTAAAAATAAATTTGAAAATTTGTAAAAACAATTCCTAATATAAAAAGGACAAACATCATCGGTCTTCCGGACATTTGATTGGTCATTGTTTTTTTCTCACTTACTCTCATACAAATTTCTTTCTATTTGCCTTTTTCTATTATTTTTTTATTTATTTCGTTAGCAACGAAAAAACAACAAAAAAAAGCGAGTAAACAAAATTTTTTTTGATATTTTTTATATTTTTTTTTTTAAAATTGACATATTAAGCTAGCACAACTTTTTTAATAATCATCGGATCTCGATGCAATTGGGCTTAAAAT
Organism: Aphidius gifuensis; assembly: GCF_014905175.1. Lineage (NCBI taxonomy): Eukaryota > Metazoa > Arthropoda > Insecta > Hymenoptera > Braconidae > Aphidius > Aphidius gifuensis. The sequence goes on from NC_057790.1 coordinate 21,671,795, forward strand.
TTTGTGCGAATTATGTGTTTTTTATGTGTGAAGAAATAAATTTAAAAGAAAATTTTTTAAAATATTTTTTATATTTTTTTTAAAAATTGACATATTAAGCTAGCACAACTTTTTCAATAATCATCGGATCTTAATGCAATTGGGCTCAAAATTTTGTGCGAATTATGTGTTTTTTATGTGTGAAGAAATAATTCAAAAACAAAATTTTTTTAAATATTTTTTATATTTTTTTTTAAAATTGACATATTAAGCTAGCACAACTTTTTTAATAATCATCGGATCTCGATGCAATTGGGCTTAAAATTTTGTGCGAATTATGTGTTTTTTATGTGTGAAGAAATAAATTTAAAAGAAAATTTTTTTTTTATTTTTTACATTTTTTTAAAAAATTCAAATATTAAGCTAGCACAACTTTCTCAATAATCATCGGATTTCGATGCAATTGGGCTTGAAATTTTGTGCGAATTGTGTGTTTTTTATGTGTGAAGAAATAAATCTGAAAGAAAATTTTTTTTTTATTTTTTAAATTTTTTTTAAAAATTCAAATATTAAACTAGCACAACTTTTTCAATAATCATCGGATCTCGATGCAATTGGGCTTAAAATTTTGTGCGAATTATGTGTTTTTTATGTGTGAAGAAATAAATCTGAAAGAAAATTTTTTTAAATATTTTTTATATGTTTTTTAAAAATTGACATATTAAGCTAGCACAACTTTTTCAATAATCATCGGATCTTAATGCAATTGGGCTCAAAATTTTGTGCGAATTATGTGTTTTTTATGTGTGAAGAAATAATTCAAAAACAAAATTTTTTTAAATATTTTTTATATTTTTTTTTAAAATTGACATATTAAGGTAGCACAACTTTTTCAGTAAACATTCAATCTTGATGTTATTAGACTAAAAATTACGTGTGAATTATATGTGATTTATGTGTAAATAAATAAATTAAAAAAATTTTTCGTCAATTTATTCATTCTTTTTTTTTTTTATGATAATACTTGTGTTTATAAAATCAATGAACAATGAACCTGTTAGAAGGTATAGATACAGGCCAATGTGCTCGTAAAATAAAATAGTACAGCTTTAAAGGACATAACAATATTTATTTTGATATAATTTGATAAATAAATAATATTTCAAAATAAAATAGATATTTTCAATGAAAATCATTCAAAGTTTGCAGCTTTTTAAACTTGAAAAAATAAAAAAAAAATCTGGATAAGTAGTTTGGATATTTATGGAGAACGATTGGTGATAAAATAAAACTAGACGATAGTTTTTTCAAACTTATGACCACACAAAAAACAAGAGGCTATATAGCTGACTCGTTTTTGGTAAAAATAGTTAGGGGAAAAAAGTATTGTTCAATTCGTTTCACGTCGGGTACATGCCCATCAACAAGAAAAGTAAAAGTTAGTGAAAAAGAAAGCTGGAAAAAAGAAAAAAAAAACACATAAAATAAAAAATAACGTTAAAAAAAATAAAGTCAAACCCCTGGGCAGATACTTGACACTTCACGAATGGCAATCGAATTTTCTTTCAAGATTAAATGACAGACCAACTTATTTTGAATCAAGAAAAAATGTTTGGAATATTTTTTTATATCACTAATTTTATTTTACAATGGTGCACATGTTTAAATTTTAATACTATCACTGACAATATGTGTATAAATTTTTTAAAAACTAAATTTTTTTATTTATTGATGTAATATAAAAAACAAAAATAAAAACCAATAAAAATTCATTGGCATTTTTATGAATTCTACTTTAAAGTTTTGATTGAAATATTATTTGGGATTTTTTTTTTACAATCATTGAAATTATTTGTTGAATTAATTTAAATCTGTCTATTTTAAATTCGTGTGAATGGACCCTTGGGATGAATATAAATTCAGCAAGATGAATAAGGAGAGAAGCTTTTGAGCACGTTTTGCAAACAACCATTACATGTATCAGACTCGTGACCATAATTATTATATCCATTATAATAAAATACACGTTGTATGATAAGCACACTGGATACTACATAGTAGTTATTAAATTAATAATAATTAATCAATGATATATTTTGCCTCATCAAATAATATATATATATATATAAAATCGAAAATTCATGTTCAAGATACTTGGAAAATTTTCCAATAATTTACTGTTAAATTTATAAAGTATTTTTAATTAAAATATTAGATGATATATATTACTTTTGAATTATAAATATACAATAATCATCTACGATGGGGTAAAGTTAATTAATCTGTCGTATGGTTGTTGCTTTTTCAACATGTATTATAACGACAGGAGTATATGAAAGGGTGTGTCAAAATCTATTATAATTTATGTCTGGGAAAAACACGCACATTCCGAAAAATATTTTTTTGACTTGTCGTTTTATTTAAAAAAAAAAAATCTCAGGTGTCTATTATTAGAAATTTCAATTTTTTAAATATATTTTTATTTTTTAGGCAGATGATGATGAATTATGATGAATGAAATTTTAAAAAATGTGCCAATTTCTGACACATTTATTGTTACTCTGTGATAATTTAAATTTTCTTTTAAATTTTTTAAACATAGAATGAATTAATATTCTTCACTGAGCACAGCTACTTAACAATATTTCCGACATTTGCACACCTTACTATGTACAATGACAGTTTAATTGCTTCATGTTTTTTTTTTTCTCAACTAATAGCTGTTGTATTTTTGATTGAATAAATTATAAAAAATAATATTAAATTATTCAACAAAAAAAAAAAAAAGAAAAAAATAGTTTATGAGTGTGTTGTAAATTTGATGTACAAGTATTGTGATGTTTGTGTAAATTTTAATTATTATTTTGTCTTGAGATTAATTACTTGCATTTATATGTCATGTTTAGAAATGATAATTTGCAAAAGTTAGTGCTAAGATAACTTCAAACATCTTTTCCTTAATGTGAAATAATTACGAAAGATTTTTCATTTAAATTTAATTTGCAACACATTGAAAAGTATTTTTAATTTTTATAATTTAAAAAGATAATAATCAGTACATTATAACAGACAGCATTAGTCGAGAATAATATATTACCCAAACCAGGAAATTATTTTAATCTTAAATTATCTAAAAGGAAAAAAAAAAAAAAAGTTAAGCACCCACCCTTGATAAAGCTTAATATATTAACGATTTTGTGCTTGTTTTTTTTTTTTTTTTTTTCTTACAGGTATATCCACAGCAAAAAATGTCGATACAATTATACTTAGTGAATCTTCATTAAAATATACAAATGATATAATACAAACACATTATCTGCACATTATTGCAGACAGCATTAGTCGAGAATATATCATCTATATAAACCCGGAAATTATTTTGATCTCAATCTATGCAAGAAATTCAAGCATTAACCCTTAAATATGAAAAAACAAATGCGGTTTTATAACAATGCAATGAATAATTTATGAATAAAAAACCATATTTACTTTACGATATAGCAGTAAATGCAAGAAACTCTTATTTTATTCATTGAAATAGACCATTTGATACTCGAATAATGCATAACCAGGTTAAACAAGAAACTACATTACCACGTGTGACATAATCAATATAATTCTAAAATGGCGTTGTCATCAATTCAATCCTTTTCAACCCACTGTTTTGTTATCAATATATAAATTTAAATTTCAAATCTAAAAACTTGCCATCATCCAAAAAATTATCAAGTTTGAATCAAGTTTAATTTATAATTTTGGTATATTAAATTAAATTAAATTCTTGATAATTTATACAAAAAACATCTGACTTTCCAAAACTCAGCCTAAAAGTTTTAATCAAATAAATATATCTTTTTCTTATTAAATATTCTGAAAACACAACAACTCAGTTTTATGTATATAAAAATAAATTTAAAACAAAAAAAAAAAACTTTTCAAAAGAAAAATTAAATTTGACATTTGTTATTTTTTTTTGACCTAAGAGAAATTTTTTCTTGTTCTCCAAAAACAAGAGGGTTAATGAAAAAAATATAAAATGTAAATAAAAAAACAATTTTTGATGGGAGTGCGTTGGAATTCGTTTAATGCATAAAGACGTGCGACGACTCACGTGGCAGACAAGAGTTTCAGAGAGCAGGCCAAAAGTGGATTGCAAGAAGGGATGTAAAAAAAAAAATACGTGAAAAAATAAAAAAACCTCATGGAAAGAGTGAGAGGATAAAAAAAGCTTTCTCTAGTATTCACTCTTTCTTTGGGTATAATTCCCTACATGATGCACTTTAAGCAGCCTGGGGACCAGACGAGTTTGAGACGTACGAGTAGTTGAAGGGTGAACTACCCTCGGCGGTTTTTTTTTTTTTATTTTCGTTTTAGCTGTCGGAAAATTTCGTATACTTTTACAGGCAGTTTTTCTTCGTCTCTACTCACCAATACTTTTTTTTTCAAGTGCAAAATTTTCTCCCCATCCAAAACATTTCCAATACGAAAAATATAAAAAAAAAAAAAAAATTACTTTGAGGGAGTAAAAGAGACTAGATTTATCCCTTGGCTATACTGATGCCTTTTTATCAATCTTCTCTGTCAAGACGAGACTTGTATGAGATTACGAAACGATAGAAATCCATCACTTAATACCAAGACACTGTACATATTGTATAAAGAACATTTTTTTACTTTATTTTTCACACGTTTTACGGGGATTACTTAATCGCCCAAGGACTATTTATTCAACATACAATATAAATTGTAATTTTAAAATGAAAAAAAAAAACTATATATGTATTCTAAGTAAATGTAAATAAGATAAAATAATGAGCCTTGCATGAAAAAGTATTTTTAAAAATAAAAAATTTACATAATTAAATTAAAGATGTTTTGTTAAAAAAAAAATTGTGGAAGCTAGTTTTTATCAACAAAAATTTCTAGATGATAATAAAATTAATTAAAACAAGTATTTTTATAATATTAATTATCTTTTTTCAAATATGGGTTGTAAAAATATTCCCTAAAGATTTTTAGTATGATCAATCTATTGCTCTGTGGAAAAAGGCCATGGGTATTTTTTTTTGTTTATCCCTATTATCAAATATGCCATTGTAACATCACCCCATGCAAGAGTGGCAATTCAAACGCGTCAAAACCCTCTGGGACAAACCTGCAACACTGCCTGACAGTGCAAAATGACATCGCTAATCCGAATCATTACTTTAGCCACCCCTCGACCCTTAAATTGGTGAATTTAAATTCCTTTTTTTTTTTTTTTAATGAAAAATCTTTACTGTGCGTAATTTTTTCAACTGGTTTATATAATTTTGATTGAAAAAATAATTATTTATTTTTTTTATTTAAAAAACTGAAATGTCAAAACAAACAAAACCAAGTGACACTTTGTTATTTAGAGCGTGTCGAGTAAGCTCAGATGTCGAGTACAGAGAGAAGAAAAAAAAAAATTTATATTATTCATGTTTCTAAAACTGTAAAGTATCATTCCAGAAATTTTGAAATGCGGTTTCAATTGCACACATATATATACAAAAATAAAATAACGATTAATTTATTTTTTTTTTCTATTTATAATTAGCCAGTTAAATAATTCATTAAACCTTTACAAAACTTTAGCAAATATAAACAAAAAAAATTATTTAAAAAATTTGTTATTTAAAAAAAAGAAAAGCTGTCACATTTTATATATATAAAAAAAAAATAATAACAATAACTGTACATTACCGATTTAGCCATGAAATATCATTCTCCATTTATAAATTGTTTTTTCTTCAAAATTAAAACACCAAATAAATGCACTTAATTAAAAAATATACAAAAATTAATTTTAAAATAAATAAATATACTTTTTTTTGTAATTATTATATGAATTTTTAAACACGATGTTACTCGAGTGAAATTCACATCAAGACTAAAGCACAGTAGCACACTGAACCGGCGATAAAATGCAAGCTCATTTTAGTTGATGCTATTGCTGTTGTAAGCATTGTAGCGCTAGTGTCCAATGCTTTCACGGAAATAGAAATTGGTGGGGTCGAGATGAATAGTAAAATTGACACGCGCACATATCTTTTTTGATCATCTCAAATATAAATAATAATATTCAAACAATTTGTTATATTTTTAAATAATTAAATTAAATATAAAACAATTTTTCTAATTATAATTTTTTTTTAAAAATATCAGAGCTTTGGAGAAACGGAGAAAGATAAATATTTTCTGATCCGATCATTTCTGAGTTTCACGGGATTTTTAGAAGGTTTACCCCTCATTTTATCCTGCGATTATGCAGGTCCAATATCCCTCTTGACTTTTCGTCCATAAAGTAATTGTAAATATGGGTTATGTACTTAACAAATACTCGAAATTTCAAACATTCACATAAGAGAGTAAACTACTCTATATTGAATTTGATTTATTTTTTTTTTTTTTGCAGATAAATTTATCCATTTGAAGGATTTATAAAAATGTTAATTTTTTTTTGTTTATATGGAATTGATTTATTTATATTTTGATGGTTTTATTATTTTTTTATTTGGTCATAAACTGAGTCGAAAGAAAGTGTTAAATATATATGAATAGAAAAAAAAAATATATATCGTAATTGTAGATTTTCTCTGTCTAGCTTATATATTTTATTGTTTTTTTTTTATTTTTTATTATCAAAAGATATATTGTATATCGCTTCAGGAAAGTTGAAAAGTCTTTGCCATCTCGACAAGTTGGACTTTGGCCAAGTAAAATATCAATTTTATGTCATCCACGAAATTATTTCTTTCATCCTTGCTCACGTATAGTATACAGTATATCCTATACCTTTGCCAAATTGAACATTTTATCTGACTTATCGATATTCAAACGACTAAATGAAAATCCTTATCGTTGTACTGTCAATCTCTTGGTAGCTAGTTTAATTTTAAAATATAATAGAAATGAAATTGTCCTTTATCCATGAATAATTTTTCATTTTTGAATTTTGACCAAATTGAAAATATACGATTTTTCTTATTGCATAATTTTTTTCTAAATTCTTCCGATAAAAAACGAGCTTTTTTTTACGAAAGAAATCTTCATAAATAAATGGATTTTTCGTCAATTAATTTTCAAAAAATTACCATCAAAATTATCAATTTTTTTCTAATAAATTAATCTAAATCATCATCAGCCAACAGAACGACGTTATAAAATTTTATACAGTTTTTATTTCCAACTGTAAAAAGTCATTTCAGTAATAAAACTCTTACTTAAAAAAAAAGACGAAATCTATCTATTAATGACCTTTGATAAATTAATTAAATAATGATAATAATAATAATATAATTCAGGAAGTCAATAGAGTCGATATAAAAAAAAAAATCACCTTTTTAAATGCATATGAGTGGTAATTGGTTCAACATGCCCATCCTTAAACTCATTAAAAAAATATTCCATCATGAATTAAAATCAAAGATGTCGATATGATATGATTGCAGACCGGTGGTGAGATATATAGACGTCATGCTCCAATTAGTTATAGGGCGCGTTATTATTTTTTTTTATATTTTTTTAATAGAAATATGTATAAAGCCGCAGTTATAATTAAACATGCAAGTGTATATAAAGCAATGTATATATACAAGTTTGATATAAATTGACAGACATAAAAATCTATGAAAGCTTTGCTATAGCAATCATTGAATGTCGGCATTAATGTTAGTGTCAAGGGCTATTATAAGGATATACTATTATATACTGCAGGGTTTATAAAGTGATCAGTATATACATCAACTAACTCGATGAAAACTAGATAGACTATACGAGGCGATACAAAATTCATAGCGATGATATAACCCTCAAGAATTTCCGATATAAACCATGCAAATTATAATTCAATTAAAAATGCATCTAATAATTAATTTATGAATAGCTTGTTCAGTAAATGTATAAAAATAAAAAATGTATAAAATATTAAAGAATTTTTAACTCACCACCATTGTTGCAAATCGATGATGGAAATTTTTTAAATTGATGTCTTTAGCTTGCCTCAATATGACTCACATTATCTGCAATAATGCAATTTTATTTTTAAATAATTTTATCAAACAATAAACACAAAAAGAGAGTGCAATTATTATTATTGTCATGGAAAAAAACTTTGTGGTTTTTTTCTTTCAAAAATAATACGAAAAACTTCAGTGCATTTGACAAATTAACCATGTAATTTGTACAAATTTATAAAAGCCTTGTGTTGTTATTTTTTTTTTTTATTTATAATTGTTGCACACGACGCATTTTAAGCTCTTTTTAAAACTAAGCATCTGTGTAAGCACTGCTTTTTCAACCCTCAATACTTGTACCTACAAACTGCCAAGTACAAATATTTTGCTATATAAAAGTTAATGTGTACGCACTTGTTTCACGCCTCGTTGACTTGTTCTACTGTTCCCTTTTAATATCCCATGAATTTACAAATTTCTTTCACGCATGTCTACATTTAAAAAAAAAAACATGAATTTAGGGTCTAGAATTTATACGATGCGTAAGTTAGAAGTTAATACGGAAGACTGCACTTTAAAAAAAATATTTACCTCTAAAAAAAAATTAAATAAATATTCTATTAGTGTATGTTGATTTTTTTTTATCATAAATAAAGTAAAAATAAATAAAAATTTAATCGTATATTGCGTTGAAAAGTGTATGAATAAATGTTAGGATTTTCTAAGCACACAGTGATTTAACGTTGATCCTCCTACAATCATTTTATTTTTTTATATTTATTTGTATTATTTTTTTCTCTCGGGTTTTTTGGGATTTTTTATTTATTTTTTTTCATTCGATAGAATAAGAGATAGCAGGAAGGTGGAGAAAGCTATGATGTGAAGGAGTCTTTCCGGTATTTTTATATATTTATCACTCCTGTGGGACAGTCGAGGGCGATAAAGATCGTTGAGTATAAAACGTTGGATAATAAATGGCACAAAATGTTCGTACATAACTATTATTACTATAACATATACACAAAAATGTCGTACCTGTTTGTAAGTATACGTGTTTCCTTTTGCAATTTTCTTACTACCTTTTTGGCATGGATTTTCTTGCTATATTGTTCAATTATTTATCGCAACATCTAGAACAAAGGTCAAGCAAAAACTTGCACTCTATTTTCTTAGCTACGAGGCATTTTACAATGTTTATTATATTTTTAAGATGATTTATTGTTGAAAGACTATGTAATTTTTGGTAGAAAAATTATTAAACATTGGAAAAAGTCAGGATGAAAAGTACACAGACAAAAAAAAATCAACAATAATTTTTTGAAATATATAGAAACAATTTTCTATTGATGATTCAATTATTAGATGACAATTTTTCTAAAGCTCTAATTTATATTTTAATAATTCTACTGTTTTATTTTAATTAGCATTAAAAATTTCATTTAATTTTACGTAGGCGGAAGCCTACTAGTATTGTTTTCACTATATGAATTTAGAAAAATGTTCATATCTTCTGAGATAATATAGATAGGATGTTCGTATTAGAATCAAATTGAAGCCTAGAAGAAATACTACAACCAAGAATAGAAAAAAAAATATTTCCATTGTTAATAAATTAGTTATCAACAAAAAATGTTTTTGCAAAAATTTTAAAATCAAAATATTAAGAAAACTAAAAACAAATCGTGGATGCAATTTTTTGCCTAGACATTTAAAATTGCAAAATCTATATAATTAAGAGGTAGTTTTTTTTATTGTTAGAAATTTGTTAATTAACAAAAAACAAAATACGTTTTTTATACCTCGCATAACTTCTTCAAATTAACTTATGTACTTTTAGGGTCTCAAATTTATACGGCGTTTAAATACCGAGAGCCACTGTCTTTAAAAAATATTTACCTCGCGTTAATTAGTTATCAATAAATATTTATAATAATAAGTAGTGTCTGAGTATGTTCTAATAAAAAAATAAAAATGAATCGATTGCTTTAAAATTTTTAGAATAGTGTTAGGATTTCTAATTTAACAGTGATTTAACGTTGATCCTTACAAATTTTTTATGTTTATTTGTTTATTTTTATGAAGGGTTTTTTCAACTTTTTATTTAAATTTTTCATTGTTTTGATAAAAAGGGATGCGGAATGGCTATGATGTGAAGGTTTCTTTCCGGTATTTATATATTTATCACTTGACAGTCCGATAAAATCGATTGAAATAAAACGTTATAAAAAATGGCCACGGAAAATTTTTTATAAATAAAATTATTAAACAAAATGATTTGTAAAAATTTGTTTCCTTTAAAAAATTCTTAAATTTTTGGATTTATTTTTTTTAATATTTGTATTATTTATTTATTGAACATCTAATAGAATCATTGCACTATCAATACCTACATGAATTATAACCTCAATATTTGTTTTATTGTTGAAAGACGATTTTTGGTAGAAAATTATTAAACATTGGAAAAGTCAGGATAAATACAAAAAAAAATCAATAATTGGAAATAATCAAACATAAACCACATGGGACAATTTCGCCTAATTTTTGAAAATTTTACAATTTTAATAGATTAAAATTCGTTACTAAAAATTTTTTTAAATATTTTTTGTCATATTTCTTGGTCATTGTATTTTTTTTTTTCTTTTGCTTATTCAAATTTTTCCATGTTTTTTTTAACGAGTATTATAATTTCCCATATATTTTCATAAAAAATAATAATGCAGTATTTAGTTTTCCATTATCGTTTTGCTCTTGAGTTGACATATAAAAAAAAAAAGTTAAATACAACGACAATAAAAATAACTAGTTTTAACTTTCAACGTTAAAAAGTGGTAGTAGCATTTGTTTTCGAAGCCATTATTGTTACGAGAACAATCATTAAAACAACACCGATATAGATATCTCGATGAAATAAAGAAAAGTTAATGATTAAAAGTTTTTATATTACATAAAAAAATAATATATTTACTCGTAAAAATAAATTTAAAAAAAAACTAAAAATAAGTATAAATATTTTATATTTTCCAACAAAAGATTTTTGATTTTCTATTGTCAGAAAATAAAATATAAAAAATGCTTACTCAAAACGAAGCAATCAATTTACAGTATTGTTAGATACAACAAAAAAAGACAAAACTAAATAAATAAATAACAAAAAAAACATGGTAATAGGTGCACGCAACGAGACGATAGAAAAATCAAAGAATATAGAAAAAAAAGCAATCCTTGAATTTCTCTGGGCTTCCGTCCAAACTGTCTCATTCTACTTGTTTTTATTTTTTCTCTTTTTTTCTCTTGTTCTCTCTACTGCACTCATCCATTTTTGCCAATAAGCCTTCAAAACGAATACAAACTTACAAACTCAATTTCGCCGTACAATCACGTATATAAAATTGGGTGTGAGAATAAAATAAAACAAAAAAAAAAATGAATAAAAATAATATTAGTATATTCTACATAGACCTATAGAATATTTATGAAAATAAAACTATATGAAAAAAAAAAAAAAAAATATTGTTTGAATTGATAGAAGAAGAAAGTATATTTTTTTTGGATTTTATTTTTTCGTTTTTTTTTTTCATGTCTTTGTATATAAAGTAAAAATAAATACAGAAAAAAAAATATTAAAAGAGAACAATAGGATAACTCTCCTAGACGTAGTACTGTGTATACAACATTCGAAATTCGATTGTTAAGCATCTATCGCAAGCTCTCAATGCCGTGTGCAGTTATCGCTTATTCAAGTGCATCAAACATACGTATTTTTTTTTTTTGCAATATATATTTTTCTAGACAGATATTATTTTTCAACGAGCAGCCAATTGAATTTTTTTTTTTTTCATTTTCATTTTCAATAAATTACGTATTCTAAAAGCATTTTTCGTTTCTATATTTATTTAGGCATATGTATTTTTTGAAAAAAAAAAAAAACATATGTAAGATGATAATAAAATATATACATGATATCATATTTTTTTAAGTATGATTTAAAAATTATTATTAGAAATTTATTTATAAAAACCATACCTTGTTAGTGTTCTCCGTCTCTTGTAATTTTTTCGCTAAATTTTTTAGCTTTTCTGAGTCAATAAAGTCCATTTCAGCACGAAATTAAAGAGTCAATAATTATCACAATTTACCAAGTTCAAAACTATACTTTAAGTATAAATTCACATCATCACTTAATCACTGTTATTCACTTCACTTATTCACTGTCTCTAATTATCACCAGTTAAATAAAAAATATAATTAAATTTATAAACATGTTGAAATTTCGATGCCTCATATTCTAAGAACAAAAATGAATAAATAATTTTATTAATTCATTGAAAACATAATAAAAAACAGCACCAATATGTAAAAATAAATAAAATAAATTCAAATTTCATAAACATGTCGATTGTCAATGCGACATAAAAAAATTCATGGCTTAATCGTGACATGAAAAATAAATTCTTTGCAAGTCACGAATGAACTCAATTCTTATGCATAATTTTTGTTTGTAAATTTACGTCAGCAAAAAAACCAACAAACAATGTATAATTTAAAATAAATAACGTAGCAAAATTATTATTTTAATAAACAAGTCATTTTTCCTTAGAAAATTTGATTGAAATTATTTAAAACAATAAACTGTTTAAATAATTAAAATTTACCTTGTTAAAAAAATTAATAAATGATTAATTTTGTTTAAAAAATAAACAAACCATAATAGAACTTAATGTTGAAAAAAAAATTCACAAAATTCAGGATGACTGATAATCTTCTGAAACAAAATTATTATTATCATTAAATTATAAAACAAATCGATAATCTATTTATTTATAATATTTTTTTTATTAATAAACACCCATCAAAAAAAAAATATACCCATTTGAATTAAATATTCAAGTTCAAGTATAAATTAACTCCAAGTTTCTGTCTGATAACGACCACTTTTTTCAAGTTTAATAATAAATTCTTCAGCTTCATCAGTTGATAAATGTCCATAATTTTTAGCAATATCAATAAATTCATCACGAACACATTTTGGCATATTTTTTGAACTTCCAGAAAGATAAATTTGTCCTCCTTGTTCCAATAAATTCCAGCAAAGTTGACCTTCTGCTCTAATAGCATGTTGAACATATCTAAAACATTAATAAATCAATTAGTAATAATAATAGCTTTAGAAATTAATTAATGCATTACCTTTTTTCTGGTTGATCCCTTGAAAATGCACAAAATACTCGTAAATTATTTTCTCTTTGTAATAATTCAAATTCATCTTGACAATGATAATCTTTAACTTTATAACGACAACCAAAAAACATACATGTATTATTTAAATTATAATTTTTTGCAGCACAATCAAGTAAAAGTGATCTAAATGCTGCAACACCAGTACCAGAAGCAATAAGAATCATTGGTTTATCAATGGCAAATTTAAATGTTCCTTTTTGTAACCAGCATACTATTTCATCATTATATTTTAATGATGCTAGCCAATTTGAACACAAACCAAGCCTTGGTGTTATTAATTTTGTTTTATATTTAACAACAGCAACAAGTACATGAATTTCATTATTTGAATGTTTATTACTTGATGCAATACTAAATGCACGTGGTTTTATTGGTGACATTATTTCAAATAATATTTTTTCATTTAGTTTCTTTTTCGTATGTGGAAAATCATTTAATACTTCAATGATATTTCTTCTTGGTCTATTTACATAATTATAAAGTTCATCTTGACCAATTGATAAACTAAATTCAGTTAATTTTTCTTTTTCCAATTCATCATCAGCTATTGATGCTAATATTTTCATTGTTGATCTTCTTGGTTTATAATTTAAATCCCAATATTGTTCAACAATTTCATAAAGTGTTAAATCAGAAATTTTTAAACAAACTGGAATATTTATTTCTTTTTCAATTATTTTAATAATCATCTCAGGATATAATGGCACATTAATATCCTTTAATAGCTCAAAAAAATTATTAATTTGTTCAATTGAATTTTTTGGTTTTATGTATATCAAATCACCTGGTAAATAATCAATGTTATTTAATTTTAATTTAATTAATCTAACATCTTGAAAATGATCATGTGATGTTGTACGAATATTATCACTAACTGTTGCTATTTTCATTCTGTCAATTATTTTAATTTCTTCTTTATGAATATCACGATATTTTTTGTTAATATTTTTAGATGTTTCTTTGTTCATTGGCAATATTTTTACATCAAAACGTTCAATTAAATTATCATTATTATGATCAGTGCTAAGTGAAACGTTAAATATTATTTGTATTGAATCCCAAAGTTTTTTAACCCATGGTATAATTATTGCATCAATTCCTAGATCATGTTGATCATCAGCAAGACCAATTGGAATAATTTGTTTAGCTCCTAATTGTAATAATCTATTGTTCAATTTTTTAGCTGCATAATTATATTTTTCATATGAACTATCACCCAAACCAATAACACCATAATTTATATTTTCTAATAAATTATTTGGTAGCTTTTTATTCAACATATAACGCCAAAATTTTCTCATATTAGATGGTTGATCACCTTGTCCTGTTGTTGCAACAACAAATATAATTAAACTTTCAGATAATAAATTTTTAATGTCATAATCATCCATTGATTTTACTGTACATTTTAATTGTAACCTAAAAATATATTTTAAAATTAGAATAAAAAACTTATTTGATGATGAATTTTATTAATAATAATTTAATTTAATTTAATATAAATACCTTTTGGCACTTTTCCAAATGTCCTCAGCAGTATCCTGAGCAGTTCCAGTCTCACTTCCATACAAAATAGTCATTTGAAGTGTCTCCAACATTTTAACTAGATTTATTTGTTTATTTATTTATCTATTTTGCTAAAAAAGATATTATTATTTAATAAATTAAATATTTAATAGCTATACTTTATCTGAAAAACTGATTACTCACTTTTTGATTAGATAAATTTGATGTTGATGATGATGTTGATGTTGATGACACTAGCCACGTTAATTACAAGCAAATAAAATTATTTTTACTAAATAATTGATTGATATTGTTAATGATTTGTTTATTTGCAATTGTTGCCATAAATATAATATGCAATTACTTGACAATTACAGTAGAATTATTTAAAAATAATATGTTTTGTATGTTGATTAAAAAACTGTAAAAAACACATAAATCCAGACTAACCTGGACTAACCTCCATTGCACGTAGTTGATAAAGAAATTCCCAGTAAAACCAACAAAAAAACAATGCTATCAGCGCTTCGAAACACAACTAAAATTCAATCACGTGATCACAAAAAAAAAAATTTTAGCAATGGCGTCTTGTTGACAATTTATTTTACATCATGAAATTATTAACAAGATAATAAACAATAATATACCTACTGTTGTGTATTTTTAAAAAATAAATTAATTGATAATTTAAAAATTAATAATCATGAGTACCTCAGAGGCAGAAACAGTCAGTGATCTCATACAAAAAATGATAATGTCAATGTGTGGTGAACAAAATCCAGGTTAGATAAAATTCCCTCTATTTTGTTTGTCAAAATATAATAAATAAAACAAAATAATAATTAATTTTCAAAACATTTGGATTTATTTAAATTATTTGTTATTAAAAAAAAATTAATAGTATTATGAAAAGTAATTAAATTAATTTTTAATTTATTTAATTTATAAATTGAATTTGTTCTTTTAATTATTTTCAGAAATTATCAGACGTTTTATGAGATACTCACTTGGTTTATTATCATCAACACAAGGAGTTGAAAAATTTCATGAAGATGAAATATCAATAACAAATCAAATAACAAATAAATTAACACCAAGAGATTCAATAATATTTGATAAATTACATAGTGATCTTAAAGATAGACCATTAAAAAATCGTATTGGTGTATTATCATTTCTTCTTCATATGCGTCAATTAGATGAAATAACAAAAGATAAATTTTCAATTTATGATATGAGACTTGGGCTAACATCACCAGTTGCATCAACAAGTGCACAAACACCACATGGTTATCAACAAAATGCTCAAATAGTATCATTAACAACACCAGATTCAAGTAATCAATCAACACCAATAAATACATGTAGATTATTTAGTGAAGATTGTATATCAGAAGATGTACTTGTACAAGAATTAATATATTCATTTCAAGGTATTGAAGGTAGAATATTAAAATTAGATTCAACATATGGTTTTCAAATTGATTTAACATCAAATATAAATAGATATCATAAACAAGCTGTATTAAGATTAAGTGAATTAGGATATTTACATAATGTTGTTAGACGTGGATTAGATGAAATAACATTAAATTGTGCTGGTAGAGTTGCTGATAGTCTTGTTGCTGTATTACATAAAGAATTATCTGAATATTATAGATTAATAGCAATAATGCAAGAAGAAGTTAATAGATCAAATGGTACAATGGGTTATGAAACAGTTACATTATCACATTTACATTTATGGGCATATGATCCATTAGATAATTTAAAATGGCTAGCAAGTATTGTACGTTCATGTAAAAATCAAAAAGGTGGTGCATTAGCATCAGCTGTTTATGAATTTAGTAATCATGGTAATCCAAAAGTTGAAAAACTTGTTAAACGAATACTTGAAAGTGTTTGTAAACCATTATATAATATGCTTATACGTTGGATAACAGATGGTATACTTGATGATCCATATCAAGAATTTTTTATTGAAGCAAGAATTAATGTTGTTGGTGATAGAATGTGGCATGAAAAATATTTTGTTAGAGATTCAATGGTACCAATATTTATAACAAAATCACAAGCTAAAAAAATACTTGGTACTGGTAAAAGTATTAATTTTTTACGTGAAATATGTAAAGATTCAACACCACTACATGGACGTGAAAATTATATGCTTTATGATAATGATGATGATAGTAATTGTAATAGCAATAATAAATGTCATGTTGAAACATTTTTTGATATGGATCCAGATGGACCACTTCAAACAATGATGAATGCTGCATATAAAGAAACATCAACAAGAGTTGTTGAATCACTTACAAAAGAATATCAATTGATGGATCATATACAGGGTATAAAAGGTTATTTATTACTTGGTCAAGGACATTTTGTACAACATTTAATGCATTTATTAGAACCAGAATTAGCTAAACCAGCAAATTCATTATATCCACATAATATATCATCAATATTAGAAACAGCAATACGTGCAACATGTACTAAAATTGAAGATATTGATGTACAAAGACGTCTTGATGTTAGATTACTTCAATCATCTGAAAATGATTCTGGATGGGAAGTTTTCATTTTGGATTATAATGTATCTGGACCAATTGGAACAATATTAGAACCATGTCGTGAAACATATCAAACTGTATTTTTTTCATTATGGAAAGCAAAACGTATGGAATATATATTATCAACAATATGGAAACATGAAATAACATCAGCTAAAATGTTTCGTAAAATGCCTGAAGTATTACCAATACAAAATTTAATTCATGTTATAACAAGTAGTATGGTACATCTTGTTCATCAAATGCAATATTATTTATTATTTGAAGTTGTTGAATGTTCATGGGATGTATTTGCTAATAATTTACAACAAGCATCATCACTTGATGATATTATTGTTGCACATAATTTTTTTGTTGAATCAGTACGTCGTGGTACATTACTTGATGAAGATTCAAAAGAATTAAGAGATCATTTACATGCTGTTTATGGTCCAATATTAAGTTTACAAACACTTGAAGAAACATTTTTAGCAAGAACAAGTCAAGAATATGAAGCAAGAATTGAAAATAAACGTTTTATTAATGATGAAAGTGATAAAACAAAAACATGGGGTAGAACAAATACACTTGATATACAAAATGCTGAAAGACAAAATACATTTAATAAATATTTATCAACATTATCAAGACAGCTTAAATTATTATCAAAAACTTATCAAGATCGTGTTAAAAAATTTTTATTAATGCTTGCATCTGCTGAAAATGTATCACTTCAATTACTAAGTGTTAGACTTGATTTTAATGAACATTATAAAAGTAAAGATAGTAGTCTTCTTGCACCATTGACATATCGTTGTCAAAGTGATCATTCATTTGCCATTACCAAGTGACAGCCATCATTTAAAAAAATTATTAAACAATCATCATATATAACATTATTAATGAGTAAATATATCAAAATTAATACTATTATTTTCATTGATAATTATAATAAATATTTAATTCATAAAAATCATAAAAATAATAGTAAAAAATTAAATTTATTTACTAAAAAAATTATAATAAATTTAAAAAATATTGATATTAATAAAAAACATTTTAAAAATTTTTTACAAATTAGTATTGGTAAAAATATTAATAAAGCAATCAGTCCAGTGATGTCGTTTGATTGTCAAGGTCCTTCTACTTCATTTGATATTAAAACTTTTCATCATTATAATTCAAATGAAAAAAAAGATTTTCATGTATTTCCGGTTGATAAATTTGAACAGGAAAATTTAATTTCACATAAAAACACAAGTATTTGTAATTCAGTATCAATCAATGGTTCATTTTCAAATGAAAGTTTTGATCGTATTCCATTGAACCCAAAAAATGAAAATAAAAAAAATAAAAAATGGTGGAAACGTAAAAAATTATTATTTTGTTGTTTTAATTAATAAAAAATTGACTTATTTTCATAATGATAATCACAGTATTGTTGTTTAAAGAATAATTAATTCTTTTTTCAAATTTAATTAATCTAAATAAATATTTGAAAGTGTTCTTCAATTAAATATACAAACAAAAATGATATTAAATTTATAAATTATATTTTTTTGAAATATTACGTTTCACTAAAAAATAGAAAGCACACATCAGTTATTTTGGATAATTTATTTTTAATGTAAAAAAAAAATAAAACTAATATAAATTAATTACTAATTTATCTCTATTATATTTTATTTAAATAATTAATTCATTGTTTTAAATTTTTTTCAGATGCTATATGAAAAAAACCATGAGTTAGTAAACAAATTATTTATTTAGAAATGAAAATGCCCTTGACTTCAAGCTTTAATGATTTGCATAAATTTCAGTATACAAAAAACATCTAGAAAATTATAAAATAATATTTTAAAAGCTATTTGTTTATGTACAATTATATTAAAATATAAAAAAAATAATTGTTGATTATATGAGAGAAAGAAAAAAAATAAAAAATTGGATGTTGAACATTGCGCAGGAGCGTTATGGTAAATCCATGGTTACGTCTGATGATGTTACACTACCAAAGCTTGTTAAAAACTCAATATATCTTAACTAAAAATAAAAAAAATGTAAATATAAATAAAAAAAAAAAAAAAAAGAGTAAAAT
Source organism: Aphidius gifuensis (assembly GCF_014905175.1). Taxonomy (NCBI): domain Eukaryota; kingdom Metazoa; phylum Arthropoda; class Insecta; order Hymenoptera; family Braconidae; genus Aphidius; species Aphidius gifuensis. Next base: position 21,691,147 of record NC_057790.1, read on the forward strand.
ATTCAAAGCATCAAAAGTATGTCACTGATTGTGCTTGAGTGTCGAGACAACGTGACAACCATTATTGAGATTATTACAATTGGTTTTTGTGTTAACATTGATAAATGGAGGAGGTGTTGAAGATATTTCAATTATTAGTGAACAATGAACAAAAGAATACAACATACATCAAAAAAATATTTATTTGATTGTTTATTTATATTTTTTTTTCTTCTCTTTTTTAATAAATAAAAATAAATTTAAAGCATTTTGCAATTGCTCAATTAAATAATCAATTTTTTAATATATAATTATTATATTCTATTTGTAAACAAATATTAAGTGTTTTTTTTTTTTTTCTCTAATTAAATTTAAATGTTAATTAATATATAAAATTTATGTGATTTAACAAGGTCATAGTGTGGAGGAAAAATAAATTAAGGTTTGTATTTTTATCCATGTATAAATAAATGTTAAAATTTATTAATTTTTATAAATTATTCAATTAATATTATTATTATGATTTAAAAAAAAATTAATTATGATAAAAAAATTAATTTAATTTACTGTTAATTTTTTTATAAAATAACATAATATTTTTTTTTATTGATTATTTAGTAAAAATAAATGCTATAATTAATTTTTATCATAACTGTATTTTTTTTTAATGTCAACAGGCATTAATCTACATGTAAAATTTTGGCTGTTATCATATCGTGGTAAATTTATTCGTAACCAAGGAAACGCCATGAACGAGCGGGAAATAAAAAATGATAACAGCTATTTAAAAAATGAGGAATAATCAAAATTGTATAATTAAATTAATAATACTCATGGATTAACTAGATAATAATAAATAAATAATGAAAAAGTAAAAAAATTTTTTAATAAAATTAATTATCATTAAATGAATAATAACAAACAAGTACTGAGAGAAAAAAATTATATATAAAAAGTATTATTGCATTTGTTATAAAATGTAGAATAATGCAGAGAAAAAAAAGTTGTAATGAGATAGCAATAATAATAGTAACATCAAGACTTTCTTGACACTCACTCATTTCAACTGTCAAGAACTTGAGAAAAATATAAATAAATAAATAAATAAAAATAAACTTGACAGTAGTACAATTAACGATGGAAATGAAGAAAAATAAAAAACAACAAAAGCATGATTTACGGTCAGTTGTGAGTGGTCATATTGATAATACAAACATGGCTATTATTGACAAAAATAAAGGTGACAATGCTGAAAGCTCAGGCAGTGAAACGGAAACTGAACCAGCACGAAGCTTTCATCGTAAACTAAATACAAATCGTGCCATCAAAAATGCAGTTAGTATTTAAATAATTATATTATTATTATATTTAAAATAAGCTGACTTGTTATAATAAAAAAAAAGCTTTTTAAATTTTTTTTTATATTTTTTTGTCAATAAAAATTGGGAGCTTGCAGATAAGATTCTTATTAAAATTTTATTTATATTTTTTATAATCAAATTAGTTTTTTTATCATTATTATCAAAAAAAAAAAAAAAATTTAATTTAATTTTGATAAAATTATAGATAAAATTACATTTGAAATTTTTTTTAAAAAACTCATATCATGTTGCCTTAATCAGCATGAAATATATGAAAAAAAAAAATAGACATTTATTTTTAAATTATTTTTAATTAAATTAAAAAACAAAAAAAATTTGTTAAAAAATTTTTTTAGAAATAATTATCATTGTTATCATATATCAAGCTGCCTTACTAAGCAAAAAATATATTTTATAAAATTTATTTTTTGTCGTATAATAAATTATAAGCAATTATAAAATTTTAATTAAAATATAAATTGTTTTTTTTTTTTTGTAAGAAAAATTTGATTTTTAAAAAGCTCATATAATAATTTAATAGATTTGCTGGAAAGAGGGTTTTTTGATGAAACAAACATGGTCATTTCAACGATGGCGACGAAGATATTTCAAATTGAAAGATCGTACGTTATACTATGCCAAGGATTCCAAGGTAAAAAAAAAAAAAAACATATTAAAAAAAATTATTATTTCAATGTAAATAAATTTTTAATATTAAAATTCATCAAGAATTTATTATTTGCCATTTCAAAAGTTAAATATAAGTTGGTATTTGAGTATATAAATATTTAAAAAGACGCGCAGACTCCTTTTTTATAAATAAAAAAAAATAAAAAACCACAAGAACAACAACAAAGACACATTGATCGTGACAAGTTTCACGTTAGCTTTATCTATATTTTTTTTTATACCCGTTTTAGTCACACAGATTTCCTCCTTTTCTCGCAAAAAAAAAAGGAAAAGAAAAATCTAAAATTATTCCCAACAAAATCATAATGAATCTAACAATAATAATATTAAATTTTCATATATAAAAATAAATTAGGGTCAATAGTATCAAACACAGTTATACAAATATATTCCATTATTACTATTGTAGATAATAAATCTTGGTAAAAACAAGAAAAGCTTCAGTAAGCTCTCTAGCTTATCCAGTCAATCCCCATATACATATATATTGCCAGGATAAAATGAAAAAAAAAAAATAATAATAAAAATGATGCACAAGGAATATTAAAAAAATTATCGCATTTGATTAATGGATGTTGTTTTTTTTTTGTTTTAAATATTCCATCATTTATGTAGGCCGCAATGATCGAAACTATTTCTATCTCACTGATAAAAATAAATAAAAAAAAAATTGGTCCATATATTTTCCACGCGCCTATATCGATTAAAATGTGATAAACGCGCATGTCTACTATATATTATTTTAGACAATATATTATTACGTTAAACAAACTAATAATAAATATAATATTGTCAAATACAACAATACATTTCATACTATTGTCGTTAAATAAATAGCATATAATCAATATTCATCAAGTCTATGTCATTCAATTATAAAAATAAAATAAAGGTCAAATATTATAATTATATAAAATACCGAATTCGGTCGGTGTTTTTTTAGATGTTTATTAAAAAATTTCTACCAAATATCAAAGTTCAAAAGTTCAAATATCTATAAAATCAATCAACTGAATTTTAATTTATCAAAAAAGAAAAATATGATTGATATTTAGTTTTTTATTTTTTCGTTTTTTTTTTTTTGTTGTATATATAGTTTTTCTTTAAACACTGGGGAAATAAAATGTAATAATTTTTTTATAATGAAAAAAAAAAATGGTAAAAGTTCAAGATGCAATTTTTATAAATGTATTGTATAACAATAATTTTAAAAGTCAAGATTTATGAGTGTATACAAAAACATAACGAGGGTAGAAAAAAAATATACCGAGAAAAGATTTTGTGTTATTTGTTTTTATCCTTTTTTTTTTATTTATTTTCTGTAAAATGCGTAGATAGTATATTGAGGTAAATAAAAAATATTATTTTAGTAATAATGAACTTTTTTGTAATTAAAAAATATCGTGTTTATCGAGCAGGGCTATGTAAGAACAAAAAGTAGTATAAAGTTGATTTAGTCAGACATGAACGTAAGTCGATGATAAATATAAAATTTGACATTTTTTAAATGTCAAAATAGGTCTAGTGTCTTTTTAAGATGTCAATTTAACATTTAGCAATAATTAAAAATTTTATTACCCAAAAAATTGTTACAATAATCAACATTAAAAAAAAAATTTCAAATTAATATTCAAGAAAAATATTGAATTAATATTTTAAAAATGTTAACTCAGTATTTAACATTTTATTTACATTTTTAATTAACAAATTTTAATTGTTAATTATATATTAAAATTTAAACAATTGTTTTCTTTTTGTTAAATGCTAAATTAACAGTTTTTTTTTATTTTTGTATTTAAATCAAGATAAATATTAAAATTCAACGACAAATATTAATTTAACAATTAAAATTGGAATATTTATATTTTTTTTTTTTTATTAATTATGTACAACTATAGAGAGAAATTAAGCTAAATATTCAGGTTATTGGAGAAGAGATGCTTCAAATGAATTTTGATAGGCTCATATTAGTCTTCCACTTTCCTCTATATATACTACCACTGTACAAGCATCTACCTCAACCACCCTCTTGCTCGATTTGCTCACTCCTTTTTTACCCTTATCATTATCATTATTATTATTATCATCTATAACCAACTAGGACAAAAAATATAAAGCAATATATATACAAGCTAAAATTGTCAGAAAGATAAAATAAAGAGAGAAAAATCAAGTGAGAAAGATAAAGATAAAGAGAAAATATATATTAAACCATTTCAGCGTCAGCGCAAAAATAGGGAAAACCGGAAGAACCAGACGAGCGCACGTCCTGACACGTTTATAACGTTTTCTGTCAGTTTCAAAGAAACCACACGACATTACAGTCGTAGTGGCTTATCACTATTTCAATATTACGATAAATTTTTTTTTTTTCATTTATATTTATTTTTTTCATATATAAAATTACAACGAATTTATCCATTTATAAATATTAAATTATTAAAAATTATTTAATTAATAATTTAAATTATTATTTAATATTTATTTTATTTTTTTTCTTAATTATATTATTTATTTGTAAACAAAAAAATATATATTTATTAATTTAGGTTTTAAAAAATTCATCTAAAATATTGTATTAATTTATTTATTTTAATTATTTTTTTTGAAATTATATGAGCAATCGAGTGTAATGACTTCAAAATATAAACTTGCATTGGTTTTAAACGCAATTCAAATGATGATCAAAAGGGTCACGCGAGTGCGCACTGTGTAGTTTACGTATTAGAGCGCGAGTCTGGGTCAAACACGGGAAAATCATGACCCAAATAAATACAATATTATTGTATATTTAATATATTAATTATTGTCATTTAAACGCTATAATAATAATATTCAATTTAATTAATAATATACCTGTAAAAGAATTTTTTTTTCATATAATATTTTACTGTATATAGATAATTTTAATTTCCGTTATAATATTTCGATTGATTTATCGATCAATTTAATTTTTTCTCAAGTGTGAAACTAAGCAATATATAAATTAAATTATTGACAATCATATATACACTATAACGTAGTAATAATATTTAAAAATAAAAAATATAGTTTTTAAATTTTACGCATTAAAATATATTTCGAAAAAAAAGATAACATATCGTTGAACGAGCTTTTTATTTTATCCAGCATGATTAATTAAATGGTGAGTAATTTAATTATTAATATATATAAAATTTATTTATTTTTAATATATCGGTGTATGAGTAACACTTGATGATCAATCAAGTTGACATTGTTTGAAATTTATATTGTGCTTTGTAATAAAAGCGCACTATATATTTAAAAGCTTTTCAAACAAATCTCACAGTAACGGTGACTTGAAACGTGATCTTTTTTTTTTTTTTTATTATTTTATCTTTTAACTTTATTATAAAGATATTGTTCAGAAACAAGTGTACACTTTGGTGTTTTTGATATATATAAAATAGGACAACACTTGATAAATCGATATGATTATTTATGAATTTATTTTTTTATATTTTTATCCATGATAAACTAATTTTAATAAATTATGTTTCTTTTTTTTACTATTGAATATTTAAAATTTCAATATTCAATTTATAAAAATAAAAATATAATAAATAGCTTTGAAACAATTTTCCAATTTCATATATGAGGGTTGTAAAATTATTTGAAATATCTAGTTAATATTCTTGTGGCATATTTGAAAATAAAGAAATAAAAAAAATAAAAAATCCTTTGTGATCCTCAATAAAGAAGGGATTTTATACGTTATATTTTCATCGACAGTGGAAAAAGTCAACGCCCTGGTAAGACATGATACAACCCTCGTCATCATATACTAAAATAGTTTATTACTTTACGTCCCTGTGGAGTAAATATCAAACGATTATAATCTAGATGCAATATAAATACAAGTTAAAAAATTTCATTCGATTTATATGATAATAATTATTAGTAATAATTATATGTCATATAAAATTAAAAATATTATTACCATATCACTATACAATGTATGATTTATAATAATAAAAATAATATTTTCGATTTTATATGACATATAGATTTAGGTAAGAACAAGCACATGTATTTTTTAAGGATGTTCATTTAAACTTTTGAAAGACAAAATAAGAAAAAAACTATCCGTGTTTATAATTTCAAAAAAATTTAAGACTTTCAAGTTTGAAAAAGAGTTGAATTCTTTGTTGAAAATTTATTATTTTAAAATATAAAATCAGGGGAAAAATATTTCATCTGATTTTTTTTTTGTTTTTAGTTAATAATTTCACATTACAAAGTCTTTTAAAACAAAAAATAAATAAATAAATAACGCTTGAATAATTAAAATAATTAAACTTTTGAATTCATCAGTCAAATGATTTTAGATTTTTTTCAAATTAGTCCGGAGTAATACGGAGAAAACATATTAATATTTATGTACGGAGTAATCACGGAGTTGTATGAACAAATATTTTCACAAGAATTCTTTGTAATTTCTCAGACACTGCATTACTAATATTAATAATTATTATTGGAAAATGGAAACTCATCAATTTTCACTCGGGGGATGTTAAATTCTCTTGAGAAAAACTATAGAAACTCCTAAACTGTGTGATGTCAAAATATATTCTCATGACGAACTATGACCTTTCGATAAACTTTCAAGTTTCAACAAACTAGATCATTATATATTTTTTCAATATACATGTATTTATGTAAAGAAAAAAAATGATGTTTATGCATAATTTAACCGATAGATATAAAATATTCAAAAAGAAAAAAACCCATTTGTATTTCAATTGGAACGTCAAAGCCCAGTTTACATATATTTATTTTTTTTTTCTTTGAGAGTTAACATATACCTAAATTGATTCCAAAACTTTTCCAATGACCTTTGATGTCATTTACATTGGCTATTCAACTTGATAAATTGAGCAAAAAATTTATTTCAAAATAATAATAAAATTGACAATATAATTATGATTTTATTCTTGCGAAATTTTGTATATTTAAAAATAATAAAAAGTAGTACAAAGTTGATTTAGTCAGACACAATAATAAATTTACAAATAACATATTTTATCTGTAAAAATTATTATAAATTTTTTTATTTAAAAATAAAATAAATTAATTAAAATATTATTTCAATAAAAAAATAATTACTTTTAATTTATTTAGATAAATAAAAAAATAACACGAAAAATTAATCACCCCCATGTTAATATATTAAATTATCAATAAGTTTCAATCATCTTGTGAGAAAAAAATAAATAATAAAGATTATTAAACACATGTTATTCGTGAGGGTAAATAAAGCTATAAATTTTCAAGTATTTTTCCAAGGAATTTTTATATTTATCTTAGGATTTGATAAAACTTTCACGAATGTTTTCATATACATTTTTATTTCTTTTTTTTTTTTCCTTCTTCTTGAGTTAATAAAAAAAAATGGAAAAAATATTCTTTGTCATGAGAGCTACGATTTATGGTTCACATTTTTTTGTTGTTTTTGTTAAAATTTATTTGACTAGTTTTATATGAGTATGCTCGTGAGTTGAATATTGTTTTTTTTAATATTTTGGCCACTGACCTTTTCATATTTTCATAGCTCCATTATGGTTTATTTATTTATTTATTTATGTTTTTTTTTCAACTCAAGACTAGTTAAAGAATTCAGCTAAATTCACAACAATTCAATATATCATTTCACTTGATTCAAGCAATTACACGATAATAACATAACCCGTTGTGAATAAAAAAATAAAAAAAAACTTGACTTTTTCTTTTCTCAAGGGTTGAATAAACGTATAATCTCAATTTATTTTTTTTTTTTTTTCTTAACCGCACGTTTCAAACAAGTTATACAATACTCATTTTCTACTTTTCTACACTTTTGTATGTGTATACACTTTTGTAGCTAAGAATGAAATAAAAATTTTCGTAAAACTTTTACCAACTTAATAATAAAAAAAAAAAAAAAGTAAAAACGATTGTTTGATTTTACTTATAAAATTTTATCCCTTGTTGAACAAGAAAATAATATTATTTTTTTTTTATATTTTTCAATTTTATATATCATTCGCAATTTCTAAATTAATATTTTTTATATTTCATAAATATATAACTTGTTTTATTTTACAACAAAAAAAATATTAATATCTTTCTATTTTATCAAAAAGAAAAACAAAAATTTATGACAATAAATTACTGTCATAAAATAAATTATATTATTTTTTTTTTTTCATGTATAAAAATATATTTAACATAAACTTGATGCGCAGATAAATTACATCATTAATTTACCTTCAAGAACCTGTTGTAAAATTGGCTTTCATCAACCATTTGTTTACTTCAAGGAAATGTTTGTGAAAAAAAAAATATAATAAAAATAAGGAAGAAAAATAATAAATAAAAAAATTTGAGATGAGGATCTGACCTCTGTTGTAAACGATCAATCACCACAGTAGATTCCGAGGGGTTGTAATTTCGCAACAAAAAAAAAAAAAAACAAATAACAATAATATACCATGATAATAATAAATATTCTATATATTTTTTTTTTTTTTTAAATAAAATTATATTTCTGTCGTTTCATTGGGAATACTGTGCAAATATTAATGAGAATATTTTGGACTTATTTCATTGAATATTCATATGAACTTAGCACTGGATAAAAATTATTAAATGAAAATTATTCTGATATTTTTTATAAATTTATATATAGCCCCATTGACAATGTCGATATTTTTAATTTTTTTCAATTCAATTATCTATTGTATAAATTCAATTTATATAATTCATCTATTTTTTTATTTTTAGCTTTTTTGTGTTTAGTACCATAACAAGAAAATTCCATTAACGTTATTGCTTCGATTTTATTATTGCGTGATACTTTGCCCTCTTGTTTGTGAAAGAAAAAAAAAAAAAAAAAGAAATAAATAATAATAAACAGCATTTTACATGGTGTTATGTTTCTTCCGTATGACGTCTCTCATGTGGATTTTTTTTTTCTATTTTATCTAGCTTTAGACCCTGGAGATTATTATATTCATCATTGAAACTTTGTTTTTTTTTTCTCTCGTGGATGAAAAAAAAAAAAAGAATAATTATTTTAAAAAAATTCAATTAAATAAATTTAATTAAAACTTTGATTGAATTTTTTTTTTTTTAATTTAAATTTTAAATTTTACTCTGGTAGAAATATTTCGCTAAAGGGTTTTCGTGCTATTCGAAATTTTTTTTAAATTGGTCTAATTAAAATTTCGAAATATAATTAAATAAAATATCTTTGGACTAATAATAAATTTATTATTTTTATTAGCCAGTGTATATAATATTTACTAAAAAATAAATTTTATTTAATTAATAAATTAATATTTTTTATGTTCTAGGATCAAATTTTTGATGAAATTGAATTAACTGATTTGACACTTGCTGAATGTAGTACTAAAATCGCAAATCATAGTTTTCAAGTGAGTAAAATTTATACATACAAAAATAACTTAATCAATTTACGTTATTTAGGGTAGGTAAATATTAAGATTGATAATATACATTAGGGAATTGTAAGTTTGTATAACACAAAATTTCAACAAAAAAAAAAGGCATAAAAAAGTTTTCTAATTTTCATTCAAAAAACATGATATTTCGTTTTGCTTATTCACAATATTACATAGAGTAAATGTATTTTTAACAATCCAAGGAAAAAAAAAGTAAAAAAAAAAGATCAGTTGTATCATCCCTTGGAAAATTCCCACGAGACTCTTAAGTTTTTCTCCATTTACAATTTCCAACTCATTTTATCAAAATTACATTTCTATTATCATTATTATTTTTTTATAAATGATAAAAAAATCTTGTTGCTATGAAAATTCAAACAACAATAAATTTCTTCAATTTAATTTATCTCATAAATCATATTATTAAATAATATTTTTAAAAAATAAATAAACCATACAATATTGTGCTTTATTAAATTTTTTTTTTCTCAACTAAATAAATAATTGAAATTACATTTTAAAAAATTGATAAATACAATTAGAGTTATAAATAAAATTTCAAATATTTAATTTAGAGTTTATAGTTTAATTTTTTTAAACTAATTATAAAAAATTTTTAATTTATCATTTGGTTTATTTATTCAAAACTTGATTTCGAACTATGTCAGGGATAGTTAACAGGACACTTGTGTACACTTGGGAAGTATATTTGAGCACATTATATTGTCATGATGTCATGACCATGTGTATTATCATTTACGAATATATAAATTGTCATGATGTATCTGTATGTGTAGTAAACATTGCAATTTGCAAGAGCCAGTGACACATACCAAATGAGTTGTTCAACTTTAACTCAATTTATTTTTATTTACTTTTTATAAACTTCATTTTAGTCTATTTATTTTTTCAATTTATTATAAAACAACAAATAATTTAATCAATTTAATTGTCATGAAACAATTAATATATAAAATAAATTCAATAACTAAAAACAAACCAAATGTCATCAAAAAAAAAAAATAGATTCAAGGTAAACATACAGTAATAATAAATGAAAAAAAAAAAATTGTTTTGCCAAAAAAATAACAACACCATCATCATCATCATCATCAATGTACAAAACTAAAAAAATTATGTAAATATTATTTGAGGTTATATGATTATGATATTTTGACATTTAAATAAAAAAATGTTGTTGTTGTTGTTGTTTTTTTACGTAATATTGTATAAAAATTTTTGGAATAAATGTTATTGTTGAAGGTCATAACACCATTTAGATCATTGGTACTTTGTGGTGAAAGTAGACAAGACATGGAAGACTGGTTGAGTGTATTAAGAACTGCTGGTGATGGTAGAGCCCAGGGTGAACCTGGTACTGCTGAATTTTTAGGTGGTAATCATCATTGGTATGCAACAAGTCATGCAAGACCAACATATTGTAATGTTTGTCGTGATGCTCTATATGGTAATTCATTTAAATTTATATTTAATTTAAATAAACAATGACAATAATAATATAATATTTTAACAGGAGTTACATCACATGGATTAAGTTGTGAAGTATGTAAATATAAAGTTCATAAAAGATGTAGTCCAAAAGCAATTAATAATTGTAAATGGACAACACTTGCATCAATTGGAAAAGATATTATTGAAGATCAAGATGGAGTAAGAATTGATTAATTAAATATCTTTAAATTAATTATGATAATATTAATAATGAATAATATAATAATTATAGAATATTCAAATGCCTCATCAATGGTTGGAAGGTAATTTACCAGTATCATCAAAATGTATTGTTTGTGATAAAACATGTGGATCAGTTTTGAGGTATATATTTATTAATAATCATTTGTTAATTATTTTATTTTGTTATTTATTATATTAAATTTGCAACAAATAGATTTCAAGATTGGAGATGTTTATGGTGTAGAGTTACAATTCATACAGCATGTAGACCATCATTAAATCCAGTATGTCCATTGGGACCAGCAAAACTTAGTGTTGTACCACCAACAGCACTACACAGTATTGGTAATTTAAATTAACAATTTAATTACATCAATTATAATAAAAATTAATATTGTTATTTAAAATTTTAGCAGGTAGTGATGAAGCATGGGAAGCAGTTAGACCAACTAGCTGTAGTCCATTATTAGTATTTGTCAATAGTAAATCAGGTGATAATCAAGGTGTTAAATTTTTAAGAAGATTTAAACAATTATTAAATCCAGCACAAGTATTTGATCTTATAAAAGGTGGTCCTGGACCAGGGTAAATATTATTTGAAGAAATTGTTTTAATTATTATTAAAATGACTGGTAATAATGCAAATTAAATTTTTTTTTTTTTTTTATAATAGGCTTAGATTATTCAGGCACTTTGATCCATTTAGAATACTTGTATGTAGTGGTGATGGATCTGTTGGTTGGGTACTTTCTGAAATTGATCGATTAGGAATGCACGTAAGTAATTTTAAAAAAAACAAAAAAATCTTTGTGTATTGTTTTTAATGTAAAGAGTTTATTTGTTTTTTTTTTTCTAATATTTAAATTTATTTATAGAAACAATGTCAAGTTGGTGTATTACCATTGGGTACTGGTAATGATTTGGCAAGAATACTTGGATGGGGTTCATCTTGTGATGATGATACACATTTACCTCAATTACTTGAAAAATATGAAAAAGCTGGAACAAAAATGTTAGATAGATGGAGTATTATGACATTTCAACGTAGTATAACATTACCATGTCATAAAATATCATCAAATCAAAATGAAACAATATTAAATATATCAATGGTACAACAATATGAAAATAATGTTATATCACATTTAACAAATTTAATACAATCAGATCAAGATACAATAATAATATCAACAGCAAAAGTATTACATGATACTGTTAAAGATTTTGCATCAAGAATATTAGAAGCAAGTTTAAATATTGGTGATCAAGTGTTAAGTGAAAAATGTCAAATTATTGAACAAAAACTTGATTGTTTACTTGAAACATTAAATAATAATAATAATATTGATAAAAATATATTAAAAATTGATAAAGATATTGAAAAAATATCAAATAATTTATCAAGATCATCAACATTTCCATCAACTGGTGAAATTGAAAAAAGTGTACTTGAAAAACCAGAAAAAGATATGACTAATTTTAAAAAATTACAAAAAAATAAAAGTATTATTATTGAAAAAGATGTTATATTAACACGTGCAAATAGTTTAAAACGTGCAATAAGACAACTTGTTGAACATACTGAAACATTTATTGATGAACAAAAAAATATAACAACAACAACAACAACAAATAAATTAACAACAACAACGACAACAACATCACCAACAATGACTGAAGATATTGATAAAATTAATTTATATGAAAATAAAAAATATAATGATAATTATAGTAATTATCGTATGAATAAAAGTAATAGTAATGCATTTTTATTACCAATTATTGGTACATCAATGAATTTTAATAATGATGCATCACCATGTCCAAGTCCAACGCCAAATTTAATGTCATTAAGTCCAATGCCAGATTTACGAAGAGATTCACAAGCTGATGATATGCTTACATTACCAGCACCAGATGGTTTTGCTGATAGCCGAAGAAATAGTTCCAACAATATGCCACATGAGTAATTATTAAATATTTTTTTAATTTAAATTTTCTATTCACATAATTCTTTTTCTATAATATCATTTAATTTATCTTGTCCTTGTATACACAAATGAAATTTTCTAAATTCTGAAATTCCTGTTGATTCAAGTTGAGCTGTTGAAATATTATTATTAATTACATTATAATATTATTAAAAAATTATTATTTTTATTTATAATTTACCTATACCCAGGCATAATCTCATTGAACGTTCAACAATTCTAAATGATTTATCATTTTTTATATATTTTTGATAAAATTTTCCAAGTCTAATACCATCAATACGTCCTCTTGGCATCTTTAATTGAAAAACAATATATTATTTATGCAAAGTTAAATTTAATAACACTTTTAATAATATTTAAATGTAATAAAACTTTTAATTTTATACTAATAATAACAACTTAAAAATAGCCTTGAATTATTTAAAGTTATAAATCTTAAAAATCATTGTTTAAAAACTAAAAGTTAAAATGAATTTTCTTTTAATTAAAATTAGTTTTAATATATATTCTCTTTTTAATTTAATTATGTGCTTTGGTGTTATTAATTTCTCATGCAAATAACTAACTAAAAAAATCATAAAAATTTCGAGTAAATACATAAAAGTATTTGACAAATGTAATTTAATTTTTTAAATAAAAAAGTTTTATTAATATTTTAAGATAATTAAATTTTCTTCAAACTCTCTAGAGAATTTAATTTAATTTTTAAATATTTACTTACTGTTTGTAGTTGTCTATGCAAACATAAACTTTTTGCTACCAAATGTGGTAATACGCCAAAATCTTATTAGTATAAATAAACAAAAAAAAAAATTATATTAATAATGATTTTTAATTTAATGTATAGTTTAATTACCAGGTGCTTCTATTGTACATTTATTTATTCCATCTTGATAAATCTTTGGCTTTTTACATGTTGCATCTTGGCCACAACCTGTCAACTATTTTAATTATTGTTATCATTTATTAATATCATGAATTAATTAAATTAAAATATTAATAATTAATACTTACGAGAATAGTAGAAAATGCAATGATTAATAATAATATCTTCATCATTTTTTTTTCTTCTTTTGAACAACGTGGCACAATGTCTTTGAAAAAAAATAAAAAATAGATTATTTTTTATTTTTTTATTTAAAGAGTTTATTAATATACTTTTTTGATGATTTTTTTTTTTTTTTCTATTTCATTTTATTTGGCTATCAGATTGTTATCAATCCCCTCAAGCTAATTTCAATAATGTGTTTTTAAACAGAGAGTAGTGATTTTTTTTTTATTTCATTTTGTTAGATGTCTTAAAAAAAAAACTAATACTTGTTTGTTAGGTAGATTATTGTTAACATAAACATTCATATTAATAATTTTAAATTAATTTACAATGACCAGTTTCACGTGTTATCTAAAAATCAATGTTTTAAAAATGTATCATTTTTTTTTTTTTTTCTTTCTCTTGTAAAGAACAGAAAAAATAAAAAAAATATTTTCACAGTAGTCACGACCTATATTTCATATCGTGAATAAAAGAAATTAAAAAAAAAAGTTATTAAAAAAAAGTGTAAATATAGTATCAAGGTCTTTGTTTGAACAATGCACATATTTATACTTTTTTTATTTTTCTTTTGCTTATTATAGATATGAATTTTCTACTAAAAATAAAAAAAAAAAAATTATTAATATTTTTATAATAATTATTATTTCAGGGTTTTTAGTTTTTCAAATTCAATTGATGATTCATCATGTCAACAATTAACAATAACTGAAAATAATAAATATTCTGAAAAAAGTGAAAATGAATCAACAAATAATATTCAAGTTACAATAACAAGTTCAACATTAGATACAACAACATCACAAACAGATGATACAACTGTACAAGATGCAATGATATCACCAGATTCAGATTCTAGCAATTATGGTAATATATCAGCTGGATTTATTCATCGAACAGATAATGCAACTAAAACTGAAGTATCAAGAAGTAGCTGTAGTAACAGTATTGTCAGTTCAGATAGTCTTAATTCTGATACATTAGATTCAAAAAGTTATACTATTAAACATAGTGAAAGTGAAATTGGTAAGTTAAAAATAATTAATTTTTCAAAAGAATCAGATAATTTTTCTAACACTTTTCAGGACACATAGACAGTGATATTCTTGATTCAACAAAACAATCAGAATGCTCAGAAATTGGACATATTGATTCACCGGAAAATTCAGAATTACAAAATTCAGAAAGTATTGTTGAAGATTTAAGTTCATTGGGACCAGATTTAATAAGTACAATGTTAAGTGAAAAATATGATTCAGTTAGAGAATGCGTTGAAAATGATCGTACAGATAAACCAAAAAAATATTGTTCATTAGCAAAATTTGTTGAGGGTAATGATATTGCAAGACGTTCATTTAAAAGACCATCAAGATATTTAACATCATTAACACCAAATGTAAGTAACACACATATATACCTATATAAAAATGCAAGTTATATAATAATTAATTCTATTTTCATAGACAATTGATACTGATTATCAAATGGCTAATTGTAAAAGTTCATTATTAAGTCCAGTTTGTTGCTTCAATGTAACATCAGATACTGATAAATTAAATGATAAATTAACAGCATCAAAATTTCCACCAGCAATAAGTGTCATTGTTGATCCACCAAGTCCATCAATGTCAATGAAAAGTTCAATAAATAATAATAATAATGATGATGATGATAATAATTTATTAAATCGTCGTGATAGTGTTTGTAGTATGGAAAAACTAAGTGTTGAATTACCAGATATTGGTTTTTCACCACAAGCAACAAGACGTATTAGTAGTGGAAGTTTATTAAAAGCATCTGAAGTTGTATCACTTGCAGCAACAGCAGCACGTTTTGGTGGTTCATCAATGAGTCTTAAACATGATCGTACAAAATCTGTTGATAAAACAGAAGAAATTAAAAAATTACCAATTATAAATCCACTTGTACAATTACCAATGTGGCCAAATGTTAGTGGTGCTGGTGGTTTAATAAGTCAAGCATTATTAGCAAATGCTGATGCATTATGTGCTGCAGTATCACCATTAATGGATCCAGATGAAACATTAACTGAGGGCTATTTTGAACGTTGTGTTATGAATAATTATTTTGGTATTGGTATTGATGCTAAAATAAGTTTAGATTTTCATCAAAAAAGAGAAGAACATCCAGAAAAATGTAGATCAAGAGCTAAAAATTATATGTGGTATGGTGTACTTGGTTCAAAACAATGGCTACAAAAAACATATAAAAATCTTGAACAAAGAGTACAATTAGAATGTGATGGACAAAGAATACCATTACCATCATTACAAGGAATTGTTGTTTTAAATATTCCAAGGTAAGAAGAAAAGAAAAAAAAAAAAAGAATACAATTATTATTTTATTAATCTATCTATAATAATTATTTAAAATTTTTCTACAGTTTTATGGGTGGTACTAATTTTTGGGGTGGAACAAAAGAAGGTGATTTATTTTTAGCACCATCATTTGATGATAGAATATTAGAAGTTGTTGCTGTATTTGGTTCAGTACAAATGGCTGCATCACGTTTAATTAATTTACAACATCATAGAATAGCACAATGTCAATCAGTACAAATAAATATACTTGGTGATGAGGGTGTACCAATACAAGTTGATGGTGAAGCATGGGTTCAACCACCAGGAATAATAAGAATAATACATAAAAATCGTATGCAAATGCTTTACAGAAATAGAGTTAGTATTTTTTTAAAAATTAATTAATTTTTGCAATTAGTATATCTATTAGATTAAACTAATATTATTAATAATTATTATTTATATGTAGGCACTTGAATCATCATTAAAAACATGGGAAGAAAAACAAAAAAATCATAATAGTAATAATAATGCATCAACAACAGTATCACAATCAACATCAACAATGAGCAATACATTACAATCACGTTCATCTTTTAACATTGAAAGTAAATCAATACAATTATATGATGAAGAATTGACAATTTTAATTAGTTTTATTGAAGTTGTAACAACACTTGTTAAATGGGTTAAATTATTAATAATATCCCATCCAAGTATTGAGCCTGATTTATATCAAATAGCTGACAGAACAGCATTGAGCCTTGAAAAAGTTCATCCAGACGGAAAGATTCTTGAAGGAGTAAGATAAAAAAACTTTAAAAATCTACTCTTTCATTTACCAAATTGCATGGTTATTTAAATGTTTTTAATTTAAATCATTATTCCTATTTTTTATTTATTTATTTATTTATTTTCTTTGATTAATCATTTTTTTTTTAGCCAAGTTTGCGACCGGTCGTTACAGAAGTCGTGACAAACGCCAGGCAACTTTATGAAGAATCATGTGAATTATTACGCGACAAAGCTCACAATCTTGTTAGTCGCATATTCTTATTTATTATTTTATTTATCATTTAAATTGTTATTATAATATGTTGTAATTTAAACAGAGACTACGTGAAGATTTGGAAAATAAATTATCACAATCACTCGCTCAAATGGAACAAGAATTACGCAAATGTATTTTTGATGAAAGTGGAACAGGAATGGTTTATCTGCAAAATATTCCATCAGAAGATCAGGTAATATTATCTCAAATATATTTTAAATATCAATTAATTATTAAATTAAAAATCAAGTAGGGAAATTTTATTTCATTATTCATAATATGTACTTTTAAAATTTTACAACAGCTAGATATTAAAAAATAAATAAAATAGGGAAAAACAAAAAATGGGTTGCGAAAAAAACGGCCACTTGAACTTGATTATTCGTGAGGTAAGAAATAAATAAATGAAAAACAAAAAAACCTCATTTTTACAATTTTTGATATCGTGAAAAACATAGTAAACAAATTTTAAATTTTTAAATAAAAAAAGCATTTACTTGAACATGCTGTTGAACATTGTCCAACACCTTGATAAAAAAAAATAAATAATTATTTAATTTATTGTAACCTAAGGTGGCCGTTTTACTCCACCCTTTTTTTTCTATAATTAAATTAAATTAATGAATTAACATTTTTTTAAATTAATTTTCATTTTCATCATTTGACTATTTCGTTAAATACAACTGTGCCTTGGTTTATTGGATAATCCTACTGCCGGTAATAAATCGCTCTTAAAATCAGAATGCTTTGTAGCAAATAGATTTATATTTATAAACAAAATAAACTATAATAATAATAAAAAAATAATAATAAATATATAGATAACTAGGTTTTTAGAGCCCCAATATATCCAAAATTATTTATTGCTTATTTTTATTTTATAACTAGCACGCTGTATGCAACCTCATCATTTTTTGATGTCACCAAGCGTGTTTGTTATTGTTACTGTTATCCTCTTTTAAATAAATCCTATCGTTTGTTGTTAAATAAAAAATTATTATTAATGCTACAAGGGTATTATCCAAATCGACCAAATACAAAAAAAAAAAAAGCTAAAAATTAATGTCCAGCTTGTTGATAATAGAAACACACGCAGAATTTTTCTTTTTTATTCGAAATAAACTATACATTATTTTAAATAAAAAAGAAAATAAACAAAAACAAAATATGATATCAAAAAAATATTCTTATCAAACACAGTAAAAGAAAAAAATGATAATAAATAAATAATTAAAGAGCATGTCTATGAATTAGTAACTGCTCCAAGTCCAATATTAATTTAAAAAAACAATTTGGAATGATAATTTATTGATGAATAAATTAATAATAATAATAATAAAATTATAATAAATTTATTTGTTTAACAGAATGATAAAAAAACTCGTCATCGTGGTTTATTCTGGTTGAAGTTTCGTCGATCTGGAGGTGGTACTGGTAATCATCTTGCACATGAACAAGCTACAACATGGAATGTTCAAGATGTTTGCTCTTGGTTGGAAAATCTTCAACTTGGAGAATATACTGATCAATTTATATCACATGATATACGAGGAAAAGAATTATTAACACTTGCACGACGTGATTTAAAAGAACTTGGTATTGTTAAAGTTGGACATGTCAAACGTATTCTACAGGCAATTCATGATTTAAATAATTAATTTATTCAACTGGAGTTTTAATTGCGGGCTGTGTTAAAGCGTACAGGCGTACAAAACAAATGAAAATTAATAATAATAATTATTATTATTATTTAAACAAAGAAAAAACTAACTCAAGTAGGATTTTATTATTATTTTATTAATCGAAAAGAAAAAAAAAGAAATCTTGCTTGAGTAGCACAACAGTATTATTATTATTGACGTAAAAAATATCAAAAAAAAAAAGTTAATTGTTGAATCTCAAAAACAAAAAAAAAAACAAAAAAAAATCTTTGCTCCATACTTAATTGTTAAAAAATTTTTACTATGCTTCCTATGATAATTTTAAAAAATACTAGTTTCGAATTTAACATTTATTTATTTATTTATTTGAATTATTTATATTAATTTTTAAATTTTTTAAAAATAATTATTTAAATTATAAATAAATTTTTTATTTATTTAAATATTGCAAGACAATTTTTATTATAAAAATAAGATTTTTATTTAATTTAAATTCACAAGTTGAGTGGTGTAATTTCTTGGTATATTTTTATCAACGTAATTTGATAAAAAATAATAAGTAACAACGAAAAAAATAAAATTTATTGTTAATTATTAATTAATATCGTTTGGTGTTTAAGCTCAAATTGTTTATCAATTACAATGTATACAATTATTTAATTAGTTTTTTTAATAATATCTAATTAATTTATCAAAAAGCAATGAAGATAAAAACAAATCTTTCCACTAATTATGTATTTTTAAATTAATTAATGTTTAATATTGTGCAAGTACTTGATTAATTATTTATTTTTTATTATTTTCTTTTAAATATTTGGCATTATGAATTTCTCATTTTTCAAGTGTCCTTATTTTTGTCAATGACGAAATAATTATTAATCCAAAATATCCATAACTTTCTTTTCAATCTTCTTCTTTTTCTTCTTTTTCTTTTATCAATTTTTCTTTTAATTATTTTCAAATAAAACCCAGTACAATTGTAAATTTTAAACGAATTTAAGAAGATATGGGACTCAAAATTCGTCTAACACTCGTATTTTTTTTTCAAATTAAAAAACAAGACACGAATATTTAAAAAAATGCAATTATCAAGAGCTTTTTTAATGAAAGACAAAATAAATAATTAACCAACAATATTAAAAAAATAGAAATATATAATATCACAAATGAAAAGTAAATAATAATAACTATTATTTTTTTTTTCCTTTTTCTTTTGGAGAACTATTTTACAATGCCTTTACATCTACAACACTTATTTGCCTTTTCAATATACTTATTCTAGGATAAACTTTTCAAGTGATCAAGTCAAAAGATTTTGAATCTTCTGCAAAAAAAAAAAAACACAAATTGTTACAAAACTCTAGTTGTAATATTTTTTAAGAAAAAAAAAAAAAAAAAACGAAAAAAATAACAACACTAATTAATTATTAATAAACTTTTTTTTTTTTGTAATTGAGTGTAACACTTGAAAAAAAAAAATAATAATAATTTAAGATGATTGAAGCTAATATTCTAAAATAATGAAGCAATCGCTTGTTTAAATTTGAAGAAAAAAAAAAATTGGTATAATCGTTATTGTCACTTGTTATTAGTCATAAATAAAAATTAGATTTGAAAAGAAAAATCTAATTTTAGTATGAAAGAAAACAAAAAAAAAAAATCTCAGTGAGTCGAAACAGTTATTAGCTAATAATAATTGTAATTTATTTATTTAATTATTTATGTATTTAATGAATATATTGTCACTATCGAATTGTGAATTGCACATATTTTCTAAAGTCTTCCTGATACATGGTTAGTGCTATTTTCATCTCGATATTTCAATATTTTAATCCCCCATTATTATCTCTAATTGTTTTTATTTATTTTAAATTTTTATCAATGGTTTTTTTAACTTTCAAAAAATTAAGACAAAAATCCTGATATAATTGTGTTCAAAATGATGTTGTTTTTTTTTTTGCTTTAATTTTTTAAATAATTATTTAATAATATTTTATGAAAATAGACCAAGTGAACACAGTAAATAATATAATAATCATAAACTATTTCTTAGATGAAATATAAACAATGAAAAAGCAAAAAAAAAAAAAAGTATTTTTTAGATAAATTAGTATCTTTCTCTGTTATTAAACAAAAAAAAAAACAAAAATAATCTAATAAACTATATTACTACAATAAATAAACAAAAGGTATTTATATTTTTAAATTCTGTGATAATAAACATTTTTTTTTATTTTTTTTCTTTTTTTTTAATTTATATTTTAGTCGAAAAATTATTTTAAAAACCCAAATTTTATGTAAAATAATTATATATATTATTGAAATAATAAATTAATTCTTCTCAACATAATTAATATTTATTAAGTTTTTATTTATTAATTTAATAATTTAACAATTAAATAAACGATTTAAACGTTCTAATGTTTTATCTTTACCTAATATTTCCATCATTTCAGCAACAGCTGGACCTTGATCTAGCCCACTTAAAATACTTCTCAATAATTTCATAAAATTTGAAAATTTAATATCATTATTTTGTGTAAATAATTTTAAATAATTTGTTAATGTTTTTTTATCAAAATTAGATTTATCAATATCATTTAGTTGTTGGCTAAGTAATTTAATTGATTTAATTATATTTGGATCATTTATCGAGGTAACATCAGTTGGTATAACCCATAAAAATGCTAAATCTTTACTAACTAAATCATTTAAATTATGTATTCTATTAGTAGACCAATCTAATATTGTCATAATATGTTCATCATCAAGCTGTAAACTTCCATCATTTTTTCTATCAACAAATGCATCATTAACAATTTTTTTAACTTTATGAATTAAATAATTTGAATTATTTTTATCACTTAGTAATCTTGTTATTTCATATCTATTAAATTCAGGAAGTTTATCTGGTTGTAACTTACATGAATTTGGATTAATTCTATTAATATTAAATTGTTGTATTAATTCTTGATAAGTATATATATTTTGTTGATTTGGATTACGATCAAATCCACCACCAGCATATGTTATATAATTTAATAATGCCAATGGAAATATACCTGTATTACGAAATGAATTAACTGTAATATCACCTTGACGTTTTGATAATTTTGAACCATCTGAATTAAGTATAAGTGGTAAATGTGCATAATGTGGTGGTGTCCAACCAAATGCATTATATATTTCAATATGTTTTGGTGTTGATATTTGCCATTCAACACCTCTTAGTACATGTGTTATATTCATTAAATGATCATCAACAACATTTGCAAAATGATAAGTTGGAAAACCATCTGATTTAATTATAACTGGATCACCTTCAACTTGTGATATTGATAAATTACCATATACTAAATCATTAAATGATGGTGGTTTATCACCAAGTTTAAATCTAATACAATATGATTGTCCATTATTTAATTTTTCATTTATTGTTTCTTTATCATGATGACGACAATGATTATCATATTTTGATATTTGACGAGTTTTTTGTGCTTCTTTTTTTAATAATTCAAGTCTACGTTCAGTACAAAAACAATAATAAGCTGATCCATTATTTAAAAGTGTTTCAACTTGTTTTCTAAAATAAAAATAAAATTATATTTATTTAATAATTAATATAAATGATAAATTAAATTGATAATTACTTGTAAATATCAAGACGTTTTGATTGAATATATGGACCACTTGGTCCACCACGAACTGGACTTTCATCTGGTATTATACCAGCCCATACCATATCATCTTGAAGTTGTTCCATTGCACCAGATTGTAATCTTGTTTGATCAGTATCTTCAATTCTCAATATAAAACTTCCATTATTTTTTCTAGCAAATAAATAATTATACAATGCTGTTCGTAAACCACCAAGATGTAAATTTCCTATTAAATATTATTATTTAATTAATATTTTCATTCATTAATTTATTAATTTGTTATTAATTTATTATTATCATTTATTTCACCTGTTGGACTTGGAGCAAATCTAACTCTAACTTGTTGACGACTGTAATATCTCCTTTGTATTAATCGAATATTTAATATAAAACTTTTAACAATCATTATTAATTTTTATTATTGTTCATAAATATAAACAATTATAATATTATTATTCACTTGTTAACAATAAATGTTTAACAAAAAAACCTTCAATCAAATACCAAACAAAGCTTTTTATATTTACTTAGATTTCTTTTCTATTATTTAAATTATTTATTAATTTTTTGATATAAACACGAGCATTGTTGTTAATTAATTATTTAAATAATTTATTAAAATTATGGACCAGGTTGTGCCCAGTTAACCTTACAATCACAATTTAATGACTACATGTGTGTGGAAATTGGAAAATCGAAATAAAGTATTATAGATGACACTACCAGAGAAAAAAAAAAAATATTAATTGTTTTTTCTAATTAATTTAATTACAAAGTAACCATTGAAAATTTCTAATGATTTATAATTATATCTATAATAATTTCATAGTTAAATATTGATTAATGTTATTATTATTTAATTATAGATGAAATTATTGATAGAAATTTAACTGCTCGACTGTTGATAGAAATTTAAAAATGGCGTTAGTAAATAATTTTCCATTATTATTATTAATTGAATACATAGATATATATTAGCAAAATAATAATACAAGCTTGTGTATGTGATGTATATTTTTGTACAAATTAATCATATATAATTTTTTTTTCATTTTACTGGTGCAATTTTTTTTTTTTTAGTCTCTCTGATGTGCTCCAAATACTTTTAAACATAATTTTTTCGAAAAACTTCTGCGCAACATTCCTCAACAATATATAGTGTTATAAATGTCAAGTGGTACTTTTTTTTAATTGACAAAACAATTAAAATAAAAATCTACATTAATGAGTAAACACAAACAAACAAAGTTGTTGTGATATTTTTTTTATATTTCTATGTCAATCTTGGTCAAACGATCAAGGTGACTAGATGTTTCATGGTCAATTACTTCAAGTGAATTTTAATTTATATTATTTGCATTTTTATTATTTTTCTTAAATATATATATATATATTTATATTCTGAGAATATAAAAGTTTTGATTGTTGACACAGGAAGTGCCCCAAGTTATATTTAAAAATAAATATAAAAGCTTTTTTAAGTTTGTGTATAAAAATAATCTGTCAGGGACATAAAAAAATTTGTATATTTTTTTCCTTATTTCATTTGCATTTTTAATTGCATCAAAATGTCAAAAATTGATTTACCAAAATTAGTCACCGCCCTATTTACATTTAAAGGAACAAACAATGATGAGGTAATTATATAAATTCTGTAATTATTATTAAAAATTATTGATAGCTATGTTAATATTATTTAATATATTTTTTTTGGCAATTTAGTTGTGTTTTAGAAAAGGTGATGTTATCACAATAACTCAAACTGATGACGGTGGTTGGTGGGAAGGTACCTTGAATGATAAAACTGGCTGGTTTCCATCAAATTATGTCAAGGAATGTCGATCACCTGGTTAGTTTATAATTATTTATTTATAACAATAAAATTTCAAAAATTTAATATTTATTTTTTATATAAAGATTCTTCAACAAAATCATCACCAGAAAAAACAAGTCAAGAATCACCAATTCATCAACGTTTAAATCGTGATATTGTATTAAAAGATTTTTTAGAATCAGAAAGAGCAAATGTTGCTGAATTACAAGGACTTGTTAATAATTTTTTACAACCATTAGAATTAACAAATGTGTAAGTTTAAAAATTATAAAACTATATTTGTAAATATATATAAAATAATAATTGCAATAAATTTTTAATTATATATAGATTAAAAAAAGAAGAGTACAAACAATTGATGAATAATATTTTAGATGTACTTGATACACATCAACGTTTATTAAATAATTTAGAAACAACAGTTATTCAAGGTCCAGATGCAAGAGTTGGACATTTATTTTTATCATTAGCACCAAGATTAAAAGCCATTCATATAAATTATTGTAATGGACATCCTCAAACAGTTGCTATTATGGATAAATATCGTGATGAATTAAATGATTTTATGGAAAGAAGTGGTGCTGTTACACCTGGTATACTTGTATTAACAACTGGACTTAGTAAACCATTTCGTAGACTTGAAAAATATGCTGCAATGCTACAAGAATTAGAAAGACATACAGAAAAAAATCATTTTGATAGAGGTGATACACAACGTAGTGTTTCAGTTTATCGTGATATTGCTGTGAGTTTATTAACTTATTGATATTATTATTCATATTTATAATTTTAAAACTACCAAGTAATTTTTTTAAACAGGAAAAATGTACATATGCAAGAAAACAAAGAGAATTAGCTCTTCAAATATTAACAAGTGGTATTAAAAATTGGGAAGGTGAAGATCTATCAACTCTTGGTGAAATACTTCATGTAGGACCAGTTGTCTTGGCAATTGGAGCTGATCGTCGTGATAGATATTTTGTTTTATTTCCAATGACACTATTAGTACTAAGTACCAGTCATCGAATGAGTTCATTTGTCTATGAAGTAATTAATCATATAAATAAGTATTATAATTTTAAAAATAATGTGTTATATAATAATTAATATAAATAAATTTCAGGGTAAACTTCCATTAACTGGAATTGATATTATTCCAATGGATGATACTGATGATATTAAAAATGCTTTTGAAATAAATGGACCAATGATTGAAAGTATTATTGTAATATGTTCAAATCGTGAAGAACGTCAAAATTGGATTGATTATTTAAAACAGGATCAATCATCATCATCATCATCGTCATCTGGTATAAGAAGATCACCAACAACAATATCACACGTGAGTTGTACAAATTCAATCACAAGATTATCAAGATATTATGCAAAATTAGTGAGAAAAAAAATTATATATCCCGAGCTTATTAAAAAATTACTTTATTATCAATATATTATTAAGCCAGATTTAAAAAATGTTAAAATGAGAAAATACATGTTACATTATTCTGTTCATCAATTAAATAGTGATAATTATGATACAGATGATGATAATAATTCCCATAAATTAGATACAAAATTAATATTAAATTCATCAGATAATAAACAAGTATCATCAAGATTAAAATCATCAATAATGCTTGATGTTAGATATGTACCAGATGAATCAGTAAGTTTAGTTAATTTACCAATTAAAACAACAGCATCACTTGGTAATATTGATAATTGTGATATGTGTCGTTCAGTATCATATGATAATTACAAAAGTTTACCAGCAAATTCATCAACATCAACAACAAATAATCGTCTTGTATCATCAAAAAATATTGTATTATCTAAAAAACCATGTCAATTATTAAATAGTTATTCGTCTGATGATTGTGATGATAATGATAATGTTATAAATACAACAGATAAAACATGGAAATCACTTGGTATACAAAAAAATTTTGATATATCAAGTGATGAATTTATTCATGTTGATATACATCCAACAGTTTTAACAACAATAAGTGAAAATACATGGGATAATGGTGATGTTGCTGATCAACCAACAGTTATACCAGCATCAGTTAGTTTACATTCATCTGATTCTGGTATGGCTGATAGTTATCATGTAACATCATCTGATCTTACATCATATAAATATTGTTCAAGAGATGAACATAGAAAAAATAAATGTTCATATGATACAAATGAACGTGGACAAATGTCACATTCAGAAAGTGAAAATGATGAAAATAAATTTGAACATCAGTGTATATGTAGTTCACCATTTGGTTCAACTCCACGTGATAGTCAACAATCAACAGAAAGTGCTAATAATAGTTTTATTAATTTAACACCAATTAGAGTATTAAATAATACACAAAATAATTTACAATCAGTATCTTATAAAATTGATAATGATAAAAAACGTTTTACCGAGCCAATAACATTTAAGAGTCATAATGTATCAAGAAATATTGGTAAAAAATTATCTAAAAAAAAAGATATTTGTGTTGTTGATGAAGAAGATGATGATGATGAAGAAGAAGTTGAACAACAAGTTTATACATCTGGACTTTATGCTCATTGGTGGCTGAAGAAAACTATACCCCTTGACCCTGGGAGCATTGAACAAGGCAAGCTTCCTCGGCATGGCTGTTTAGTGTTTTTTTTTTTTTCTCAATTTGGATACATATTGTTTTTTTTTTTTTCTCTGTTAAATTAATTAGTTCAAGGCCTGTTGTTTAAAATTACAAAAATTGTATTAATATTATTTAACTTGAGCTTTTTTATTTTCATTGTTTTAATGACAGTATAAAAATTTTGCTTGTCATTTAAAAATTATTGTAATAATAATAGTTTTTTTTTTTCTTTTGGATTTTTCATTGAATTTAATAACAGGCCACTCAACTTGCACTACTAATTGGCACATTCACAGTTATTATTATTTAAAATCATTATCCAAAGTCATCATGCTTATTAGCCCATCACAGCCATGTTGTGAGAGAAGTTTTGCTGTGTTCTTTTTTTTTAATTTTTTTTATAAATTTTTCTCACTAACAAATCATTGTATCATTGTAATCATCAAGTTATTATTTAAATCATTGTTGATATGATAATGGTAGAATTAAATACTTGTCTTAAAATATTATAGAATAATTTAAATAATTTATTGACTTTTTTTTTAGACGAGCAATCAGTCGAACGGAAAGATACACCAACTTGCTCAGGAATGCTCTTTGTCACCAAAAAATAAAATACCATGGAGTGTTGCTTCACTGCGTCCAGCAGCACCAATTTACAATTTAAAAATTGATGGCAAGACTGATGTTACAGATTCAAGTCGTACAACAAGAAATCCAAGTGAGTTTACGTTATTTACTTGTAAAAAGAAAAATAGTTTATCAATTGATTAATTAATTTTTTTTTCTATAGATGAACGTCAGTTTGAGGATGATGCTATTATATTAAAAGTCATCGAAGGCTACTGCATGACTGTCAATGCAAGATTCACTGTTAATCCTGGTATTTAAAATTTATTTTGTTTGTATTTTTTGGCTTTTTTATTTTATGGCTTTTTTTCTTTGTGACGTTGTTTTTGATGTTGATTTTGTTTTTGCATCTAAATTTATTTTTTATTTTTAAATTTTTTTGTAATTTTAAATATACGCGACTTCAGAATTAGCTATTGGAAATTTCATCTCACTAAAAATATGGTTACGGATCTCAAAATAATTAAAAATTAAAAAAAAAAAATTAATTAAATATAAGCATATAAATATTTTCAGAATTTACGGATGACACAACTTGTAAAGGAAAAAATATGGATTCTTGTGACATTAACAGGTAAGTTTTGTAATAATTCTGTTAAATTCATTATTTGAATTTACGAATTATACAAAATTAGCTAATTCTGGAGTCAATGTTGTTGATTTTATTTTGTTTTTTGATAAATATTTAAACGAAAAAAAAAAATAATTTACTTTTAACTATTGTTATTAATTATTATTACTATTAAATTAGGGGCTTGCCGGAAAATGTTGAGGCCTTGAAAACACAAGTTATGGATTTACAGAGTCAAATGATTCAGTTGACAAGACAACTTGAAGAGGAAAAACAATCAAGACTTCAGTTGACTGGAACTGTTGATATGCTAGTCAAAAGACGATTTAATGGAATAGATGGTTTGGTGCCTTGAGTTTTATTTTTAAATAAACAATCAAAAAAATATATATTTAAGAAAAAGAAAAAGAAAAATTGTATTTTATACTTATTAGATTATTCCATGAATGATTAGAATATTTTGACGTTAAAGAATTTAAAAAAAGAAAAATAGAATAGAAATAATTTATAATATCCAGTTTGTTTTTTATATTTTTTTTTTTTAAATATTGAAAAATTAATAAAAATAAAAAGAGACAATTATGATTGTTATAATCACAATATAAATAATTATAATAATATTATATTAATTTATGTATTTGCATTTGTCTGTGACATTGGAGCTGGTGCACTTGATGATGGTACTTGTTGTTGTGGTGCTCTAGCATATGATCTTCCATGAAGATGTTTATTTTTAAGTTTTTCTAATTCATTAACTCTACTTCTTGCATGCTCCAATCTGTGCCATGCCATTTGCAATACTTTTTGACTTGCATAACCAGAACCTTCATGTGGTTGTCCTGATAAAAATAAATGTTAAAATATAAGTTTAATTATAATAAAAAATTAAATATATCTATAAATTTAGATTGTTAATTTATTTGATAAATTTTACCTGTTGATACTTGTGTTAAATAATTTATTTGTTCACTTAATTTTGATTCAACATGACCAAGTGTTTTTAAAAATTGATGTGTTTGTGTTTCAGCTTGTTTTAAACTTGATTTTTCTTTACTTAATTCCTGAAATGCCTGACCTTTTTGTTTTCAAGAAATAAAATAAAAATTATAATACTCAATTATTATTATTTTATTATTTAAATAAATTATTATATTGTTTATTATTATATTATAACCTACCAGCACTTTGTAAACATGTAATGATATCCTTTTCAATTGCTTCTAATGTTTGTATTCTTTCCATTGGTGGTGTCATTTTTTTTTGTTTATTTTTTATCAACAAGTTTATTTGATAACTATTAACTATGTATTAAAAATTATTAACAATTTAAGAATAAATAAACATTTATTTACACCACGTAGTCTTATTTATTGTAAATTTTCTGCGACTTTTTTATCAACTGTCGGGGAAAAAAACAAATAAGCGGCCATCTTAAAAAAATATCGACTATTAAAGCCACATTTACATTTACACAATTTTACAGTGATTATTATTAAAAAAATATCTCTACACACACGTGTTCTTTCTTGTGCTTATAGAAAAAAAAAGAAAAAAAAAACTCGTAAAATACAACAATCATTATTCTATAAACAATCAATCGTCAAGGTAAATTTTGACAATTAAATCCATATAACTTTTTTTGTATTAATTAATAAATTTAACAATAGATGCATCTAGAAAACACTCCACCAAGATCACCAGAAATTGTTGAGGAAGTAGATGAAGATGACATGGTATATGTTGGTGATGTTGATGAAGTTCTTGAACAATTAGAAGCTGAAGAAGCTGATGATGAAGGAATGGAAGAAGATGAAGATGATGATGCTGTTACTGTTTTTAAAAATCATACAGGTAATTTATTCTGATAAAAAAAAAAAAAAAACAATAGTAATAATTGATGTAAGCAATGTCTAATAAGTAAATTTTCAGGTTCTGTATTTTGTGGTTCATTGAGTAAAGATGGAAAATTAGCAGCAACTGGTGGTGAAGATGATAAAGCATACATATGGAATACAGCAACAGGTGAAATTATTCATGAATGTATTGGTCATCAAGATAGTGTTATTTTTGCTGATTTTAATTATGATGATACATATGTTGCAACTGGTGATATGAGTGGAATTATACAAGTTTGGAAAATGTCAAATAAACAACGTATTTGGGATTTTAATATTGGTGATGCACTTTGGATGAAATGGCATAAACAAGCAAATGTATTATTTGCTGGATGTGTTGAGGGTGAAATATACATGTGGAAAATACCAACTGGTGATTGTAAAATATTTCAAAGTTTTGGACAAAGATCTGAAAATGCTACACTTTCTGCTGATGGTAAAAAATTAGTAGCAGGATATGGTGATGGAACAATTCGTATTTGGGATTTAAAAGAAGGCACAGTTCATACAACAATACCACCTTTCTTAGGTCATAATGAAACAATAACTGCATTAGATTGTCAACCTAATGGACAAGTTACAATATCAGCAGCAGTTGATGGTAAAACAATATTAAGTACAACACAAACTGGTAAAGTTATTGGTGTATTACAACATTTACAAGGACATCATAATACAGAAAATAATGATGAAACAACATCTGATGAAGTTAAAAATGATGAAGCATCATCTAAAAAAGATAAAGGTGATTGGATTGAGGCTGTATCATTTTGTAATGATCCAGAAATGCATATGGTTGCAACTGGTACTGTTAATGGAGAAATATTTATTTGGGATACTGTTAAACAAGTACTTAGAAATAGAATACAACAAGAAAGTGGAATTAGTAAACTTGTATGGAAAGCAAATACTCCATTTTTATATTCTGCTGGATTAGATGGTGGTTTAAGATGCTACGATGCAAGAACTGGACAATGTGTCAAATCATTTTGGGGACATCATGAAGATATTCTAGATCTCAGCGTATCAAAGTAAAAAAACATTTGATTTTTTCTTTATACAATATATATATATTTTGATAATAATTTTTACAATATTTTTATTTTCAGAGATGGAAAAACAATTTTAACAACATCTGATGACAGTACTGCAAGAATATTTAATATGGATTAATTTATAAAATTTTTTTTCTTACTGATTTATAAAAAAAAAAAAGAAAATAGATTAATTAATTTCTTTTAAAAAAATATATTGTAAACTTGATTGAGGTTCATTAAAATTATTTACTTAATTTTTTTTATTAAATTTTCGTTTAATTAGTCTTCTATGTTTTTAGTTAATTTAAGTTTATCATGGTACCATTGACTGTCTAAAACAAAACGTTTACCTCTCCAAGTTAAATGAGTTGGATGTTTATCTTCACCATTTGTAAATTCAAAATACGGACTTAATTCAATGGCAAATTTTGATTTAACTAAACCAATACCTCCAATTTTTTCTGATGCTGGATGATAGACTCTTCCAGTTTTAATATTCATACATATTTTGCTAGGCTGAAAAGGTACCTGTTGATTTAAGGGTAAATTATAAATACATTTTTTAAAAATAGCATAGAAATTTATAGATGATATTTACCACAAGTAAATCATCAGCATAGGCATAGCTAAATAATTCATTATCAGAATTGGAATCATTGATAACATGTGTAAAAACAATTGGTAAATCATCACAACGTATAAAATTTCTTTCTTTTCCACAAAGTGATAAATATGGAAAATCTTTGGTATATCTATTACTATCATTTATCTTTAATCTTTTAAAAAAAAAATTAAGAAATTTTTTTTCTACAAAAAGCAAAAATTAAATCATCACAATAATCATTACAAAAATATTTTTTTTTACATTGAGATACCTTTAAAACAAGATGTAAAATTTTTCATTCTCGCATCATCAAGAAACAGCTATATAAAAAAAAAAAATTCATTGATAATTTAATTGTTATTACTTTTGCAAATAATAAAATTAATTATTTTTCATTCTACCATTCCATTGTGATCTATATAATAAAAATATTCTCGAACACGAGCCTCTGGTGATTGTCCCTGAACATAATCAGCAATTCCTCTGGTTAAAAACCATTTTGAATATGATAAATTACGAAATAATAAATTCATCCTCCTACACTTGATGATGATGTGTGTGTGCATTGACTATTGATAATTGATTCTTGAATGATAACTTGTTTCATCAGGTGATTAATTAATTGATCAACTTTGCTTTCAATTTGACTTTATATTTAATTTATTTTCATGATAAATAAGGAAATATTTAAATAGTCAATGAATATAAACTTGACCCTAACATGAAAAATAAATATATTTTATGTTGATGTTGTTTGTCAACCTTTTTTGGATGATCAGCAATTAGGACCAGTTTTCTCTCACCTGGAATTTATGTTACAACAATCTCTGCCTTTATTCGGTAAGCCAACTTATCTGTACGTATTTTTTGTTTACGTCACACACATATACCCATGTAGAAATTGTTGTTGTTGTTTATGTATAATTTTTTTATTATTATTATTTCTTTTTTTTTTAATATTATTTACATGCTTTATATATTTTTTTTTCTTTTACTCGGCGCCATCTTGTCTTGTAGAAAAAAAAATATAAATTAATTAAACAGTTCTTTTTAATGATATAAAAACAATTAAAATAAATGAATATTTTATAAATTATTCAGTAATTTATATTGTACCTATTATTTTTTAAATTTTATTAATTGCATGATTGGAATAATTAATAAACATTTAATTTAAATTCGAAATTTTACCGCGTAAATTGTGGCCATTTTTACAAATTTCTCTCTCTCTTTCAGTCTCTCTCTTAATTTTCTCTCAAAACACATACACTTCAATCATATTTACAATACATAAATGTACTTCGATTTTTTACTCAACGTCACATTTATCAAAAGAAAAAAAAAATATATAAAAAAAGATAAAAATTAAATAAAATGTTTTTCAAAAAAGAGCACGCAGACACCAAGACATTATCATAAAAAAACGTGTTGTAATTTTTTTTTTTTTTTTTTATAACATTGTACAAACAGGTATTGAAAAAATTATAATAACCAAAGGTGAATTTATTTGGTCTATAAATTTTAAGGATTATATTTAAATTGACAAAAAAATGAATAATAAATTTTTGATTATAATTTGTCAATGTTGAATTTATCAATAAAATTATTTATTTTTTAAATATAAATTTGATAATGTTACGTTTAAATTCAACAAAAAAAAAAGTTTAATTGTTTTTTTTTTTTTTCTTTTTTGTTTGATCAAGAAGATTAATCATAAATTGTTGATTATTGTTAAAAGTTTATTTAAAAATATTAACAACAATGGCATCATCATCAAAAAGATCCTGGAAACTACGTGAGTATTTATTTTTGTTGTTGACATGAATTACTATCAAGTATATTGATAAAATAAAAAAATTAATTAATTATTACAGAGGAATTTATAGCCCATTCATCAAATGTTAATTGTCTTGCATTGGGTCATAAATCAGGACGTGTATTGGTAACTGGTGGTGATGATAAAAAAGTAAATTTATGGGCTGTTGGAAAACAAAATTGTATAATGAGTTTGAGTGGTCATACAACACCAATTGAATGTGTTAGATTTGATCAAAGTGAAGATCTTGTATGTGCTGGATCTCAAACTGGTGCCTTAAAAATATGGGATTTAGAACATGCTAAATTAGCAAGAACATTAACTGGTCATAAAGCTGGAATAAAATGTATGGATTTTCATCCTTATGGTGAATTTTTAACATCTGGTAGTCTTGATACTGGTATTAAAATTTGGGATATTAGAAGAAAAGGATGTGTATTTACATATAAAGGACATGATGAAGCTGTTAATAGTTTAAAATTTAGTCCAGATGGACAATGGATTGCAAGTGCTGGTGAAGAAGGAACAGTCAAGGTTTGTTTATTTCAAAAGAAAAATAAAACAAATCAAATATTTATATTTTTAATAATTTTTTTTACTTGACAGTTGTGGGATCTTCGTGTTGGAAGACAATTAAAAGAATTTACACAACATAAACGTTCAGCAACAACTGTTGAATTTCATCCACAAGAATTTTTATTAGCAAGTGGAAGTTCTGATAAAACAGTTAATTTTTGGGATCTTGAATCATTTAAATTAGTATCATCAACTGAACAAAATACAACACCAATACGTTGTTTAAATTTTAGTGGACGTGGTGAATGTTTATTTGCTGGTTGTCAAGATGTATTAAAAGTATATTGTTGGGAACCAGCAAGAACACTTGATACAGTACCAATTGGTTGGGGTAAAATTCGTGATATTGCTATTGCACAAGAACAACTTATTGGTGCAAGTTCAAATGGCTCAGTTGTATCACTTTATGTTTGTGATTTAAAAAAAATAACACCATTTAATGATGATAGTAGTAGTGTTACGCAATCAACAATGTCATTTTCACATGGTAATCCAACACGTAAAAGTTTTTCAAAAGAAACACCAAAAAAACACAAGTAATTTATTTTTCTATAAATTATTAATAATATACAGCTTTAATTTATATTATTTATTTATAATATAATTATATTTTTATTTGTCATTTAGAATGACTGTTAAAACAATTGAAGAGGGTGATAAATCTAGTACTGATCCAGAGGATGAAGTGACACCTTCAGATGTGCCAGTTGTTACAAATTATCATGATATTTTTAATCCTCATCGTTCATGTGAGTTTTTTTATTTAAAATAACAATTTAATATATCATTTTACATAGAAATACTATTGTGTGCAGTTTTGCTAACAAGCTAATAATTTATACTAATAATATAAATAAAATGTTGCTTGCATAAATAATTTTTTAATTAACAACTTAATCATAAAAAAATGTAAAAAACAGAGTTTTAATTTTCATGACTTGGTTATTTTTTATTTTATTTTTTTTATTATATACCATTTGATTATATTAATTTGATTTAATTTGATTTAAAATTGAAGCTTGAAAATTATTATGTATAATAATAATATCCAGTTGAAAAATAGCTATTAAATTAAAATCAATTATTTATCAATTAAATAATTATTATTACTGTAATTTGTTTGTTTGTTGTTTTATTCGTTGAATGGGCATGATTTGCACGGTGTTTCAGTGTCTCGCACACCACCACCACCGGAACTAGAGGCTTTTATCGAGCCTCAAGAAATAGGTATGTCAATATTATTATTATTTTATTCAAAATTATCTAAATAATTTATCGTTATACATCATAGAATAAATATATATTATTTGATTGTAAAAATAAATTGTATGATTTTTTTTCTTTAGATCCAACACAGCCACAAATAATTCAAAATCTTTCAACGTCAATGTCAAATTTAAGTACAACTGGAAGTACTGATAATGAAGGACAATTATCACCACAAATAACAAATCAATTACCATCATTTTCAATAACAAAAACAGCACCAGTACGTGTACATCCAATAAAACCAATACAAAAAAATATAATAACTTCAACAAGTCAAATAAAAGCAAATTTAACAGCAAATGGTATTATTAAAAATGGTAAAAATTATGCATCAATACCACCCCTAAAACAAACAATAACACCAATGATTGGTAAAAAAATATTAACAAATAATTCATCATCACATTATCCAATGGGTCCACAACGTTCAAATTCAACATTAACATCAAGAGTTGCACCAATGGCAGCAGTAACACCAGTTATGGGTGATGGAAAAAATAAAAATCGTGCACCAAGTCCAGATTCACCAAAACAATATTTAAAACGTCAAATAAGTTGTCGTGATAATGAACATGGTTATGATAGTGATTATCCAGTACAAATTAATTCAAGTATACGTCATAGTCCATCTGATCCAGCATTAAATAGACCAACAACTGTAATACATCAACAGTACAATCAAATACAAAAGTTGATATTAGAGTATCACAATTAAGAACAGTTAATGTTGATTTAAATGAAAAAAATGATTTTGTACCAATATCACCAGATAAACCAATTGGTCTTGATGTTGATGATTTTTTAACTAGTAGTTATTGTGGTACAACGAGACTTGGTTGTAGTCAAGGATTACCAGAAATGTCAGAAGCTGAAGTTATTAATAGTATGATGAGAGGACATGATTCAATGATGGCTGTATTGACTAATCGACAAAGATCATTACAAATTATTTATTCACTTTGGCATAGTAAAGATATGAAATCGGCAATTGAATCAGCTGTTGCAATGAATGATTTAGCTGTTATTGTTGATTTACTTGGTGTACTTAATTTAAAACCGTAAGTTTTTTTTATTATTATTTTAATTATTATTTAAATAATTATTATTTTTATTTTTTATACAGAACAATGTGGAACTTGGATATTTGTAATTCTCTGCTAAGGCCAATCTCGGAACTACTTCAGAGTAAATATGAAATGTAAGTACCATATAAAATAAAATAACAATTTAACATAAAAAAAAAAAAAAAAAATCAGTCACGATGTGAATGACTTAAAAAGTTACGGGACCACGAAAGTCCCGCATGAATATTTCAGTGTAGTGGTCTGCGGTTTTTTATTTTCTCAAACCACAGACTCATCACACTTTTTTTTTTTTTTCTTTATCTCTTCTTCCTTTTGTTTCTAATTTTTTTGTTTTTCTATATTTTTTTAATACACATAATTTTTTTTTTCTTCAAATAAATAGTGAAAGTTTTTAGTTTTAATTAAACATTATTAAAACAAGTCTTATTTATTTATTCGTAAATAAATAAATATGTAAAATTAAAAATCAAAAGGTGGGGAAAAAGAAAAAAAAGAAAAAAATGCATTTGTAAGATACCTTTCCTTTTTTGGCAATATCGAGGTCATTTTGTTGACGCAATTTATTTATCTAGTCCTTCAACATCATCAAGATAATAACTATTAAAATTATTATTATAAAAATTTTCATTATTTATTACCATAAATAAATTTTATTATTATTATTATTTATGATGATGATTTTAGTATGAATGTAGACACTCCCCACGTGTACTGAATACATAATACGATCATCATGTCACATCAAGAAGATACAATGACAAAAAAATAATAATAATATTTCAAAAAATAAAAAATAATAAAAGGGTCATATGAGAGAACGTCGCGTGCCCTTCAAACAAAATTTTTGATCTGCGTATTAAAAAAAAAGTACACAATGAACTAGACTTGAAAATTTGCATCTGTCAGTGTGTCTTTATTGTCTTGGCTAATTTTCTCGAAAAACCATATGACCCAAGCAACTCGACAGTTAAAATTTTTCCAATACAAATTAGCCATTCCCATACTGCAATAATTCATTCGGATTTTATTTCATTTATACTATTTTATTTGTTGAGAATTATATTTTTTTTTTTTTGAGAGGTTTATACAAATGTTTAACTGGTTGTCTAACAGCTCATGATATTCAGGGTTCAATATTCATTTTCAAGAGGGACTATTTTATTACTTATATATAATTTAAATAAAAAAAATTATTGTTTATTTTTTAAAGTAAATTATTTACTTTTATTTTGAGTAATTATTTTTTATATTCAGTTACAAGCTGTTACTTAAATTATCAATGTCAGTCACTTTTTCGATTCAGTAACAGGCATTTCCGGTTTTATTTATTTTTATTTTTTTTTTTACCCTTAAAATCATTGTCAATTAGTTTGTAAATAAAATAAATATAAATAACAACAATAAATGTTTGAAAATTTTGAGAAATTGTTTGGCAGTTGAGATGCATCCGGCTAATTTAAAAATTACTCAACCTGAAAATAACCTTCCTTATGTTTTTAACCCCGTCAATCAATTTTTAATTTTTTTTTTATTGTTAAAATTGATAATTACTACAAGCAGTTGTTTATAATTACTCGAGAATATTTATTTTTTTAGCTTTAAAATAATAAAAATTAAAAATTTAATTTTCTTTAATAGTTATGATCAGTTAACTTTAACATTTTGAATTTTATTAAAACGTTGTTAATCCAATAAAAATATACATAAATATAGTTAATTCGTTTTGGTTTATATTGTAAATTTCATCTGTAAATATTTTAATATGTCGAGGTCCATGTGTAACAACTACGTTTGCATAACAACTCTTTTATTTTCACGCTTGATTTGTCACACAGCATCATCGCTATATGATCTCGTGAGAAAAAAAAACCAATATAATTTATTTTTTTTTTGAATCTAAATAGCATCCCACTTGATAATTAATACGCTAATTTTTTTAAAATAAATTATTACTATCATTTAGTTGATTATAAATGTTATTTATTATTAAAAAAAATATTTTCTGTTATTTATTTTTCTCAAATAAAAATCACAGATTGTCGTTTATTTCTTTTTTTTTATTGTAAAAATATCGGCACAGTTAAAATACAATAAATATAAATTTATATGTGTATCGAACGTAAAATTCATGGGTAACTATTAAAATTATTCACGGATGATTCAGATGTTACGTGAAACCCTTTTTATCGGTGAACCAAATAATTCGAGCATGACGAAATATCATCGCGTGTGCCAATGTTATTTATTAGTATCATTACATGGATGACATACAATAATAAAAATCCTTTTTTTTTTTATTTTTTTTAAATCCAACAAGGCGTAACACAGTGGGTGGATACATTTTTTCTATAATATTTTTATCACGCAAAAAGAAACGAAATAAGAAACAATAAGACAAATAATTTTTAAAATTAAACATATTCATTTTTTAATTGTTAAAAATTTAAAATTAATATACATATTTTAATTACAGGTATGTGACAGTTGGTTGTGCTGGATTAAAATTAATTTTACGAAATTTTTCACCGGTTATTAAATCAAATGTTGAAGCACCATTGCATACAATTGGTGTTGATGTTTCACGTGAAGAAAGGTAAATGATAATCATCAATTAATATCAAGCCTAATTTAATAATAATTGTTTGCAATTATTATATTTTTTTCTCTTCTAGATATCACAAGTGTTTAGCGTGTTATGAAAAATTGGAATTAATAAGACCAATAGTACAAAAAAAACAATCAACAACTGGTACAATTGGTATAGCATTTCGTGAAATAAATGTTATGATGAATTCAATTGTGTGACCGTGGCGTTTAAAGGCGATTGTAACGCCAATGCCACGTAAAAGTGCTCAATGGCAATGTAAAAAATGTCAAACAAGTGAATTGAGACTGATGATGATTAAATAAAATGCTTTTGTACATTGACATCTTGCCAGCTAGTCCCTATATAATCAACAAAACAAAATACATATTTAAATAATCATCAAGGTTCAAAAAAAAGTCTGCATGTTTATTTTTTTTTTTTTCTCATGATATGCTGAAAAAAAAAATGATATATTAAAGCATCACATTTGAGGGTAAATTATTTTAATCATGTCAATGAGACCAATTATAAGGTATGACAATTTTATAACTAATTTTTTTTTAATTGACATTGCGCTTCTATTAAAGAAAGCCAACAATAAATCATCGTACTTGGTTTTAGTATAAATGCTATCAAAGTGACGATCATTGTTTAATGAGTATTTTATTAAAAGAAACAATAAATAATGTGTAAATAATTATTATAATCGTGATTAATCGAATTAAAAAAATTTGTGATTCGAGCGAAGAGTAGCAACTTGTTCTATTTCGAATTTATCAATTGTAGTGATTTTTTTTTTCGTTGAATTTATTTGTGTGTTCAGAAAAAAATAGGAGGCCTAATATTATCGTTTAATTAATTTGACAATCAGAAATACATCGTTGATAAAATCATTTAAAAAGAAATAAAATTCTGTAGTTTTTTCTAGTAGCTAATTTGTTATTCAGTTCAATCACTGATGCTTCCAATTATCATTTTATTAACACACAAATAACATGTCAAATAAATTACAAAAACAATATGCTTTTTTTTAAAAAAAATTAGTTTTGTTTTTTTCTTATTTGTGTTTCGATTAATAACTCGTGTATAAAAAAATTTTGTAGTTAAATTTTTTATTAAAAACAATATTTTCGAGTAGTTGTAAATATAATATTATATTATATATAATTAATAGTAATAAACATCATATCATAATAGAAAAAACAAAATAGGTAAACATAAAAAAAAAAGAAAAGAGAAAACTCATCTAATCCGTCCAGTGTGTAATTTTCCTCTTAAAAAATTAGGTAAAATTATTTCTATTAAATTTATGTGATGTTCTGTTAGATATTTGTTTTTTATAAAAAAAATTTTACTTACGTTTTCCATGAATAATTTGTAATCAATAATTTCGAGTAAAAACTCGTATTTTTTTTTTTTCAATTAATTCTTTATCTTGACATAAAATATTAACAAGATAAATAAAAATTAACAATATTGTTGATTTAATTAATCTTGTTTTATTGATAATAATTATAAAATTTAAATTATGAGCGTTATCTCAAAGTTGAATAATTTTTTTTTATAATAATAATTAAGTTGTGAATAAATGTGAAAATTAAATATAATAAATATATATATTTAAACGTGTGAATATGGGATAATACAGTGCAAATATGTGTTGCAATAATAATGATAATTAAAATCATGATAAATTATTATTAAATGCCTAAAAAAAAACAAAAAAAAATTATATATTTATGTAAAATAATGAGCTTTGGCCTTCGATTGTAATCTCAGCATGAATTTTTATTTCTTTTTTTTTTTTGTAATTATGAACAAACAAAAAACAAAATTGACTCCATAATGTTTTTTTTTTTTTTTTCTAAAGAAAAGGGAGCAATATATCGTCATGAGATTAACGATGGTGTTGATAAAATAATATATAGTTTAAAAATTAATTTTTAAGTATTGGTTATTGACAAAATAATTGAATTTTTTTTTCATTTAAAAATTAAATAAGCATGTATAAAAAACAATTAACGATTTCAATAATGAAATAAAAAAAAAATTTATATAATAAATAATTTCCTTACAAAAAAAAATAAAGATTACATTTTAATTTATTTTTTTTTTTACTTTCGAATAATGGATAAAATTGTTACGGTAAAAATTTATAGTAATTTTTTATATAATTATTATAATTATATGAAGAAAAAGAAAACGACTATTAAATATCTCATGGACTGTGTAATAACACACTAAATGTATAAACATTTTTACCAAAAAAGTAAAATATATGGAAAAAAAAAAAAAAGGATTCACACCTCACTCCCCTAAGAGTAAAACATATAATCCCATGAATATAAAATCGCATGGGCAAACACTCGGCACGCGGCACATGCATCAACTCCCATTTATTTTTTTTTATTCATTATTTATTATTATTGTTATTATTTTTAACACCATGTACTTGTGATATTTTACGGATTAAAATGACTTTTTTTTTTTTTCTTTCCCGACGTTACTGTTGTATCGCGACAAGATCGAGATCGATTGGTTTTTTTTCTTTGTCAAAGTCTTTCAATTTTTTATCTTTCGATGTAAATACGAGTGACTTTTTTATATAAAAAAAATAAAAAAAAAAAAGAGTAAATTTGATCGATGGATAGCGTGAAATTATATCTGATTTCTTGTATTTTTTTTTTGTTTTCTATTTGAAAATTGTGAAAGTTTAGAAAGAAAAAAAAAAGTTGAGATTTTTTTTTTTAATTGAGTGATAATGACAATTGTTTTTCGTTTATTTATTTTTAAAAATAGAGTGTATATATCAGGTGTAGAAAAATGAGAATTGAATGACAAGATAAATTGAGTTATTTTAAAAAAATATATAAGAGAAAAATAAAAATAGATATAGACATTGGATATTTTGTTGTGACGGAGAATTTGAGATATAAGTTAAGTCCCTTCTTGTCGTCACCTCGAGCGACAAAAATTTTGTTTTCTCACAAAACGCGGTAACAATAGCACCGACAATATATACAAGAGAGAGCTTGAATCATTGACAATTGTGAATTATTTGTAGTATATACTAGAGAAAAATATAAATTTTTTTTTTTGGGCCCTTAGGAAAGGACAGAGACTTGAAGATTCATAGCAAAGAGGATAATCCGCTTATAGTATATATATTTTACCTCTCAAGAAAACGATATCTTCATGTATACACACGACTCTTCTCTTCTCTTCTTTTCATACACCATCGTATTGTTAACTCACGCTCAAAGCCATAAGAAAATTTGCTTATTTTTCAACTAGCTATATACCTTTTTATTTTTTTTTTCTAACAAAATTTATGAACACTATCTACTCATCTGTATCTCTTATAAGATTTTTTATTATATATATATTTTTTTTTTTATATTTTTTTTCATGTAAGTACATTCTTCCTTCTTGTGGGAGTACGGTGGGAGCAATTTTCTCGGATTATCCATGTTTTTTATACTTTTTTTTTTATACATTGTTGTTAAACAGGAGAAAAAAAATTGATTAAATGATTTAGGGCTTTAAATTTTTTTTCGAAAGTTGTAAATTTATTTTTTGGATATTAAAAAGTAGTTTGAAGTAAATGAATTTATTCATTATTGTGGGTATTTGATTTTTTTTTTTTTAATATTATTGAGTTAGAGGGAAAATGGTAGATGTTAATAATTTTTTAAATATTAAATTTCTTTGAATGAATTTAAAACATTTTTAAATACGTTAAATTAACATTTCCCACTTAATTTTTACAACTCTATATATTTTTTGTAATTTAAATTTGAAATTTAAAAAATAGAGTATTGATTTTTGTAAACATTAAATAGCCTTAGGTTCAACAAAGATGGCTGTTAACGAAAATGAAAAAAAAAAAAAATAGTAAATCTTTTTGTTTCGAGACAAAAAGAAACCAGTAAAAAAAGAAATGAAAAAAAAAAAAAAAATTGACAAACCTTTTACGTCAATTCCAGTATGTAATTTTGTCTCTTCGATTATTTATAAAATCTGTACTTGGATTGGTGGATATATTCCGACAACCCCTCATCAAAAAATATCAATCCCCTCTTTGTAAATTCCACCCTTCAGTAAAGCTTGCCGATTGGCTAATTATGCTGAGCTTTGAATATATTGCAACAAGGGTGAGTTTATACAGAGGCGGATATTCCTCATTGGGATTGGCTAATGCTAGTAAAATAAAATTCGAGGGTGATAAACCCCCCTATATTCTATACGCTTTCGCGCGCATCGTGGGTTTGTCTGACTATATTTTATTATTTTTATTATAAAAACTATCCCCTTGTTCCCTTTTTTTTTTTTTTTCGAACAATGAAATATTTTTATTTTCTATTTTCAATTCAAGGAGATCTCAGAATTTTGCAATATAGGGATGTGTATCGTATTACGAGGGTGAAATTAACGACAATTCGAGGGTGGAAATTTGCAAGTAGTAAAAAAAAAAATATATTTATAAAAGGAGAAAGAAAAAGAAAATTAATTAATGTTAATTAATATT
Organism: Aphidius gifuensis; assembly: GCF_014905175.1. NCBI lineage: Eukaryota > Metazoa > Arthropoda > Insecta > Hymenoptera > Braconidae > Aphidius > Aphidius gifuensis. The sequence continues at coordinate 21,735,131 of NC_057790.1, forward strand.
ATATGAATAATTTCTTAAAACATAATTCAACTATTTAATTAATTTTTTATTTATGTCAAATTAAATTAAATATAATTCATATAAATTTACCTAATATTTTGTTTATTTTTTAGGGATTAAAAAACATTTCGTGTTGAAGAGTTTCAGAGGATATTCGTTAGTATGTCTAAGGTATATAATTCTCAATGATCACGCACGTGTTTTAAAACACCATATGGATGACGAAAGTCCCTTTCTTATTGGAATTTAAAATTGTAAATAAAAAAAAATATAGAACTTCACTAAAAGATGCGTGTTAAAGCAATTGCCAAAATTTGAAATAAACACTTGAAACATCAAGAGTCTACATTATTTTTTTTATCATGCATATGGTGAATTTGTTGGATCATTACATAGGTATAGCATCAAATTAAATTATAAAAAAAATGAATACAATTGGAGTTTAATTTTTAAAACTTTTAGGATAATAATATTTAGTTGTTGTTTAAATTATTAAAGTCTCGTTAGAATATAAAAAATAACCATGTAAAAAATATATATTGAAACAACAAAAATTTCAAGTATCAAGTTTTAATTTTTCTTTTATTTTTAAAACAACTTTTTGAAACTTGAAAATATAAATAAAATAAAATAATTATAACGAGACTTTTGTGGATACCTTGTCCAGTTGGTGTTGCATTACCATATTGATATCAAATTATCCGGCGTCTTGAATTGATAGTTTGAAAAAAAAAAAAAGAACAAGTTGATTGTGGTCACTGAAGGAAGTAAAAAAAAAAACATAAAAATATATGTAAAAAAAAAAAAATAACTCAGCGCCCTAGCAATTCTTTCAAAGAATATTATAATATATAATCAAAAATAAAGAAAAAAAAAAATATAATGCAAAAGAGCTGACTACATCTGCGATATTCTTTGTGCGGTTTGTCGATGCGAACGTTTCTTTACTGACTTGATTGTTATGACCAAGTTTTTTGGTTTCTACTTTTATTGCTCATCTTTTTCTTAGCTCCAGAGTCTTATAGTCCAAAAGCTGGATAAAGTAAGCGTGTAATTGCCCACGAAAAATTCAAATGATCCATGGCGAATTAGCACGAGTTATTTTGCAATTTTTTTTATTTATTTATTTATATTTTTTCTTGTATAATGTAAACAAAAATAAGACATGAATAGAATAAGGTATGTGGAAAGAGAATCCTAATGGGATTGGATATTTTTTTTTGACTAGAAAAAACTTGAAAAAAATAAGAAAACAGCTGCATTTCATGAAATAAATTTATACGCATGTAATAATTTTTAAATAAAAATATTATTAATTATTGATTAATTTAACTAATTTGTTTTTTTTTTTTAAATATATTTTTTATTAATTAAATACGAGACAAATGATTGTACTTATTTTGAGTCAAAGGTTATTAACGTCATCATTGTTGAACAATCAAATGAAAAGTGCTATTTAACGGTGAAACTTTGACCTTATGTGTGAATATAAGGGCTGATTATCTTGCCAACAAAAGACGATTCTTGTTATTTGCGTAGGTGGCATAAAACAATGAACCGTATTTTATTTGTTTTTTTATTAATATAAAACAATGACTCAATGCTTTATTAACAATGCATGAAAACAATGAATTGATTAAAACGAGAATTTGAAATTATTCATTTGGCCTTATGTTCTTAATTTTTTTTATACATAAAAAAAAAAAACGGTTAACATAATATAACTCTGAAATTTTTTTTATTAATTAATAAAAAAAATTTCAGAGTTATATTATGTTAACCGTTTTTTTAAGTAAACAATTTTTATTATACATTTATTCTGATAATAATTATAATAAGAATAAATGTAAAATGGAAATTGTTTACTTGAGAAAAAATATTTCAGAGTTTTTAAGTATTTCTCGTAAATCACTAACCACAGGCGCATACAAAATGCAAAAGTAAAAATTTCTGCTAAAAATCAGCAAATAACTTTATATCTATAGATTACACTTGTTATATTTAAAATTTAAGACATGCTGAAACAGTACGAAAATAATTTAAACAAAATTCAGTTGAAGTTGAAATATCATTGTTGCAAAAAATTATTTGTCTTGCCACTACAATGAACCCATTTATGTCATTCAATGAAAAAAGTAATCAAAAGTGGTCAATAAATAGGATTACAATATGCAAAATCCTATCAAGACATGTCCTGCTTTGGCAAGATTTTTTTTTTTTCCAATCAATCTGATATCCCTGATGGTGAAAATATTTCTCCGCGATTATTCTGAATTTTTCCACAGTAACTCCGAATTTTCTCCGAAATCGCAGACGAGGAAAAATCTAATGGTCCTTTTCTCCATAAGGCTCGGGTAAAAAAATGTTCGGAAGAATTTCTCCGAGTCTAAAATATTTCTCTCCACATATAACATTTATATAGCATCTATAGATAAAAATATATTAATCTTCAGCTTGCGAAGAAATAAAAAATAAAACACCGGGTGTATTTAATGACCATCGAGTTAATAATATTATTTATAAATTATCACCAAAAATGTACTTTCTAGTCAATTGAAAAATGAGAAAAAAAATAAAAGGGGTTCATTTGGATGTTTCACCCTTTTCACATGAGATATATTTAAAAAAAAAAAAAGACAAACGTGACGAGGACAAATTGCTTCATGAACACCCCCACATACAAAATCATACACCAAGTTAAAATATAAATGATAAAAAGAGATGCTAAAATTATCTGGAAGCTACACCCTTCTTATAACATAATAACTGTTTGATGGATGATCGTACCAGGTGATGCCAATAGACCTCATTTTTATACTAAACTCCTTTTCGACTCTTTAGTCTCGCCAATGATTCAGTTTTTTTTTTTATTAAAATTTTCTTCTCTATATCATAATTTTACATTTATACATGAACATCATATAGAAACATTTAAATTATTATGATGATGTGACAATTTTTTTTTTATTTTTTTTAAATAAAAATATATATTGCATAGTAATTTTTATTTTTGTACTAAACTCTTACAAATTTTTTTTTTTATTACACTGATGGGCGTGTCAATTTGTAGAGAAAAAAAAAAAAAATAGTTAAATATTTTTTTAGCTGTTTTTAACAGACCATTAATTGAATTTAAAAAAATAAAAATAAAACGCATTATTGTGTTTAAAAATTCTTGGTTTTTCCAGGGACTGAAGCTAAAATGCTTGGAATAAGATTGTGATTTCTCAGCAAAGGCGAATCCATACCACGCAAAAAAAAAAAAAATAATAAAAAGATGAACTTTTTTTTTTTTAGAATATATCATGCATGAGTCAAGATTGTGTTGAGTTTAGTCGTCAAATGTACCAAAGAAACAACACGTGTGCGCCCATACGATGAATTTTATTATCGACGAAATTTATTTTTTATTACGACATGAATGTTTGTGTTTGTCTCGACAGACTCTGTCTAAAAATTGTTACGATTATATCCATAGACCAGCGGATGGAAGCTATCTTCGTGTCGGTGTCCTTTGACAAGCTGCTTCCGACGGTAAAAACAAAAAAACCCAAGAAAATTATTTAAAAAAAAAAATCTTATTATTACAACGGATGATATTAAAAAAAAAAAAAAACTAATATATAAATTTTTTTTTAAATAATTCAAGGAATAAAAGAGGGTTACTGACCATCGTCGAGTCAAGTGTTGAACTATAGAGATTTGAATTGACTGACCGCCTCTTGAAATTACCAAGATCCTAAAATTGGCAGATTGTCCAGCCTAGAGGTGCGGTCAGTATTTACGATTCTCGTAAAATGAACGTTACAATTTTACATTTATTTATCATTACATAATAATTATAGAAAGAGCTTTTTTTTTTTCATTTTTTCATATGTAAAATGAACAATTGTCAAACACCCGCGAAGCAAAAGACACATTGGCTCAGAATGACGTCTTTTTTTTTTTAAAAGACGCAGCTGCAATTGTTGCAACATTTAAAATTATTTCTTTTTTTTTTTTGTATAAATACATTGTAAACGTAATTGGAGAAAAGAAAAGTCACAACGGGTGATCTATAGACTCCCCTATAATTCGATCATAAACCCCTTGACAGGCGACAATGTTGACATTTGGTTATTTTGACATCATGCTGTGATACTGTGATTTTGAATTCCACGCCTTAATATGCAACCCTTCGACAATTTTATATAACTTATCTTTTTATTTTTGATAAACTCTTTGAATCATTTAAAAATATTTTTAAATATTGAATAGGAATTTTTCTAAAATTATATATTTATATTATTTCGGCGCTTCTTTAAAATATCATGTCAAAAATAAAATAAAAAAAAAATACACACACTCACATATATTTTTTTGATAAATAAATTTAACTTAAGATATTGTTTAAATTTTTTTTTATTGCTGGTTGTAAATCAATATGAATTATTGTTATTTAAATGACTGTGAAATTAAAAGTTGGCACTATAACTGAGAAAAATGGTTGTTCATTTGATGGGTATCGTAACTGTCTTCTAGGTGCTAAATTAACTTCCCCTTGAAAATATAAGTAGAATAATTTTTTTTTTTTAAATTAGACTTGATTTTTTTTTTTTTAAATTAATTTATTTCAATGTATATATATATATATATTTTGATTTGATATTCATCAAACAATTTCCTTTGCTTTGTATAAATATTGAATGTCCATCGACAGGTCAAAAAATATAAGAAAATAAATAAATATTATAAAAGAAACTGAAGATTCTCACGAGATCGTGTTGAAGTCAATTTATGGCGTGACCACCCTCCAGCATTTTGACTTTGTTCATCTTCACGTGAAAAATAAAAAAAAGTGTATAAAAAAGTGCCAACAAATATTATACAATAAAAAAAATATATTTAGAAAAATTATTATTGACAATATGTGTCAATTGACAAATTGAATATGAAAAAAAAAAATTAAATTACTGATGATTGATCAGAGTCATTTTTAGCCAGAATGAATATTTTGATCAGGTATAAAATCAGTCACAAATTTAAATTCCAAGAAGGTGTAAAAAAGAACGATGCGTCAATGTTACGTTTCAATTTTCAACCCAAAAATGAATTGGGCATCAGGTAGTATGTATTGCCATCAAAAAAACCTTCGATATATTTTTTCCTTCACAACGCCATTTACACTTCCGAAACTCACACATTTTTATTTTTTTTTATTTTTCTCTTCTATTGTCCATGGTGCCCATTGACCCAAACGACTTCCCGTCACGCCACTCTGCTCATTCTCTAAAAAAAAAAAAAAAAGAAATCTATATTGAAAGTTTTCTCCAAATTCCCCCTGAAAAAAGAAAAAAATAAACGTATCATCCACATTATACGTACTTGAAATTGAAATGTTTTTTTATTTTTTATTTTTTTGGAATTTACAATTGACCGATATACGTAAATGCAGATGGTTTTCCACTCTGCTACAGATTCAGACAGGTATATGAATAGAAATTGTATAAAAAAAAATTGTAGAAAAAAAAGTGCGCACACGCTGGATGAGGATAAATATAAAAATTAAAAATAAAAAAAACTTCTTGACAGTTGGACAATGTTATTTGACGAGATCCTCTTATACACGCGAATTACACGGATCAGTATCCACCAATGGCTATCAATCACTTCCGTTTGGCCATTTAGCTGCGATTGATGCCTCAAACTGGACGTCACGTTGTCCAACAATTTTATTATTGTCACGGTTTATATATATATTTTTTATTTTTTTTTACTCTCTGTTTTTATTTCATTACATTGTAAAAATAAAATAATATAAATATGTCTTGACTTAAAAATATATGTGTTTTAATTATTCAAACATTTTAAAAATTACTTTTGAATTTGTAAAAAAAAATTAGCCATATAAATAGAAGTGGCTAAACTCTTTTATAAATTTTTAAAAATTTTTATATTTATTTAAATAATTTGTATTTTTATTATTATTTTAATTTTTGTATTTTTAAATTTGAAATTATATTCTCGCGCTTTTTAATTAATTCTCGCTCCTGCCACAATGATAACAGCGCTGCTGCTAATAATAATAATAATTGCGTAACGGTCATTTAGTATGGACGCTAATTAAGAGCAAAAAAAAGTCTCCTTCGTTTTTAATGTTTTTATAAATTTTATAAATATTAAAAGAGTGTTAAAGTATTATAATCTAAAGGTGTGAGTGGAGAAGATTATTTTGATATAAAAAAGTGTTGATAATCAAGATGAATACAAGTTTATTATATTTGAGCTTGTCATGGAATATTGTCGTGACCTTGGTACCTTCATAACAATATAATGTATGTATTGATATATATTTTTCATATTTATTTTAATTATAATTGTTCGCCTACTAATTATTGCTAATAATATTTGTTAAATATAGATGTATATTTTTATTACTAATTGATTATCAGTGTGATGTTGTTGAGCGTCCTTTGATGACTGACAACATCATCTGTGTTTTGTATCAGAAAAAAAAAATGAGTAATAAAATCACTAGGTGTTAGCTCTATTTATTAATTTAATTTTAATATTTGTTTATTTGTATTTTTATATAGGCATCATGGATGTCCTTTGTATTTCTTTGTAATGGTATTACTGATGGACCATTTGTTGGACATCTTGGATAAATATAACAGCAGTATTTTCCTTCATCACAGGTGAGTTGATAAAAAACAAAAATTAATTTATGCTTATTACTCATGATAATAATAAAAAAAACATTATCAACAGGAAGCTTGAGAACAGCATTGTCAAAAGATATTGTTAAAATGACAATATACATTGCTTGGGCAGTATGTGGATTGGAGTCATTTTATCACCACCACCACTGTCAATTGGTTTTGATGTGGAGCAACACAAGCTGAGGTGAGTGTTAAATAAATTTGATAATTCAAACTGCAGTTAAAATCACATCAGGATATCCAATTGGCAAACGTAGTTATTTCATCAATTAGTAATTTTAAAATTTTAAAACAATTTTTATATCGTTTGTAGTATTTATTGTTTTTATCTCTTGGCAACATTATTATTTTTTTTTATATCTTAATACGTGTTATGATGATTTAAAAATTTGGAGTATTGCCTGAGGTAAGGATAGCTTTGAATTAGTCGAAAAATTGGTTGATATTAAGATTGAATGGTGTTCGATGGTATAGGAATAATATATAAATTTGTATAAGGCAATATAGGAAGGATTTAGAAAGCAACAAGGGAAAATAAGCATTTACGTTGTGATGCTGCCGCCGGCAGAATCACCAGATTAGCCTCTTTCTCAATGCGATGAAGGTTGGCTATATCAATGTGAGAATACACCCTATTCTATATCCGCCTTCTCTCATAATGCTATTCAATTTTGACGTGATAGAAAAAAATATATATATTTCAAACAGAAAAGAACTTGGAAAAAAATAGCTGAAAGCCATCAGAATTATTATTCAAAGCAATATGATGCTTCTCGTTGTTATTTATTTATTTTTTTTTCAAGGTGGATCTCTTGATGTTTATATACAAATAATAATTTTTGTAATATTATGCGACAATTGAATTAAATACTCAATGAGAAATGAGATATGTTTGAAAACATATTTGATTTATTAAGGAAATTTTAATTTTCTAATTTTTACTATTAAAATTAAAAATAATAAAAAAATTATTTAAAAAATAATGACAAAATGTAAATACAAGATCAAAGAATACCGCTGTTGTTGTGTGAGTTGCATATCTTTGAATAAGATCGTCGATTTTTATCGTCTGTCAGCCGAAACGGATACTTTTTTTTTTTTTTTTTTTTCATCTTTTTCATTCATTATTTTGTTCGTTTTATTCGATCCAATTTTCGTCACCCGTGACCCTGAAATTATCCAAGCAGTCTTGTCATGCATCAATTGTTGCCTCCTTGATGCTCTTGATGTTACCCATGATATTTTTATTGTAATTGTTGCATTGGTATTGGGCGCCATGACACGAGTTGTCGCACTGTTTGAACACAATATATATATAACTTCAAATGATATATATTTTTTTAAAAAAATGTTAGTTTAGTAAAAAGAAAATCTGATGGATATTTTATACTATACTACTGAGTTGATTTTTTTTTAATTTAATTTTTATATTATATTGTTTTATTTCGATGGAAAAAACAGGAAAAATATATTTCGATTTTTTAAATATTTATTTCGATTTTTCAAACATTTATTTCGATTTTTTTTCGCGCATATAAAATAATTTAAAAATAGTAGGTCAAATTATTTATTTGTTTTTTTTTTTCTTTCGTTTTATTATTTCAAACTCTGTAGATGGTATTTTATTTTTATATATACATTGTGTTATTATCAAATTTGACAGGAAGCGATAAAAAAAAATTAAAAAAAAATGTGGTCTGTGGTTTTGCCTCCGCCAAACTTTTATCCCGGTTTCGATATTTCAAACGTCTACAAAATCATCTTCAGTCATATATTTTGTTACGTTTTTTTATTATTTAAATTTTATAAATTTAAAATATGATAAATAATATAAAATTGATTGTTGAGGAAATTAGTAGAAAATACAATTTTCGAAATTAAACAAAAATCAAATAATTTAAATGACATTTTATGACTAAACAGTGCTGAATTTTTATAACCCTTAAAATCAAAATTTATTTTTACCCTTTAATAAATATGTGTATATTTGAGTCAGACATCAAGTCGTTGACATATATACACCGGTGGTAAATGAACATAATCGGATTATCAGCGGGTATTATAACGTCCCTTCAATATATTTTCTTATTTGTGTACACAATGACCACCACGAAAACTTCCAAAAATTCGTATATAATATGGGAATGGTAAACATTTTATTTTCATCAAAGGGTTGGAGGATTTATTAAATCTCTATGTGAAAATATTTTAATAACATATACACACATATACAGCTATTAGAAAATTGGAAAAATTTAACGTTTTTCAAATGTCAAAATGAGTCCTGTATTTTTTTTAAATGTTAATTTAACATTTAGCTTAAATTTTCAAATATAATACTTGAAAAACTATTACAATAATCAAGTTTAAAAATTAAAAATGTCAAATTAATATTTAAAAAGCCCCTGATTTAATTTTTTAAATATTTATTTATAATTAACAAATTATTAATGTTAATTTTTTACTAAAATAACAATTTTTTTTTCTTTAATTTTTGATATTTTATTTTATTTTCTTCCTAAATATACTATTTATTTATCTATTCATATATTAACATAAATTTTTCTATACAATTTTTTTATTTTATCGAGCATGACATTTTTTTTTCTTCGATTTTTACGATATCACTCAACTTTTTTATTTTTCTGATAAAAATGGAAATTAATCGATGCACCCCTTTATTTTTCTCCCAATTCTTTTTCATGAGCGCAAAAAAAAAAAAAAAAGGAAAAGAAAAAAAAAAATTAAACGGGTGTGGCACATGTTGGAATGATGGGGTTAAAGAATCGTTGATTTTACCCCAAAATCGGTGTTTTGTATAGTTGACTCGTAAATCAAGGCCGTGAAATCAATTACCACTTATCCCACGTGTTCCAGATAAAAAAAATTCGCTTAAAAAAAAATAAATAAATAGAAAAATGATAATATAAATGAGAACAAAAGTATTGGACCTGCTGCTCAGTCCTTTTTTTGACAAATATATTAAACATTTTTTACCCTTTTTTTTATAAAACACATATGGTCAGTCTTGGGAAAAAAAATTCATACATTAAAATGACACGTCAATTAATTTTTTAACTAATTTTTTAAAAAAATATCTCATAATAATTGTTTAATGATTTCTCATCAATGTTAAACTATTATACACATGTATTTCAAATGAAGCAAAAAAAAAAGAAAAAATTTAAAAAGGGGACTACTGCAGGTAACTCTTTCAGGTCTTTGAAATGTTCGAGTTAAAAAAAAATCTCCCTTCTCGTTGATGGTAGTTCTGGACCCATCAGGGATCCTTTTAGGCTCCCCTCTGTCTTTTACTTGTGTCTGATTTTTCTGGGCCGTCGCCCCGGTCCAACTTACATCAGAGCCCTTTTATTTTGATTTATATATACAACGTTAACACGCTTTGACGTTAACTATTTTTGCCTGATCTTGTTCCCCTCTTCGTTTACATGTACGTGCCGGTGAATTAAATAAAAAATTTCAAAACCATTGAAATTATATTGTAAACTTAATGTTGTTAATTGGAATTTAAAAAAATTAAAAGAAATAGAAAATATTTTATTGGAATTTTCAAACATGAAATCATTGATTTTTAAATAGTAAAATTTTACAAAAATAAAATAGAAGGAAATACTTAGAATTTGTATTTTAACAATGAATTTTTGGGTGAAAAAATTATAGATATTTTTTTTTTAAATTGAAAATAACTTACCATTGATATTATTGAAATTTCCATGATGAATAAAAGATTGAATAATAAAGAAAAAAAATTATAAAGATAATAAAAATAAATAACCACGTAAGAAAAATAAAATTAAACATTTTTTTTTGATATTTTTTTTTCTACAAAGTAATTTATCAGTGTAAAATTTATATTTGAATTTTGTGTGTTTGTGCACCAACTTTAAAAATATCTACTTATCATACAGTTGCCAAAACTTGTTTGTTATTTTTGTTCATGATATTGTAAAATATGTTTTTTTGTTCTACTTTAATAATGCTTGTTTGAATGTTCGACTCATGATAACAACATGTTTTGATCATTCAACTTATTGACACTCATACATCATTAGTAAAATTTTTAAAATAAATCATTAATAATTTAGGTCAAAATTGAGAATAATATTTCAAATTATTATAATTTTTAAGAAAAAACAATTTAATTTAAATACTCTGATTTAAGGCATATACCATGTGATTTATATTTTAATTTAAAAAAATAAATATACCTTATGATCATTTAGGAGTATCTAAGATTACGAGCATAATTAGTCCACGAATTATCATCCATGTTAAGAGTAGTATAATTATTTATAATCCACCAATCTGGAGTATTCATATAAAATTTAAATGACCACGGTAAACCAAATGAACGATGCACCATTATCACCCAGTATCTTCCATAATATTGACGACCATTATCTTCCAACGTTTTAAAAATATCTGGATAAATACGAAATTTACAAATTTTTGTATTTATGTCATTTGGTAAATATTCAATTCCTGTTGAACATGGCTCATAATTTTCAATATCAATAGCAGGACCAAAATCTTTGCTTTCTGCTGTTTTCGAAATTTTTAAAGTTATTGATGTTATGTTATTATTTCCAGCACCTATGTCAGTTAAATGAGCATATATTGTAAAAGAGCTATTTGTAAATAATGTTAAATTACATTCCATTTTTGGCTCTATAAAAAAATATATATAATATAATTCACATGTGAATTTTAATAATGTATAGTTATATTGAGCTAGTTAACAAATGTTTTTTAACACTCACCAATAATTTCATTGCAATTTCCATAGTCCATTGAAATTAATAGCCATAACAGCAAAAAAAAATTAAACATTTTACTAATATTTTTGAGTGCATACACATGTATGTATTGGAAGAAAAATAAAATAAACTGATCGTTAAAATTAAGAAATTCGTTATATTTATACAAAATTTTCGTCGATTTAACATTTGGACTAGATAAAACACTAATGACGCGAAAGTGTATTAATGAGTTGGATAATTAAAACACCTTATCATCGAAAATGTTTTTTTTTTTTTTTATTTTTAACTATGATATAGAAATGATTTTTATCTAAATTAATTTTTTTTTCTACAAATTATAGTAATTTCGATAATTATTTAAAAAATATTTCGATTTGTTATAATTTCTATCATAAACATATTGAAAATATATAAAAAATCTTAGAAAAAAATTAAATGATAAATTTTTAAAAAATTATTTTAATTTTAAAAAGAGGGTAGTTTAATGTTACTATTATGATTATTATTTAAATTGTATGCGAATTGATTTAGTCGTGGAATTTTGAGAACGCAGGCGCTTATATTCAGCCATTTTGGATTGGTCACCATGACAACAATGTCAGAGGATGTACAGACAATTTTTTACTATTCACTTTATCGATCCAACTTAACACACAACAATAAAAAGCTCACTGTATATATCGCTCTAAGAAAATACTTGAGCTTTATTGACATTTCAATTTAGCAAAAAAGAGAAAAACTTTCGTACATATATTTCTTCTTACTCGAAATATACCAACGTCCATATCGGCCTGAATCACAGGTTCTCGTTCGATTACCTATGCTAAGCAGGGCTAATCACGGTTAGCACTTGTATAGATGACCGCTTGGGAACACCAAACCAGTATATAAAATATTTTAAAATAAAACTTAGTTGTAAACAAAAAACCGTTGATCTTAAATTGTAATTTGATCAAATATGTGAGTCAGCTCAAAAGATCACAAAACATTATTTTTAAAATTTTTTTATATTCAATATATATAATTATTAAATAAAAATAAAATAAATTTAAAAAGAAGGTGTGATTAAGAGTACAATATTAAAACAGGGATCAATGACAAGTGATGACGTTGAAAGGGGTGAAAAAAAGTGTCAATAACACAAAAGAGCATTCGAAATAAAAATATATATGTATATATATTGTAACATTTAAAGCCCATTGGACAAATGCATTTTTCCCATCTTATAATCCGACTGTCGCGTTGGGTCTCATTCGGCTTACAGGCGTTAAAGGGTTTTTATATTTTTTTTTTTATTTCCCCATCTCTCTCGCTATTTTTTTTTTTTTTTACTTTTCTCGTATTGTATATGCTGTAATTTACTGTCTGCAAACAGTCAGGGCGTAGATGTTAAACATGTGCAAACACATTTCAAAGCAACGGATTATAGAAAATAAAAAAAAAATTGCATGCGTGAGAATATTGTTATGAATGTTTAAATATTTTTGACTAAAATTAAGGAAACAATATGATAAAATAGCTATATGTTCAAATGAATTGATAACGTTTGTTATGAGAAAATAATTTCTTCTTTTTTTTTATGTCGTATTTTTTATTATTGAGATGTCAATGTCCCGCTGGTGTAATTAAACGTCCACTGGATAAACTTGATCGCGTGAAGAAAAAAGAACAGGAAAAGAGTACATATATATGGTGTACTGATGTATCAGCAAAAGAGAGTCGCGTGTTGCTCTGTATGTGCAGCCAACTCCCTCATGATCATAGTCGTGATCCCCTGGTGATGCTGGCAATTACCGAAGGCTTAGTGCAAACGTACTACGACAACTCGCAGAGTATACACTCGGTGTTATACGTTGGTACATATATTTCAATTCCCCTTTTTTTTTACAATATTTATGAATACACATCTTGAGCACGTGGCACAATGCACCTTATATATATTCATGTTCACGTACACACTTGGAAAATGTCTATAAAATAATTTAACAATTTTCAAATGCCAAAAAAAATCTAGTATTTTTTTAAAAATATTAATTCAATATTTATAGCCCAAATTTTTGAATTAAATAATTGAAAAATTGTTAATTAATAATTAACATTAAAAAAAATAAATATCAATTTAGTATTTAATATTTTTTTTACATTTTTAATTTACAAATTTTATTTACATTAAAAATTTTGGTGAATAATTTTTTAAATGTAAAATTAGGAATATTTTTTTACAAATAGTATAGTTAAATATATAAAAATGAATATAGTCTCTAATTTAAATGTAAAAAAAAACCTGCAGTCCCTTTAAAGATGAAAAGAACTGGTTACGATGAGAGTTCATTCTGAATTGTTGGCACAATATTTGTTGATCCTTTGTTGAATTGTTGCGGGGGCGAGAGTCCATACTAGAATATATATATAAACATGAAAATAAAATAATAAAAACTATTGTAATGTAATACGTGATATGTTACCCCAATGTTTAACTGATCCCATTCAATTGAAAGTACAATTCTTGTTTTACGTTGATGATGAATTGACAGAACCAGTCATTAGTAGTAAAATCGAGCGCAAGGTACACATTGAGGAATTTTATTTGACGTATTATATATATAAACTATATTGAACTATACAGATTGATGCTTTAATTTTCATTTCTTTTATTCATATAAATATACCCAAAGTCATTGTAATTTTTATTTTTTTTATCAGTCAATTGAAAAAATTATTACTTTGAAAAATTAAAAAAAAAGAAAACCACCTGTTTTATTTAAATAATTATTAAATAATAATAATTTTCATGTTTATATAATTAAAAAAAACGAAAAAGGATAAAAAAAATATGGTATTTTTATTTTTTATTCATAGATTTTATACTCGACCCCTTATTTTTAGTGAAATAATATTGTAAAAATTGTGAACAAACGTTGATCCATTGATGGCTTATCTTGGGTTTTATCCCCGGCTTATCCCAATCATTTATGCCTGAATCGTCATCTCAATATTGTACTGGTGCCAATTACGTCAAATCAATGTCAGCAATACAATGAACAAGTATTTTCAAATATATTCACATGCAATATAAATATATTGATCCCAAATTTTGTTGAGTATAAAAAATATATTGTCGATTTACAAATGTCTCAATTTTCAAATATATAAATTAAAATTAAATTGAAAAGTGTCTTTTCGTCATCTACATAATAAAATAATATTTTTTTAATAATTTATAATTATCTCTTTAATTAAAAATAAACTTTATATTTTTCTTGATCGTATTTTCGTTATAATTCTCTGATAGATTTAATGATTGCTTTTAAAAAAAAATTTGGAAAATTATCTGAGCCTTACAAATCATTTTTATTTACAAATTATAAATAAAATATTTAAAAAAACATAGGCCTTTTTGTTGATAAGATAATGACATATCAATATATTGAATATCTATATAAAAAATAAAAAAGGTTACATTGAATAAATATACGATTTAAAAATAAGGGATAAAATTAAAACGTCACGTTGACATGCTGACAATGATTTGCATATCACGTTGAATATTAAGATTTGCATAATGATCATTGGTAAAGTGGATTAAATGTAATGGATAGTGTTATCTTTGATCCCTGTTTAACTATTTAAATTCAATATGATTTTCGAGATAACAAAGTCAGTCGGTGTGAAATAAAACAGCCTGTTTATTTTTTTTTTCCATTCAATTTTTATTTACAAATAAAAATAAAAAGTAAGTGTTGCCTTTTAAAGTTTTGACTTTATTTATTTCTAATAATATAAATTTCAAGTTAAAGATATTTTTATTTTTCACAAATTTTATAAGGCTTCAAATGGATTAATTGTGTATGTCTTTTGAGAGGATTTACCGAGTGCTTTTCCTACTAATGCGATCATCAAATACTCGAGTTATATCGAGCCTTGAGGGCATCATCTGTTCACATGGGAGTATCAACACCTGATTACATCAAAATATATAAATCAGAAAATTCAATATATATAAAAAGGTAAATAAAATTATAAATTATTATTTTTATTTTTTTTTTTTGCTTTATAGTAGTGTCAAAAAATTAATGATAAAATCGATATTGAGGTTTCTCGGGCCTTCACATTTCAATGTATAATCTGACAAAAAATTATAATCATAATTTCACAGTTTTTTTATATGCGTATATACTTATGTGTATATATATTGGGAATAGGGATAAAATCTGCATCTGCATGAGGCTCAAAGAGAAGGGGGTGAGAGCGTTAAATTTAAATAAATGCCGGCAAAGAACAAGCCCGTTTGCCGGATACGCTACGTTAGGTAACATGCTAATCATCAGTCTAACATGATTTTACCCTGTTTTATATGTAGTCATACATTACATGCCACTGTCTAGTTATTATTTCACTTTTTTGCATAAGTGATAAATCATTTTTTTTTTTTATTTCACTCATCGTCATCTTCCAATGACAATTCATTATTCAAAATTGGTTTTTATTCTTTTTTTTTTGCTGCAAGTGCATGCAACAACTTGTTTCGCATATTATATTTCAATTATAGAAAAAAAAAATAAATGTAAATTGATAATTTACATTTTTTAAATGTCAAAATATAGGTCTAGTTTTTTTTTATTTCTAAATTTTAATTTAGCTAAAATTTTTAAATTTATAACTTGAAAAATGTCAATTTATTTAAAATTTTTTTTACATTTTAAATTATCAATTTAAGTTTTAATTTTCTATTGAAATTTTAACAATATTTTTCTATTTTTTACGTGTTAATTGCAAAATTAAATGCAAAAAAATTTTGAGAATATTAAATTAACATTTTTTATTTGTATATTTTCAAAACAATAAGTGCAATTCGTGATTATTTTGTTTTTTTAAAAAAAAACAATAATAAAATTTGACGGTTAAAATTTTCAAGTTATACTTTTTAAAACTTGCCGTTCGAGTATCGAGTCACGCCCGACTCGTGCAATCGACTGGAAGACTGTCCTAATGTCACCTGGCTTCACAACATGTATACTCATCGTGTTCCACATATATATCACCATTGGGTTTCATCACTCGACACCCTTAAAAAAATGCTACATTGAACATCAAGGGTTACCATCTATACTCTATAAAAAAGCAAAATAAAATTGACAAAAAGAATAGAAAAAAAAAAAAGGGTTTGATAAAAATGCAAGACTTGTAATATTGTGTTTCCATAATTGTCAATTCGTTCCTCTGCATTAAATATGCTTTTTTTTTTTTACTTTTTCCACCAGACATACTTGAATGAATCCACCAAAAATTATCTTCCAAATGAATAATCACGTGATTTATATATTTTTCAAAAAAACACTGTCATTATTTTCAACTCTTTTTTATTTTTTTTCTCACAGATGTTAATTTTTTTTAAATTAATTAAAAATTTAATTAATTGTTAAAAAAACACCCTCAATTTAAATTTCAAGAAAAATTGAAATAAAAAAATTTTTAACAATAAAAATACTATAAATCATGATGATGATAAATACGCACGTGTTTCCTCTCATATTGGTCTAAACGAAAACTATTAACACTCGGATATCGTGCATGTATTACACTGTAACACCATAGGTCTCATAAATATATCCAAAAGGGGCACATTCGTATTTAAAAAAAAAAAAAATAAAAAAAAAAAAATCAGGGGGTTGTGCATATATATACATATCGTTTCTCCACCTTCTACAAAGATAATCTGATTTTTTGCATATGCTAACATTCTCAACGCTCGCACCAATAAATAATAATAAATAATATTAAATAAAATTTGCTAAAAAAATATTATAAATATTTAAAAAATTATATATATAAAATCAAGGAATTTATTTAATATAAAAATTATTTAAGGGTACATGAATATGTGATATTTAAACTCTTAAATTGAAATTGAAATAAAAGAAATACTCAGGCAAGTTGACCCTATGTTAAAGGGGCTCACATCTGGGCTGTTTTATTAATTCACTCCCTTGATATGTTATATATACATGATGCATGCTGTTGGGGTGGGTGGTCTCTGTTTATTACCTAATTGCTAAAGATCTTCTGTTCATCGTCAATCTCCCCTTAAATTCTATTTTTTTTTCTTTTTTTAACTACGACCCCTCTTTTTTTGTAAAAACAGGTGAACAATAAACTTGTTAAATAAATTATTGAAAAAAAATTCCAATGACGAATATATAAATAATTATAACCGAGTTAATATTTGCACATCAACCCCTATTTTGTCATTTGTTACTCAAATTTTTTCAATTAAATTGTACAGTGAAATGTCATTTATAAAATTAGTAATTGCAATTTATTTTTATTTTTTTTTCTATTATTTAGATGTAGGCTATTTAAAATCATGTCAAATTAATTTAACATTAGTATTTTTTAAATTTAATTTAAGTGTTTTTTGACACAAAAATTCAATATTTTTAATAAAAAATATTCAGACAATGTAGAGAGAAATTGTGTTAGTAAAAAGGTGATGAACTGATGATATTGATCATTTAATTATTGCATTAAAAAATATACAACTAGACCCGCATGTTTACATTTCATAATTTTTTTTTAAAATGTAAAATCAAAGATTCAAGTTTCAACACAGTGAATGATGTGAATGATGTGTATACACTTATTACTCATAGTCAATGATTCTTTGGGGTGTTTATAAGAGCAACAAAAAAATGAGAAAAAAAAAAAAAAAGACATGTTCCCTATGTCCCGTTGAGTCGTGTATACCCAACACATGCTAAAACACGTTTCACAGTTGACCGCTTCTGTTCAATTTTATATAATATATATTGAAATAAATCTAGTGGATATACAACCAGTACAGGTCATCATACTCATCTCAAATTATAATTCAAAAAAAAAATAAAAACATACCCCTCATACACAAAATTAACAATTAAATTTTAGCTTTTAAATAAAACAAAAAAAAATAAAAATACGCATATCTTCTCGTGAGGGTTTAAGCCGATAAAGCCTCTAAAGCTAAATTTAATTTTTTCTCGACAGTAATGTATTAAAATGTCAAAATATCATCAACGATGTTGACTACTTACATCACCAAACACACACGTTCAATTTTTACCAAACAAATAACATTTACAAATTCAAAAAAAAAAATAGAAAAAACAAATTTGATATTTATTTTTTTATTTTTTCCCCAACTAAGATATTTTTCATTATTAGATTCTTCATTTGAAATTTATGTTGTTACATATGACATGTATATATTTAGCAATATGTACCTTAGTTAAAACGTGACCCACTTGAAAATAAAATAGAAAAAAAAAATCAGTAATATACAATCGCTCCAGGACATGAACATTTGAACATTATGACATCGTTTGTATATATCGAAGGGTGACTGTGTTAACTAAACTATAAAAGTCATCAATTATATTATTGGAAAATAAATCGAAGGCAGATGCGACATGAGTATCAACAGTAGCAAGAGGCTAGGGGGTGGAAAGGGAGCACAACGGGTGATCAAGAGAAAATTTTTTTTTTCACCTTACCTTTTATATTACAATACATACCTATTTTCTATTTTTTTTTTTTTTCTAAAATATACACAAATGATACAAAAGAACACAACATCGCATAAATTATTTTTTTTTTTTTCTATTCATATTGTAAATTATTTTAACAATTATCAAATATTTTAACAAGATAGCTCATTAATTTTTTATTTGTTATTTTTTTAAATAACGAAATATTATTTCGTGGGAATATAAATTTATTGGATGATGATAAAAATTGTGAGTGTCGGCTCTTGTTTTACTCCTTAGTCAAGTTAATATTGTAAGGCTTCTTATAAGAATTCCTTTCATATACTATCATCTTACCAAACCGGGATGTTCTGTGAACTTAATTATATTCCTTAAAAAAAAAAATACATATATAATAAATGTAAAAAAAATGGGGATGGCTAAAATTGTCATTGCTTTTGAAGATTAAAGGTGAAATAAATAATACAATTGATATTTAATTGATATAATTTATTTTTATTTACTCGACTAGTTTTATTTTAAAATAGTTTTTATTATTCACGAGTAATCTATGGGATTTTAAATTTATTTGTCTTTATAATTGCTAAAGAAATCTCTTGAAACAATACAAGGGGAATATTGACAATATTAAAATTTAGCCAAGGGTGGTAGTTTACAATTTTATCCCTTGAATTGTAAATTTCTACGGTTCAACACCCAAGTAAATATAATGTGTATAAAGAAAATAAAAGATTCCCCTCTTCCAATTGATTCGTCAACAAATGTAAATGTTGAATTGTAAAAAAAGAAAAAAAATAAATAAAAAGAATATTACGTGATTCTATTGTGAAAAAAAAATTTATATAAACAGGATACACAAATTTTCATGTGTCACAACAGATATATAAGTCATTCAATATTATTATTATTTATTTTTTTTATTTTTTATAATCAATGATGATAATTCAAAAGGTGAAGAAAATTCGGGACAATAGTTACCAGTAAAATGTATATCAATAGTTGTCCCGCCTCGAGAAACTTCAGTAAATGTTAAAGAAAAATCCTCGTGATTAATGGATTAAATATATTTTTCATTGTTGAATTTTTTATTTTTTTCTTTAATATAAAAACGATGGAATATCTGGAATTTGAGTATGTCATGAAAACCAGGTATTATCAAGTAGTTGTACAATAAAAAACATGAAGAATTGAAATATATTTAGGATACATTCCCTGGTGACAAGAATCAATGTAACACAGTTAGAAAAAAAAATTTAACATTTTTCAAATGTCAAAATGGGTATAGTATTTTTTTTTCAATGTTCCTTTAACATTTAGCTAAAATATACTTGAAAAATTAGTACAATAATCGAGATTTAAAAAGGAATTTCAAGTCAGTATTTAAAATTTTTAATTAACAAATTTTAAATGTCAATTTTCTATCGAAATTTAAAGAAGATTTTATTTTTTTTTAATTAAAATCATTTGTTAATTAAATAATTGAATAAAAAAAATTATTTAAATATTAAATTGACATTAATTTCATTTGTATTTTTATTTTAAATATTTATTTTTGTGTTAAATAAAATTTCGAAATATTAGAGCAATTTCTAGCCCCTTTTTTTTTCTATGTAGAAATTTAATTTTTTAATTTGTTAAACAATTAATTGGATAATAAATAATACACATTTTTTTTTATATATATGTATAGTCATACATGAAATGATATATTTTAATTAATAAACGCTTTACAAATATTTACAGTATAAATAACAAAAGTGTCTATTTTAAAGACTCTCAAACTGATAGTAATCAGTAAAAAAGAAAAAAAAAAAAAAACGCTTAAAAATAATTTTATACATAATATATATAAATGACAAAAATGATTTTTAAATTAATGATTATTTAAAGAAAAAATAAAATAAAAAAAAAGATATGTTGATGGGTCATTTTGTGAGTCACACATCTGATTCACAATGTCACGTAATTGCCGTCGGATTGTGCAAGATAAATTCTTGGAATTTTAAATCAAGTCAATCCTCATTATGAATAAAATAAATAAATATTATTTTGCAAAATAATCCATCAACAATATCTACTATTTATAATTTTTCTTGAATTTAAAAAATTAATTAACATATTATTATTTAAAATGAAAATATACAATTTTTTTTTTTCGTTTTTTTTTTTTTTTTTGCGTTACGATAATTATGTTTTGAACACGTAAAAATATTTTTGAGATGCGCATATATATGTTTAAATGAATTTGAATTTCTACTCAATTAATTTAATTAATTTTTTAAAATTATTATCTTATTATATAAAGTTATTATAAATGGAAGTGACTATGCTGTATGATGATTATACATTCAAGGATGCTTATCGTTTCTATATCAATATTTAATATGTTTTCGTTATTAATTTCGTTTTTTTTTTTTTTTTGGCTAATAGAATGCATGCAACACAAGTGTTACTTGCATTGAAATTTAAATAAATATTGTTTAATTTTTAGTAAGCACGTAGTCTGACCTCCATTTCTGGATCTTGACGATGACCAGAAAGATGATGTTCAACTGAAGGCACATTACCAGTACCAGTAACATGATGACCAAGATGATGATGAGACAAATGATGATGATTATGATGAGGTTGTTGAGCTGCTGCATTTCTATATGCTCTTTGTTTTTCTTCAAATTGACGTATACGTTCATTATAACGACTCAATTGATTACGTAATTGTGCATCTTCTTGGGCAGCAGCATCTTCATCAAATTCCAAACAACCAACACCATCAAGACGTTCAAGATCCAACCAGCCACGCCACCTCACACAAACACCATTCATTATCAAATGAGATCTCAAGTGGACCTTTAAAAAAAATCATAAATAAAATTTAAATAAGTATTTTTTAATATATTTTTTAAAATCTTATATTTTATTTACACTTGTTCAATATATATATTTTTTTTTTACAGGTTTTAACATAGTTTAAAATACAATAAAAGAGAAAAAAAATAAATTTTAAAATACTACTTCAACATCAGAAGAGTAATTTTTATCCGTGGGCGGCTTTTTTTGCCTTCCAATCTGGATAATCGTCTACTGGAAATGAGAAGTATTTTACTGATGTTTTTTTGCTTTTTTATTTTATTTTTTTTATTTGACTGAAGTGGAAGATATTATCCGCTCAAAATTGAAACATGATGAGCAAATTGCTTTTGTTGAATAGATTTTTTTCTCATTTTTTTTTACCGTCCAGACAATGAGACTTTTTATTTATATCAAAAACGACAAAATACATTTTTATAATATAAAATCTCATTATTTTTTATTTATAAATTTCAAAGCCAGCTGTTTAAGCGTTAGAAAAAAAAAAATATTATTATTTTATTTTTTATTCATGTTGAAATAATCACGGCAAGAGGCCCACAACGGGACACATTAATTCGGGCAATAATTGCACCAACTGGGTGGCATCAAACAAAAATATTAACAAAAAAAAAAAATTATACAAATACACGCGGGAATTTATCGATACAATTTGATTGTCTTCCAAAAAAAACCAATCTACAATTTTTATAAAAAATGATATAATAATTTTTTTTTTTTGTCAATTAGTCAGGGTAAAAATTTACAAGATAATTAATTGATTTTATTGTCTAACATTCGAAGGGTGTATTTAACCCTTTAACACATTCTCACGACGAAAAATGGGTTTAAAAAAATAAGTCATATATAGAACAAAAAAAAAAAAAAAATATTAAGTAAAAAAATAAATAAAAATTGTTATAGAAAAAAAAAAAAGAAATATTTATTTGAAGGTTTTTTTTTTGATGGGCGTGACCCATTATCATGGAATAATGCGAGACGATATTTAAACTGTAACTCGTTTTGTACACAACCCTTTGATGCCTTATTTGCATTTGTGTAACAAAAAAAAAAAAGCTTAAATTTATATATGAAACAAAATGATCATAGAGAGAGGGGTTGAAGGTTTTTTGAATTTATTAATAAAGGGTAGATATATTTCGTTTGTTAAATATTTAAAAAAATTTATTTCGATTGATAAAAATATATATGGGAAATGTTATTTAAGATATTTATGAAAAAGAAATATATTTTATATAAACGGAAGTGTAGAGTGCTATCAGTGATTTATCAGGATTTTTGTTGTTTCAATTTGTTATCGGGAGGAAAAAAAATAACAGAAGCCAGACGCTTTTGTTTCGAGTGGGCTGAACCCGGCGCCTTTTTTTTTTTTATTTTTGCCAAGTCCGGTCTTACATTGGGACGACTCTGAACTACTAGGACATTTGTCATCTCGTGTTTTCGGTTAAATTTGCCCCTCATCATCCAGAGGAAGCTGACACGCATATAAAAAAAAAAATTAATAGAAATAAATAACATACGGTCAGTGAAAAAAAGAGCGAGAGCAATGGCAGTATGGATTTTCGTTGTTTTTTTATTGTTTCGATTTTTGTTTAACCGTTTTTTTCGAGTAACAATTTGAAACTTTATTTGTTTTTTAGCTGATTGATTCCGACGGTTTTTTTTTTAATAACTAGAAATAAAAATTACTTGATAATAAAATTTAAAAATAGTTTTAGCTGAGATATAATGTATTTTTAAAAATGCTCAATTAAAAGAAAGAGGGCAGATTGAGTATTTGATAATATGGCATGATCCAATTGAAAGGCAAATGAAGAGAAATGAAATAAAAAAAAGGGGACTGGCTTTATCAAAATTTCGATCTGTCGTAATTAATCGCCACGGGGCATCGCGACAATGCCCAGCACGTGTCTTCATTTTTTTTCTTTCTTTTTATCTAAAATTTTTAAAACAATGCCGATGACAGACGTATTATATATGCAAAAGGTTAAATATATATACGTAATACAAGTACACTAAAATTCTACGTGTGTGCTCGGTAAAACTACTTCACATCCCAATTATATATATTTTTTTCTAAACTAAACGTGTGTGCTCGGTAAAACTACTTCACATCCCAATTATATATATTTTTTTCTAAACTAACATACTGACGTATTTTTATTTTTTTTATTTTCGAAAATGATACGTGGCGCGTGTTGACATCAGGATTTTTTTTTTCTTCATCACTCTTGAAAATATCCCAGACACGAGCCAATATCCTGTGACATTTTCTATTGGTCTCAGACAATTTATGACTTTCTAAATATCCAAAAAAAAATAAAATAAAATAAAACAATTTTAAAGTAGTCCCGTAAATTATTTTAAAATCATCATTGCTATAGACATTAATTTATATTTTTTTCTATAATTTAATCTCATTATTTTTTTATGGATAAAAATTTCGATTAGTTATGGAAACAAAGTCAATAAAAATAGACAAATAGTTTTTATAAAAAAAATAAATTAAAAGTTAACTGTATTCTTTATATAAAACTGCGAAATTTCGCGATACAAAATGGCGACTTTTAAGAGTATCGATCGTAGTAAAGGGTCAATGCTGAGTGCGCAATTAGGATGCGCCATCAGGCACTTTGACCGGATGTCCTCAAAAGACCCCCCCTTGAATAAAAAGAAAAAAAATTTAAAGAAGAATAAAATGAGAAAAAAAAAAAAGATCGTAAAACTCTATAACGATTTCCGTTGCATCGTATATATATTTGTATGGTCGGCACTTTATGTCTCGTTTTTCTAGAACATTTATCCTGTGCTTTTACGAAAGTAAACGTGCTTGGATGAAGGTATAATTCGTGGAAATTTATATTCTATCTCTCTTGAGAATTTTTATAAAATGTAAAAGTATGGTCAGTTGGCTAACATCTAGTTGGCCAAGTTATAAAAACGAATCCGTCGGTCCCCTGCAGCGAGGGTAAACCACCGGTGCTACGCCTAATGGGAACATGGCACCATCAGATATTATATTCAACAAGGGATATCCAGAATTGTAACATAAATTGAATAGTTTTATATGTGTATACTAAAATGACTTTATCTATTGTTGTCATAAAATATATTTAGCCAATTAGAGATTCAACAAAATTATTTGACTTTTATTTGTAAAACTTGTTTGTATAATAATTTGTTTGGACAATATTTATAACGTCATTTTATTTGCTAAACAATTTTTGGAGTAATTTAAAATATACGGAAAATGGAAAAATTATATTAAGTTTTAAATTACCTTTCCGTGTTCTTTGTCAAAGTCACATTGACTTGGCTCATTTGAGTAATTTCCAGCGGCGGGACCAAATGTTAATTGAAGATTTGTTCCCATTGCAGCAAATGCAATTTCAGTATGACCCTCTCGACATCCATTTTGAAAACGACCCTGTCTTTCTTCCAAGGGTCGATCTCTGTAACCAGTGTATCTTACCTGCAAAAAAAATTTATAAATTAATTTATCGCAATTGCTTGTAATCTAGAGAAAAAATTACAAATTAAATTTATTTTTTGGAGCAATAAATTTTATTCTAAATTGATCGCAAGATTAACAATAAATTCTAGTCGGATTTAGTAGTAATAAAATGAAAAAATCATAGAAATAAATTTGTCATCAAAAAAATATAAATCAAACAAACAATTATAAAAATTATTTAGAATAGCTTTTTTTTAAACTGTTTGTTTACTAAATTATATAAAAAAAAAATTTTGTTATTTACCTCGCATTCACGACTCAAGCGTCTAAATAATTCATCACTTTCAAATTTAGCTTTTTGATCGGGTACAACACGGGGCATCTTGAAGACAAATCTTGGTCTTGGTTGTTCATAAAGGGCCATACCATCGAAGGGAATCATACCAAGGTTACCAGGGCCCCCTGCATGCTCACCCATCGTGTGCATCATTTTATTTTTTTTATTTTTTTCTCAGAGAAGATAGAAAAACTTTCACTAAATTTTCACTTTTCTTTTTTTTATTTACCACCAACTGTCTTTGTCCTTTTTTTATTTTTATTTTTCAATTTAACACTTGTTCAAAATTATTTAACACAAGTTTATTTTTTTTTTAAATTTAATTCAACATTAATCACAAATTAATAATATTGATTTATTTAATTTTTTAACACTAATTAATTGTAAATTGGAAGTATTATTTTTTAATGATTTTCTTTTCA
Organism: Aphidius gifuensis; assembly: GCF_014905175.1. Taxonomy (NCBI): domain Eukaryota; kingdom Metazoa; phylum Arthropoda; class Insecta; order Hymenoptera; family Braconidae; genus Aphidius; species Aphidius gifuensis. Next base: position 21,761,217 of record NC_057790.1, read on the forward strand.
CAATAATTAGTTTCTGCGGTTTGAAAAAAGAGTCACACAGAGAGACACACTCAACCGCACACTTCGACGTCTCAGTGGAGACTAAATTGAACTGTGCTCCAAAAATTTATCCGATCCCAGCAGCATTCCATGTCCATAAACCACGCCCTCCTGGTGAGGTGACGCCTCCCCCCACTTGGAGAAAAAAAACATTACCCCACCTTGAAACTCATCTCATCAGGGATGCTGGATTGCGTATCCATTAAACTCCAAACTGGAGACAAATAATAGTGTAAATTTTTTTTCTTTTGACTGGTCAAAAACATGCATGACTAGTATAACAATGTCTATTTTACTGTTTTTTTTATTTTATTTAAAAAAGAAAACTTTGCAAATAAAGAGTATAGATTTTTACGACCACTTGAAGGTGCAAAATCAACCGAAATTAGGGAAATTGTTGGTCACCCACAGAGTTTAAGGTTTTTCAAATTGTCTAGAAACATAAATCAGGCAATAAAATATCTTCAAGGATGTTACAGGTTTTAGTTTAACAATAGAAATGAAAAAAAAAAAAGGTAACAGTCAAGAGAAGAGAATAAAAAAAAACTTGTAAATGACTTTTTTTTTTATTTTTCGTGAATTGTTACACTAGAAATTGTTAGAAAAAAAAAATAATAATAAAATAACTTGAGAAAATTGTCGTGTGATTTTGAGGATAGCCAAAAAAAAAAAAAGGGTTTAATTGTCATTTTATTGGTGAAAAATTTTGATAAATTTTGAATAAATTGAGTATAATATTTTATTAGGTAAATTAAAAAAAAGATACTAAAATTATTTGCTCGTTTTTTTCAAGACAATTGCCTTAAGCTAATTAAAAAATAGCCTTGAATTATTTATATTTATTGTTGCACAAATAATGACAATTTATTTATCTATTTATTTTTAAATAGTCTTTGTTTATAAACTAGAGTTTAAAGTGACCTTGCGTTATTTTTTATGATATTTTTAAAAAGTTTATTAATTAAATATAAAGACTAAAGCTTTTTAAAATATATAATTCATTTATATTATTGTCAATTGAATTGAAGCTTATTTTTAATATAAAAAAAAATATCAGTTGAATATACTGTGAATCGGATTGGTCGAAATGAGACAACCTCTCGAAATAAAAAGTATCATATTGGGGTCGTCCTTATTCATTACCCACCCCATATAAAATGTGCATGTTTTATAACACTGAGCATATAAAAACGGAGCATCAATTTACCCCAGGGGAAAAAAAAAGCAAGCACTATGCCCTTCTGTGAGTTTATGTATACACAAACATTCATCTCTTCTCACATTCTCAAGTGATTTATCCATTCAAGAGGATCATTGTCATAGATGCTCGATTAAGATCAAAACTCCCTTTGCACATTTTACATTATACTTCAAATATATATACAAACATCTATTCATATAAATACATTTCTTCTCTTCTAATGAAGACATCCCATTTTAAATTATTATTTTTCTTTTACTTTTAAACTAGTACCTTCGAAAAAGAAAAATAGAAACTTCCATTAAAAATAAGAATGTATACCTAAACTTGACAAAGTTTCAATTTTCTTCGCTTAAAAATGCAACAATATTTCAAGGCTAAATAATAATACGCATCGGCTTTTTTTATTATCTTTTTTTTTTTAAAAAAAATTAAAAAACATCTTTGAACTTGTAAAAACTCAGCCGTGAAATCAAAACTATTGTAGAAAATTTTCATTTACAAATTTAACAACAAACTTTCTTATATTATTTTGAAAAAAATTTTTTTCTTTTTCTATGATTCATCATTTAAAATAACCTCGTTGATTTTTTTTACATAATAGCAAGGATAAGTATACAACAATGGAAAATAGAAAATAAAAAAAAAAAAAAAATAGAAAATAAAAAAATAATAAAAGCTGGTTGAATTGTGATTGGTCCATGTTTCGAGCCAATCCGCTTCATCGTGTTACGTTAGAAAAATATTGAAAACGCAATTGCGCATGTATGACAAGAAAAAAAATCTATAAAATCATCATCTAATAATAGACAAATACTATTAATAAAAAAAAATAAAATAGAACTTAAATTTGTTGCTTAATTTATTGAGATTTTTTTGATGAAATTTCTGATGATTTTTAAGCTGATAAAAATATAAAATTATTGGAGTTGATGTATAAAAATGTCGACTTAAGAGTTGATGGTTCTAGAAGCTGGTCTTGTTGGATCAATAAAAAGCACACGACTCAGTATAACTATATATAAACGTTCTCTTTCAAGTGTACACATATAATCATCCTCTTGTACAATAAATTTTATCCAAACAATTCAAATTAATTGTCAACAACATCTTGACTCTTTTCATAAATTTATACTCTTCTTCCTGTTGATAAATATTCTTCGGTATCTTTTGAAATCATCTGTTGATTATTTAAATAGAATTTTTATATATTATTTTTTATTGCAAGTTGTTGATGAAGCATTTAATATGTGTGTCTAGTTACGGTTGTCATGGTTATATTGAAAAACTAGAACACACTTTTGACCACTAGAAATTTTATATTTATATAATTAACAAGTCTTGCTCGTGTGCACAATATTTGCTTGACTTGGTTTTGCGGTTAAAAATTTATTTCATCGTCTATTTGAAATATAAATATGTCAACTGTACGAGTGAATAGTTCAGTTAATTTAATATCATGGCAAAGACGAGCCTACGAGAGTCATCGAATAAGAGTTTGTGTTATTTTAATTATTAATTTGTTTTTTTTTTTTTTTTTAAATTTATTATTATTGTAATTTTAATATATTTTAAGGTCAAAACAGCAACACCAACAGTTGATATGAATCCACCAAAATTACGTCCACATGTTTTATATGATGCAAAACGTATTCAACTTCAACGAGAACGTCAAGGAATAATAACAAGAGATAATTTTATTTTATTAAAAAATCTTGAAGACATAATGCATGGAAAAATGAAGAAAAAAACATCAAGGCTTGATGAAAAAAAATCAAAATGTATACGTTCATTAATTTAATTAAGTTTTCGTAATTTTTTTCTATTTTCATACAACACTTTTATACATTATGTATTAGTGTGTTTTTTTTTTTTATTTTAGTGATTAGTAAAAACATAATAAATAACACAAATTAAATAAAAAATTGTTTTTATAATTTAATTATATATTTTAAAATTAATGTTATTTAAGTAGCTAAAAAAAATATAAATTATTATTCATTGTTTTTATAATGACAAGAGCGGCCACCCGATATTATTAATACAATTTTATTGATCGGCATAATTTTTTTTTGAATAATTCCCACAATTTTTACGATCTGGGAATTTTTAATTTTTAAAAATCAAAAATAATATCAGCTGTTGTTTGATAGCAAATTACATTACCAACCTAGTTTAAGATAAAAAAAAATAAAAATAAAAAAAAAGATAAAAAGATAAAAAAAATTGTTCGAATACGCCGGCATCCAGATATTCATTATTCAGTTGCAAAAAAAATTGTCACTCCAAAGCATCACATTTCTTTGTCTAGTCTTCTCGACACACATTTGTATTTAATTAACAATAAATAGTAATTAAATAATTCAACATGCCTGCAAAACCTACCTTCAAAGTTGGTAAGTTAATTAATCATAATAATATGTATAATTAAATTATTTTTTTTTAAGGCTAAATACATTATTTTTCCACGTGGTCTTATCAATTTTTATTGTTATTAATTAATTAACTAATTAAATTACTAATCAGTCATTTGCAAATTTAATTTTTTCTTTTTTTTTTAATCTAACTTATAATGTAACTATTGTTAACTATTTTTAATTATTATTATTTATTTATTTTTTCATTGTTTATTTATAGCTGATATTTCACTCGCTGAATTTGGCAGAAAAGAAATAACTCTAGCTGAAAATGAAATGCCAGGTTTAATGGCAATTAGAAAAAAATATGGTCCAGAAAAAATATTGAAAGGTGCTAGAATTGCTGGTTGTCTTCATATGACTGTTCAGACAGCTGTTCTCATTGAGACACTCACTGAACTTGGAGCAGAGGTGAGCCAAAAATAATCATGAATTTAAATAATTTTATATTTAAATAACATACCAAGGTGTATGTTTACTTTGAAATAAAATATAAAAATAATTTTAATCTTCAAGTTTATCAGTATCTTGACCTTTTATACTTGAACTTATGATTGATTAATATTCTTTTGATTATTTTAGGTACAATGGTCATCTTGCAACATTTTTAGTACCCAAGATCATGCAGCAGCAGCAATTGCTAAAACTGGAGTACCAGTATATGCCTGGAAAGGTGAAACTGAAGAAGAATACATGTGGTGTATTGAACAAACACTTGTTTTTAATGATGGAAAACCATTGAATCTTATTCTTGATGATGGTGGTGATTTAACAAATCTTGTTCATACAAAATATCCAGAATACCTTAAAGAATGTCGTGGTGTATCAGAGGAAACAACAACTGGTGTTCATAATCTTTATAAAATGGTTAAAGAAAATAAACTCAAAGTACCAGCAATCAATGTCAATGATTCAGTTACAAAGGTTTGTTATATTTTTATACAAATATTATATTAATTTAATCATCACAATAACAATAATATTTTTTTTTGTTTATAGAGTAAATTTGATAATCTTTATGGATGTCGTGAATCACTTATTGATGGTATTAAACGTGCAACTGATGTTATGATTGCTGGTAAAGTTTGTGTTGTTGCTGGTTATGGTGATGTTGGTAAAGGTTGTGCTCAAAGTCTTCGTGCATTTGGTGGTCGTGTTATTGTTACTGAAATTGATCCAATAAATGCATTACAAGCAGCAATGGAAGGATATGAAGTAACAACATTAGATGATTGTGCACATAAAGGACAAATATTTGTTACAACAACTGGCTGTAAGGGTATCATACTTGGTTCACATTTTGAAGCAATGCCAAATGATGCAATTGTTTGTAATATTGGTCATTTTGATTGTGAAATTGATGTATCATGGTTAGATAAAAATGCTGTTGAAAAAATTAATATCAAACCACAAGTTGATAGATATCAATTGAAAAATGGTAGACATGTTATATTACTTGCTGAAGGACGTCTTGTTAATTTAGGATGTGCTACTGGACATTCAAGTTTTGTTATGAGTAATTCATTTACAAATCAAGTACTTGCACAAATTGAACTTTGGACTAAAAATGATAAATATTCAGTTGATGTTCATATGCTTCCTAAAAAGGTAAACATATTCTTCTCAATATAATTAAATTTTTTTTAATCAATTTTGTATTCTAATTATTGTTTTTTTCGTTTTATCAGTTGGATGAAGAAGTTGCTGCTCTTCATTTGGATCATCTTGGTGTTAAATTAACAAAACTTACACCAGAACAATCAAAATATCTTGATATTCCTATCAATGGACCATTCAAACCAGATCATTACAGATATTAAATATTTCTTGTTTTTATATACAACTAATCAATGATGATGATAATAATAATTCAAATAAAAAACATTTTCATGAACATTTAATAATTTTGTCATTTGTTTTGTTATTTTCTTTTCAATATGTCAAAGAGTTGTATTTAAATTTAACCATGTACAAGATGAAAACATGTGTCAAAGGCTATAGATATTATTTTCCACCTGTTAAAGTTCATCCTCTTATCAAGGTAATGCTTTTTTTTTTGTCTTTTTTCTAAATGAAAAAAAAAATCATTAATAATCATTTCGAATAACTTGAAGCTTGTCAGATGGATATTTTTAACATCAGGAATAGTTTATGGTGTTGTTAAAAAAAAAAATTACTCTATAATGGAAAAAAATTATCAAGAAAATATAAAAAAAGCTGAAATAAATAAAATTAAATATTTGCAAGATGAAAAATCAGTAATATCAAATGATGAAAAATTAGTGTCTTTAAATGATGAAAAATTATATTTAATTAAAATACTTAAATAATCAACAAGACAGCATTGTTTTTACAGTCTTATTTTTTATATAATAATATATTTATAAATAATAATAATAAATTACATTTTAAGTAGAGAATTACTTTCTCGTAAACAACAACATCCACATCCAGTTGGACAAACAGTTTCAGTACTAAACCAAGTTGCAAGATGTTTTGTGTGTCCACCATGTCCACATGCTGTACAAAAATTACTTGGACCTATTGAAATATTAATTAATATTATTATTTATTTATAACAAATGTAATTTAAATTATTATTATCAACTCACCTCTTACTGAAATATGACAAATAACACACTGAAAAGCAAAACGTTTACAGCTTGAACATTGTGGTCCTTTGCTAGTTTTAATACAAATTTGACATTCACTTTGAAATTCTACTTCTTTTGGTGTTTCAGTTGGTAATGAACTAACATGTTTTAATACTTGTGCTCTTGCATCAAGTAATCTCCAACGATGTAAAACTTCAGCATATGCTTTTTTATAACTATCATAAAGCTGTGCATTTTTATCATCCAATAATTTTATACGTTTACCATTATCATAACTATCATTATTTAATTTTAAATCATCAAGTGATTCTGACCATGAATTTGATCTATTATGTTTAATATTTTGGAAATTCCAACCCTCAGTTGTTGTGTTTGCTGGATGAATTGTATGATATGGTGATCCACCAGGCTAAAACAAATTACATTAAATTATTTAAAATAACTAATTAATTTTTTTTTTCTTCTATTTGTTATATTAGTAAATTATTTTGTATTGTTAATTGATCATATATTTTTTTTTTAGAATTAATTAAAGCTCGACAAAGTACCCGAGAACCCGTCTTACCTTTGACCACCATTTCCCAGTGAAAAGCCTCTACAACAAACACAAATATAATAAAAAATAAATGAATAAATTAATTGCATTTTTGATTAATATATTTACAATAATATGAGAGAGAAAAAGATAATGATAAATAGTTTTGTTAATGATTAATTTAACAACAAAATAATAATGAAATTAAATCATGTGGTACTCGGTCGACAACTAATTTTTCGATTTGTTATTTGTCGATGAAACCCTCATGTTCAACCAGCTGTACCCAAATGATGATGATTTAAATGTGTCGTTGATTTTTTTCTAATATACAATTTATTAGCTAGTGATAAATGTAAAAATTTTGGTAATAAATTTGATATACTATCTTTTCTTTTTTGTGTTAAATCCTCATGAATAACTCACACTTATTTTGTTGGATTTATTATTTTGTTGATATGTTTTATTTGTATCATGATTTGCTGAACGATGACTAAAAGCACAACTCAACATTCCAGCCATTTGTATGTCTGATTGATTAGCATAGTGTTGAATTCTTAAAAGACAAATTAATAATTAAAAATTAAATTAAAAATTATATAAAAAATAAATAAATACTCACAATGAATGAATCATATTTTGTCCAAATGGATGAAGTGGCCAAGGTGGAATAATATCAGGTGTTTGTGCTGATGTTGTTGTTGTATTTGTCAATGATGGTGATATAACTTGAGCAGCAAGACACCATGCTTGTACAAGATCTGGACGTTCTAATGATGCAGCAATATTTGCATTATGTTGACACATACCAGGTATATCTGTTATATTTATAATATATTTTTCAGCTAATTCTTTATTTATAAAAAATAATGATGATACATCAAATACAGTAACCATTGAATATAAATTTTTTGAATAATTTTTATTATGTGTTTTTTGATTTGATCCATATGTACTTTTTTTAATAATTTTACGATCTTTAAAATAAAATGAACTTATTGACATTGTATCACCAGGTTGTCCAAATGTACCAGGAAACATTGTCATAAATGGACCACTATTATTATTTGTTGTTCCAAGTGCTGATAATGCTCTTGGTGTTGTAACATCATTTTTAATTGATGATCTACGTGAAAATATTGATCTACCAAAACAAACAAGTATACCAACACTTGAAAATTTTGCACCAGATGTACGAGGAAATGGTATAAATGTATCTTGAAAATTTGTACAAATATTTGTTGAATTTAAAAAATCATTATTTGTTTGTATATAACCAAGATGACCAGTTGTTGTATCTGTTTCATCATTAGTACATGTTTGTTCTAATGTTGTTATTAATTGTCTTAAACATGGCTCTAAACATGATCTATTTTTTTTAACTCTTTGTTGTGATGTTTGTTTTAATACACGTAATAATTTTGTCATTGTTGTATTATCAATTGTTGTACCAGGACAAAATTGAAATGTTGGTTGTGCATTACATGGATAATTACTTGGAAAATTTACTTTTAATATAATATTATAATTTTTATTTCTAGCTGTAACAGTACAACTTCTTTCAACAGCATCCATTGCATTTAATTCAATATTTGGTATATTCATATTTATCAATGAAAATTCTTGTTGTAATGTTTTTGGTTGTGTTGGTGATGGTATATCATTATCATTATCATTAATTCTAATAATATCATTTTTAATATTATTTTTATTTAAATCATCTAAATTTGTTGTTATAAAATTTAATTGTGGTTTTATTATTTGTGAATCATGTATTTGCATTTGTTGTACTGATCTTAATGTACGTAAATTTGTATCTTCTGAATATTGTGTATATATTGATGTATCATTATCAATTTCACGTCCACATAATTTTTTTAAAAATGGATCAATTTTAAATATTCTAAGACATTGATCTTTTGACCATGTTATTAATTCATAATTTGAATTATCTAAATTTTTATTTCTCCATTGAAATTCAAGTACAACATCATTATGTCCAACAAATGTACATATTGGTGCACCAAGATTTGATGTATTCCATAATAATAAACTATTTTCACCACGTCGTAATTGTGGTACAACAATTGTCACAAGACCTTCACCAAATGGTGTATATCTTGCTCTCCATACTGGTGAATTTGTTGTTAATATACTTTCAGCTCTTCTTGGATTACATGTATCAAATATTTTAACAGTACAATCTTGACTTGATGTTGCTATTTGATTTTGTTTAAATGGACACCAATCAAGACCATGTATTTTAGTTAAATGTGCTGTTATATATTGTATTGGATTATTTCCTTGTCTTTGATCCCATATTTTAATATCACCATCATGTGATGTTGCAAGTGTATTTGGTGATAATGGATTCCAACGTACTTGTGATGAACCAGCAACAGATGATAATGATAATGCTGGTTTACGTTGATCACGTATATCCCATATATGAATAAATGTATCAATACTACATGTTGCTATTATATCTGGCTCTTTTGGATGCCAATTTAAATCAGATATAACACGTGTATGACCACGAAGACTATGTGTTGTTTGTAATTCTTGTCCAGTACCAGCAAAACTTAATATTTCAACTCTAGTATTACTCTAATAATTAAAAAATAATAATCTTATTATAATTATAATTTTATTTTTCAACATATAATTGTATATTTTTAATTTTACTAACTGAAACTGCACACAAATGACAATTTGGTGATGTTGGATTCCATTCAGCTGTACCAACTTCATATTTACTTTGACGTGGATATTTTTTTAGAACATCTGTAGCATTGTCAAGATGTCTAAGTGCAAAACAACGTCGTCTAGAAAATTAAATAATACATTTTATTAGCCATATAAATAATTATAATTTAGACAAGTGTTTATCAACTCACCCAGCTAATAAGAGATAGCTGCCTGTTGAGTCCAAAGCCATTGTATTGGCCTAAAAAATAATACAATATTTATCATTATTTATAATTATCAAATTAATTAAAAATATAATTTAATTATTACCTGGAGATCACGATAGTCAGTGAGTTCATAATCAGTTCCCCAACGTTTTGACATTTTATTAATAATAACAACAACAACAACAACAACAACACACTGTCACACCATTCCTAAGATTATTTATTTATTTTTAAAATAATTAACAATACATTGACGTTGTTCATTGTTACCACTATTTATTATTTAACAATTAATAGTAACACTAATTACAGGAAAAAAAAACTATAAAAAAAAATATAATCCAAGGTGAGAACAACAACAAATGATGATTGTCAAATAAAAAAATATGGAAGGAGAAAAATACATTTATCAACAGCTAGTAATACAGAACATTTTGATAATAAGAATATAAAAAAATATACAAAAAAAGATTTCGGTATATTTCGGTCATTGATGATTTTTTCGGTATACATCAAAAGAATATAATGACAATGAAAAAAAGCTTATGTATACAAAATCTATCCCCAAACCGATAATCCATCCTAAAATGTGTATAAATCTATCTAAAAAAATCGACCATTTGAAAAACATATTTATTTTTTTTTATTTGATCTTGTATAAGGAAAAAAAAAAAAAAAAAAGATGTAGTAAAAATACAGAATTGAATATTGTTTTAAAAAATGTTTGTCGGCAATTTTTGAGATGATAATCTTCTCCCTTATTGGGAACCAGATGAAAAAACCGACAATAACAATTCAACTCTGGAAGGGATCATCATGATCAAATTGAAAAAAAAAAAAATATATGCCATAAGCAAAAGTTGTGCTCCAAAGTATAGTCTATCTAAATATCGTCTTGTAAAATTTTTATAAAGTGTTATTAATTAGTAATATATTTAATTAAAAAAAAAAAAAAAAACAGTGTCTAAATTTCTACAAGAAAAAATTTACATATTTTATTATAAAAATTAAATAAAAGTAAGTATAATGATTTGTAAATAAATTTTTTTTTTATGCTTAATTAAATGTTAATTAATGTTTTTCTAATTTGCAGTTATTTTGATTATAAATCATGATGTCTAAATTTATTTTGAGTACTCTGTTTATTGTTGTGATGTCAATTGTCTGTGTTTCCTCGAGAGGACTTGATTGTGTTCTAAATAATAATGCAGTGAGTAAAAATTATAAATAAATAATTTATAATACTATAAGAAAATGATTGAATTATAATTAATTTTGATTATTTAATTTTTTTTTAGTGCAGTGAATCTGCTAGTTGTTGTGCAAATTATGCATGTATAAATAACAGCTGCCAAAAATGCATCGAAACACATCAACCGGTATGTTAGAAAATATAATAATAATTTTTATGAATTATAATTTATTTAAAACAGATTATTAATAGTTTTTTTTTGTTGGTTTTTTTTTTTTTTTATAGTGTGATAGTGAAAATGTATGTTGTCCAGGAAAAATTTGTGCAAAGAATTCAAGAGTTTGTGTGGATATCAGTTCTGCAAATACAGGATGGGAGGATTATGATTGGAATGAATTAAGAATAAATTGACCGTCAAATTTGTTTGTTATATAAAAGTCATAGAAAAATATTAAATCATCAAATTTTAATTTATGTAAATAGCTCAATGTAAAAATGTGTAAATATAATAATAAATATAGATATTTTTTTAAAATTATTATTTTTTATTTATTTATTTATTTATTATTAAATGAAATTAAAAAATCATCAGTGAAATTAATTTTTCAAATTTTCTCTGCTTTGTTTTATAATCTATACAAATAATCATTTGAAATTAATGATATAATTATATAAAAATTAATAGTAGTAGTTTAATTTAAAAAAAAAAAAGAAATATATTATTTTACAATGACAGTATAATTTTAGTAATAATAATAATTTATAATTATTTTATAATAATTATAAAATGAAATTAAAAAATTATGTTTAATATTTACAAACTTAAGTACTGTAATACTTTAAATTAATTGTACAAAAGGTGTGAATTGTAAATTAAATTCAGGTGCTATTTTAAAAATTATTATTAAAATTTTTTTAAAACCAGATTGCACCTGGTTGAGATGTATTATGTTTATCATGTTCTTCATCACTATCAGATACTGCTAAATCATCATGAATTGTATCAGAATTAATATTATCTTGTTCTGGTGATACTTCAGTTGAATGATATTGTGTTTGATCATAATTTAAATCAACATCCATAACTTCTTCTGTAATCAAAATAAACAATTTTATTATTAATAATTAATACACCTTTAAAATAATTATAATTAGTAAATTTTAAATATTAATTTTACCTTGTTGAGTTATTTGTTGTTGATTAAAATAAGATATATCTATACTTTGAGTAGATTGTTGGCTATGATCATCATCACCAACTGGTACTTGTGGTGCATTTATAAATTTATCAAATTCATTTAAATCATATGAATTTTTATTGGCATCAAATGGTACTTCTTCAAAATCATCATCATCATCATTATCATCTTCACTTGATGATTTTAAATCTTCTTTAAGAATGTCTATTGTTTTCATGTCATCAGTATCATCAACAACAATATTATTATCTCCATTATTTTCAAATTTAATCATTTCTTCTTTTATTTGTTTTTCTTCTTTTGCTTGTATTACTTCTTCACCAACAACATCAACTTCTACATCACCCTCAACATCAACAAAGATATCATCATTTATACTAGAATCACATAATTGATTTAATGATATATTTGTTTGACTAATACGAGTTTCAGGCTCAGCAATTGTATAATTAATATCATCAGGTACAAATTGTAAATTGAGACTATTATTTTCTTGACAATGATTAGTAGAATTTTTATTTTCTAATTCACTCAATTGATTATTATTACAACCATCATATTGATCAAGTAAATTTTTACATCCTGTATATAATTTATTGGCAATTGCAACAAGTGGATGTTTTTTTCCATTATAAAGTTCACAATTATATAATATTTGTTTAATATCCTGTAAAAATACATGTCGATTTTTATACATGTGATTATCAATTTGTGTAAATATTTTTTCAAGATCCATTGGTCGTTTAACAATATTATAATATTCTTTATATTGTTTTTTATTAACTGGTTTATTAAATGGAAATACTTCAGGCATTAATTTAATTGTTGTATTTAATATTTTTTTAAATATAAATGCTAATTTTGTTTCATCATTATCATCAACAAATGGATTTATTTCTCTTTCAAGTATCATTAATTTTTCTTCTTCTTCAATTATTTTATCAGCACATAATTCCATCATTTTTTGTGCAGCAATTGTTAATTCATGATTTTCACCATTATAAATTTTTGAATTTTCATAAATTTGTATAAAATCATCAAGAAATTCTTTTCTATGTTTATATTTTGTTTGTCGTAATTTATCACGTATTTTTTGTAAATCCATTGGTTTCATTATTTTAATATGATAATCTGGTGCTTGTCTTATTGTAACTGGTAATATAAATGGTGTAACATATGAAAGTTTTTGTATATTTTGAAGTATATTTTCAAATATTGTTGTCATAACAACAACTGGATTTGTTCTACGTCTATTAATACGTTTATTTGATATTTTTTTATTATCATAATAATAATCATCATCATTGTCATCTTGACGTTTACGTTTTTTTCCATCATTTGAATTTTTTAAATGTTTAAAAGATTGTGATTTACGTTTCATTAATTCAGCATTATGTTCATTAGCCATTTTTATGACTGTTGATGAAAATTTAATTTTAATACCTTCAACATTAATAAGATCTTTATCTTCATAATGATTATTTTTTTGATAATTATTATTATCATTCTCTTGATTATCAATAATTGACATTGATGATTTATTAAAATATGGACATGCTCTATTTGTTCTCATATGACCAACACTACCACAAGCACCACATTTAAATTTAGAATCTGTTTTAAGTTGTAATTTTTTATTAGTACAATTTAATGAATCACCATCACCACCATCATCATCATGATTATTAAATATTGTTTTATCATTACGATTATAAATATTTAATACAGATTTATTTGCAAATGCAGCAGCAGCAGCAGCACATTTTGCCTCATTTTTACGTTTACGTCTGTCTTGTTCTTGTTTTCTACGTCTAGCTCTACGTTCTTCTTCTTTAGCTTGAAAATCATTATCTGTTGCAATTTTTCTAATTGATTCATCATCTTTTAATTCGCGTGTTTTTAAATATAAATCAATTACTTTTTGATTTGATATTATTTCAGTACGTGTATATTCTTTGCCATAGTCATCACGATACGTACGACTTATTTTAAGTGTTTTATTTTTTTTAATAATATTTTTATTTTTATCATGATTATTATTATTATTTTTAGTATCATTTATATTATTATTATCATCATTAATCATTTTCATTAATTCTTTTCTAGCTTGTTCTTCTTTTTCTTTAGTTAATTCTAAACATGTTTTTTTATTATTCAACATATTTTCAATATTTTTACCCATTTCTTCATAATTATCAGAATTATTATTATCATCATCATCTGAATTATTATCATGACTATCAGAATCATCATCATCATCAGTACTTAATACTTCATTTGATGCTAATATATGATTTTGTAAATCAAATATTCTTTGACATTCATCTTTATATCTTTCATGATGTTCAGCAATTGAATGACGATTACCACGTGAAAATTGTATAACAGCTTCAATATCAATATCATCAGTACCAGATTTAGCTTTTTGTGTTGATAATGTACGTACAACAGCAATAATTTCCCATCTTCCTAATTCATCAATAACTTTTTTATTTAATCCATATTGTAATAATATTTCTTTAGCTTTTTTAAGATCTAATCTTCGTAAATCTGATGATGTACCTCTTAATTGTTTTTTTGATTCTTTTAATTGATCTTTATTTACAATTGGTTTATTTGGTACTCTAATATATGAAAAACCTTCACCAATACCAGTTGGATCAGCTGGACCAGTTAATTGTAATAAACATTTACCTTTTAATGATTGTATATATGTTCTTGTTGTATTCCATGGTGCAGCTTGTACTTCATCATCTTTTTTATTAATTATATCATCATCATCATCATCTTGTTGTGGTAATAATAATGATTTTTCACAACCATAACCAGCATCTTTTAATCTTTGTTCACCAGCAATCATACTATAATATGCACAACATTTTTCTGGTGTTATCATTTCACGCATTTCATCTTCTGTTGGTAAACGAAAATCATTTCTAATAACCCACCAATTTGAATCAATACCAGTTCTTTGATAATCAGCACATAATTTTAAACGTTTACGTATTGTACTTTCACTTAAACCAGGAAATGCTTTTCTAATATCTTCCATTTTTATTTTTTTTGGTATATCATTTGATTTAAAAAATAAACGATAAATATATACTTGAAGAAAATCACGTACAAAATTATTAGCAAGTTTTGAATTTGGTGCTGGTACTTCATACAATGGACATTCTTGTCCAGCAATAAATAAACCATCATATTCACGTATGTAATATTGATTTGAAGTACGTATTATAATAAAATCAGTTTTTGGTATATCATGTTGATATATTGGTGATCTATACATATTATTTTCAATTGTTTGAATTGTTTGTCCAGGTGTTAATGAACCAAGAAATGGTGATTTATATGAATATACTGTTTCACCAAATTCATAATTTTTTGGTCCATTATCATTTGATGGATATCTTTTATAGTAATTTTTAATCTTTGAACACATACCAGGTTGGCTAATAAGTGGTGGATATTGTTCTGAATATTCAACAAGTACTAATTTACTATCTTTAGCACTTAAATCTTGTGGTGTTCTCATGAAAAATACATCACCACCACCAGATGCAATACGTTCTTGTTCACGTTGTTTTGCTTTTTTAATAATATTTAATGTTAATGGTTTTATTTTATGTGGTCCTGGATATGATAGTTGACAATTGTTTAAACGTTTCAATGGCATTCTATGAAAATTACGTAAGCTTTTAATACTCATATGAGTTTTAATAAATGGATCACGTAATTCAACAACTGGTATACTATGTTGCATTAAATTACCACCACTTATATTCATTTTAATTGATGTTTCTTGTTTTGCCATGTAATATATATCATTTGATATATTAAATGGATCATTATTTTCTATTTTTTTAGGTATTATTTCTTCTTGTACTTGTGGTATAAAACCAGCTTCACCTAATAACATTTGAGTTTTTTTCATATGAGGATTTGTTACTTTAACTTTTTTCTTTGGTTCATCTTTTTCTTTAAAATTACCTTTATCTTCTGGTATATTAAATATTATATTATCATCATTGAGATCTAGAGTTAATATTTTTGGTTTTGGTATTTCTTTCATATTCATTGGATCCCATATTATATCATCTTCCCATTTATTATTGGCAAGTTCATCATTATCAAATGGTAATATTGAGTTCCATGTTGATGCTGCTGTTTCATTCATTTCATTATTCATTTTTTCTTGTAATTTTAATATTTGTTCATCATCTTGTTGTTGTTGTTGTTGTTGTTTTTTTTTTTTTTTTAATGTTGATACATAGTTTTCTCTTCTATCTAATGTCTTCATATGATGTGGTACTTCTATACTTGTTGTTACAGGACGTGGTTCTTGATTAGCATCAATTTCCCAACAATTTTTTTTTCTATGTAATTCTTTTATAAGTTTATCTCTCATACGATCATTTGTATCCCAAATAATATTCTTTTCCCATTGTAATTGTGATACCATGAGAAATGCTTCATCTGGTAGTGCATCATCATCATTATTATTCATTGTATTTTTATCAGATTCATTATCTTTAGCTAGCTTAAAGCCATAATCAAAATTATCCTTATCATCAGAACAATTGAAATGATCATACCAATATTTTGCTGGACCATCACGCCAAAGTGTGTTATCTTCTTTTTTATTTTTAACATCATCATCAACAACAGCTGTTTTAACATCAGTTGTATCATTATTTACTGCTGGTGCTAATAATTTTGTCTCATCATCAGATGCAATTGCATCTAAATTTTCTGGTACTGGATCATAATACAATGTCCAACTTTTAAATATTTTTCTCTTTTCATCTTGATTACAGATAATATTTGAATTATTATTTTGCAATTTTCTCTTATGACGTGCAACATTTCTCCATATATTTGGAGGACTATTTGTTTCGTCAGGATTAAAAATTCTCAAAAATCTTAAACTTTTAGCTGGTGAAAAATCAGGAAATAAATTATTTATCTCTGTATTTTCATATTTTGAAGGAAGCATTGATGCCAAAGGTCTATTAAGATTTATTTCATCATTGGTCTTGGATACCTCTTGTGTTAAATTTTTTATTTCTTTTGATGATACTGATGACAATAACTGGTTGTTTAAATTTTTACTAGCATCATCATCATCTTTTTTAACACTATTAGAATTTTCTAATATTAAATTGTCTATTTCTTTTGATGATACTGATGACAATAACTGGTTGTTTAAATTTTTACTAGCATCATCATCATCATCATCATCTTTTTTAACACTATTAGAATTTTCTAGTATTAAATTTTCTATTTCTTTTGGTGATGGTGATAGTGATAGTAACAATTGATTGTCTACATTTTTACTATCAACATTATCATCTTCTTTTTTAACACTATTAGAATTTTCTAGTATTAAATTTTCAATTTCTTTTGGTGATGGTGATAGTGTTGGCAACAACTGATTGTCTAAATTTTTACTATCAACATTATCATCTTCTTTTTTAACACTATTAAAATTTCCTAGTATTAAATTTTCTATTTCTTTTGATGAATAAGGTGATGATGGAGATGACTGAGTATCTATATTTTCAGTAACATCTTCATCATCATTATTTTCTATTTTAATTGTATTATTTAATTTTACAATTTCATCATTATTATGTACATTATTATTATCATCAATTGACTCACTTATATCACAAGAACCAAATGCATCTGGTGATTCTTGACTGTAATCCTCATCTTCAAGATATTCTATATCAATATATTCATCAACATATTCTTCAACATATTCTTCAACATATTCTTCAACATATTCATCAACTGAATTGGTATTATTAATTGACATCATAGAATTATCATCAGAAGAAGAACAAGAAGATATAAGCATGTCATTTAAAAGATCATTCACCTCAAATTGACCAATTGAAGCCAAATTTTCTTTTTCATCATCATCTAGAATATTATTATTTTCCAGTTGACCTTTATTATCAATATTACCAAATACATCAACTTCACTATCACTCTTCTCATCAAAATCTTCATAGTTTTTAATCATTTTTAAATTTTTTTTAAATTTTCCATTCACACAGTAGATTATTTAAAAAAAAATATATTACATTTATTAATTTATAATTTTACATTTTTAGGTTATGAGTTTTATTTTTACATTTATTTTAATTATTTAATTAATTAATTTATTAACTTCAATGTTTTTTTATTTTTTAAAATTATTATAATACACTTTGAATTGATGTTATAATCAAAACATCAATTAATCACAGTGGATAATAATTAAAATTAATATTGAATTTTCATTGATGCTAATTTAAATATAAAATAAGGATGATACATGTGGAGTAAAACACGTGGGTCTACTAAAATATGTTAGTTATTCCTTTATATATATAGTACACTGATGTACACAGCTGACGACATATTTATTGAGATAATATTATCTAGATAATATCATCTGGCTAAAATCTAATCTAAGTGTCATGGCCGTTAATAAAAACGCGCGAAAGATTTAAAAAACTACTTGTTGTTAATAAATAATAAATTGATAATAATATAAAAATTGATTTAAAAAAATACGGTAATTACTTAAAATTAAAATCAAATAATGAAGCTCACATTATTAGTTATTATAAGTCTGAAATAGTAAATAAACCCTTTAGGGCTTTTTTTTTCCGATGGCGGCGCTTGAAAAACTTTTTGTCAAACCTTTATATTGAATATAGTTCATGACTAAAGGTCTTGGAGCCAAGACAGCCATTCAAAAGCTCCAAAAGTAAGTTGAAACTCGGTTGGTCAGTCCAGTCTAGTCAAGTCTAGGATTGTCTAAGAATAAATATTAATTTTAATAATAAATAAATATTTATTAACTTGGTTATGTGTAGTGAAAAACAGTGCTTAAAAATTTTTTGATCTTTTTAAATAATATATATAACATAAATAAAACGTGGTTACAGAAGTTATTTTTGATAAAAAACATAGAGCTCAAAAATCTTGATCTTTTTTAATATAATATAATAAAAAAATATTGAACCAAAACTTGATTTAAATTAAATAGTAAATACCATATTTTAATTTTATCGATATGAGTCTTACAAGATTACGTAAATGTAAAATAATACGCAAGTGGAAAAAAGGATGTATAAAAAAATCAAAGGATACAAGTGACATTTCAATACGTGCCTTCAACAAAGAGGATAATGAGGTTTGTACAAAATGCTTTGTTTTTCACCAATCACCCTGCTTGTAGATTAAATATTAAATAATAGACATTGATTATAATTCTTTTTAGGCATACTATCAGCTTCATAATGATGATGGTAAAAATACGACAATTGACTTTGGTAATTATCATTGCCTGGCTGAAATATCAATGTATCTGCCAGCATGTAAAAGACCAAAAATTGCTTTAGGTATGATAATTATAACATATTAATTATTTGATTTTTTAAAAATTATTTTGTAATGACAATGAATTTATTTATTTTTAGTTTTCAAGAAATGGAAAAATGGATGTGTAAAAAAATCTAAATTGACAAGTCGAAATTCAACACGTGCCTTCAAGAAAAAAAATAATAAGGTTTGTACAAAATGCTTTGTTTTTCATCATGCTTGTAGATTGAATATTGAATAATAAACATTAATTATTTTTTTTAGATATACTATCAGTATTATAATGATGACGCCAAAAATACGACGATTGATTTTGTTAATGATGATTGCCTGGCTAAAATATTCACGTATCTGTCAGTATGTGAAAGACCAAAAATTGCTTTAGGTATGATAATTATAAAATATTAATTATTTGATTTTTTTAAAATTATTTTGTATTGACTATAAATTTATTTTTTTTTTTAGTTTGCAAGAAATGGAGACAAGCTTTTAATTATTCTTGGCAGAATATAAAAAAACTTGAACTAATCCATTGGGAATATAATGAGTGTCCAAGTTATTTAAAAAAATATCCAGAACTTTATGGACAAGTATGGTTTTTAAGATCGCTGCTTAAAAAGTGTGGTCGTTATTTAACAGAATTAGATTTGACAGCCCATGGTAATGATGGCATAGTGCCAGTTATAAATGAATTTTGTCCAAACCTGGTAAAACTTCGTTTAAGATTCAAGAAGGTATTATTTGGAGAATCTCTAATTAATGCATTTTCACGTCTATCTAAATTAAAAGTATTAAAAATTATATTTCAACATGTTGATAATAATACATATTTCTCTGATACATTAGTTAATACATTGAGAAGCGTTGCTGGTACATTAACTGAACTGACTTTGTCAAATTGGAACGAAAAAAATTTTCTTAAAAGCTTGAGACTTCCAAAATCATTCATTCATGTACGTTAAACTTTATATTTATTACAAAAAAATAAAAAATATTTTTTTTATTCTTGACATATACTTATGAAATATTTTTTTTTGCAGGTCATTCCTGAACTGAAAGCCTTGAAATCAATTGAAACTGCTGGTATATTTATTGATATTGATTTATCCATGCATCTGGAAAAGTTTGGAATATTAGTCATCAGTCATGATAGTAAGTGGTTTCATGACTATATGCACAAAACATTTCTGTATAAAAATATTGAGATGTTGGATTTACAGGATTACCAAGTTACAGATGATTGTTTATATACTCTAGCCAATTGCCTGGAGAATTTACAAGCGCTTACGACATTTTGTAAACTGGTAACTGATGTTGGCATAGTAGCTATTTCAAAGATGAGTAATTTAACATATCTTAATCTTCGTGGTCCTAGTCACGTCACTGATTCTTCAATTAAATTACTTAAAAATTTAAGATGTTTACATTTACCATACAGCAATAAAATTACTGATGTTTCACTCACTAAAGTTTTTGAAAATTCGCCAAAAATGAAACTGTTATACTTTGTAGAAACACTTGTTACTTCTGAATTTTTAAAAAGAGTAGCAGAATTATCAACAAATCGAAAAATAATAGTAAAAATGGGTCTTTCATATATACCTGGTTCAACACAATATGAATCGCAATATTTACGTCTAGTTCTATTAAATTCATTAAAAAAAGTCGTGTATATGTCGATAAACTTCAGGGATACATGAAAATTAATTTTAAAATTACAAAAAAAATTATTTACTTTATTTGATTATTTAATTAGTATGTTAAAATGTTATTTTTAAGATATTATTTTATTGGAATTATGTTATGAAAACGGTAATTTATAATTTACAATTTAGACCTTGTATATTTGAAATTAGCAGTTGGATGAACAAAGAATATAACTTATTGAATTTGATCGACGTTTTAAAATTTCATTATCAATATTTGGATTAATAAAATTACGTAAATCAACAACTATTTTTTCTTAAAATTCTCTACCTTTTTTATCACGATTTCTTTCATCGTCATCCTCATCATTATTATTGTTTTCATTTATTATTTTTTAAATTAATACTGGTCTTAATTTTGATACAAGTTGTGGCATTGTATCACGTAAATAATAATTATGTTTTGCTGCTGATAATATCATCTGTTAAAAATCTAATTCAAGTGTCATGGCCATCAATAAAAACCCGTGAAAAATTTAAAAATCTACTTGTTGTTAATAAATAATCAATTACTAATAATATAAAAATTAATTTAAAAAAATACGGTTATTACCCAAGTGATATAAAAATTAATTTAATATTAAAATTATTAAATTTTAATTATCATAATTTTTGATAATATATAGTTAATAATTTAATAATATTTTTCAAAATGATTTTGTAAACAATAAAATTATCAAACGTAAATAATACAAGTATAAATTAATTTTTCAAAAAATTATTCATTGGTGTGCATCACACACATACCTATTTATTTTATTTCTATTCATAAAATTAAATACAAAAATAAATTATTCCTTTTATTCAGTATTTTCCTTGCCTTCTGAAAATTTTGTGCTTCGAGCCGGTTGGGCTGGTTGTTAATATTTTTCGTTGGATCAGTTAAACCACAACCTTGTGCCTGTTCACATCGCTTTTAAAAAATAATAAATAGTTTTTAATATTATATTATAATTTGTATAAAATTCATTACTCAATTAAATTTTATTAACTTTAATTAAACGAGTTAAATATCTTGGCTAAAATTAAAATGGGGCAGCTTCTTGTTGGAGTTATTATTCTGGGTTTATTAAATCTGGTATCAGCAGGTCCTCGCTCAACATGTCCAGGTGTCTTGAGCTACGTCAAGGATCATGCCGGCTCATTTTATGGCTTGATTAAAATTCAACAATCACCAATGTTTGAAAATGAAATTGGAGCAATGCATCTTCAAGTTATTTTGGCAAATTATGATAAAGATATCAAGGTATGTAAAAAATGATTAATAATTTTTTAAATAAAATAATCATTAAAAATTGGCCATTAAAAATTTGTCTTTGAAAATTTAATATTTAAAAAAAAAAAAAAAAGAAAAAGAAATAGAATAATATTCAAAGTTTTTCTTTCCATAAATTTTCATTTTCTTTGTAATTTTATCAATTGTTTTGTTTTTTTTTTTTTTTTTTTCATTAATTTGACTGGGCTATTGAATATTTATTTATTTTTTTTTTTTCATGCTCAATAAGTATAAGATAAATATTGAGCAAATTTTAAAAACATTTTAGAAAAATAAAATTTATGATGATTCATTGCAGATGAATCATAAATTTATTTTATTTTAAATTTAATAATAATAAAAATATTATTTTTATTTTTTCTTTCAACAGTACTTAGGAAAAGTGGATTTGTTGATGTCACTTGGTGATGCTTATGCCAATTTGATTCGTGGCAAGCCATTGATTTACAAACTTACACCGCCTTCAACAAATAATTTTGATGTCTCTTCAATTACCATGAATGATAAGCCATATTGTCAACAAAATACATGTAAATATTATACATTAACTAATTATTAATTTATTAATTTATAATTTAAAATTAAATTGATAACAAATAATTAATTTTTACAGATTCAGATGATCCTATTTCTTTTATCACTTTGGATAATTCTTTAGTTCCAAAAGGTGATGATGATGATCACTTAACAGACTCTTATGATACAGATCATCATCCAGATATTCAATATTCACACCAGGATAATTATTATGAAGAAAAATATTCAAAATTGAATAAAGTTTGTGGAAAACCAAGTCGCAGTAAATATGATTTACTGTCTCAAAATAATCAAGTTTTAGAAGCTAAAAATTGGCCATGGTTAGCAAGTATTTTTTTGCATAAAAATAATCATGCTACAGTCCATGTATGTGCTGGTACCTTGATAACCAATCGTCATGTATTAACAGGTATAAAAAATCATTTTAAAAATAATAATAGCTTAAATATAATAACATAAATTTATTTTAAATTAACAGCTGGTAGATGCATCAAACCAGAAGGATCAATTCTTTCACCAGATGAATTTATTATTGGCCTTGGAATATCTGACGATTTGGATGATGATTCATATTACGAAGTTCGTGGTTATCAAATATATCATAAGCATGGTCTTCTTGCTGATGAAACATCAAATTTAGTCATTTTTGAATTGGAAAATAATGTCAGAAAAACACCAAGTGTTCAGCCAATTTGTGTTTGGTCTGATAGTTCAAAAGAAGTCATTGGTCAAACTGGTTATGTTGTTGCTTGGAGTAGAGATGAAGATGGTACCATCATTCCATTTGAACTTAGATTGACAAAGCTAACTGTTAAACCAAATGTAAATATTTTTTTAAATTATTTTATATTCAATTAATTTGATAATATTTTGTGATATTAATTTATTTTATTTTTTGTTTTTTTTAGAATGATTGTCGTGCCTATGATGAACTTTTTAAATTACCTACAATTTTTAATGGTTTAACTAACACATTTTGTGCTGGTGAAAATTTAAATACTGGTTATTGCACTGGACATATTGGTAGTGCTCTTGTTGTCTATGATTATAAAACAAATGCTTTTTTCTTACGTGGTGTTCTTGCACGAGTAATTCCTAAGGATAAAAAATTATCATGTCATTCACCCCAGTATGCTGAATTTATTGATACATCACAGTATATTGAGTGGATTGAAGAAACTACTTTATAAATTAATTTTAATTACATCATTTAAATA
Organism: Aphidius gifuensis; assembly: GCF_014905175.1. Taxonomy (NCBI): domain Eukaryota; kingdom Metazoa; phylum Arthropoda; class Insecta; order Hymenoptera; family Braconidae; genus Aphidius; species Aphidius gifuensis. Next base: position 21,785,449 of record NC_057790.1, read on the forward strand.
GTTTAATTTCATTTTCATTTTTCTTTATTTAATATCAAATAATCATAAAGTTTTTATTATTTATTTTAACAAACAAATACTTAACAATATAAAATTTAGTTTTCTTGGATTCATTTGTTTTATTGTTAATTAACTTTTTAAATTTATTTTTTTGAATTATCATGTAAAATATTAATTTCTATTAAAGCAAATGTATAATAAAAATTCAAAATTTAACTTATCATTTTTGTTTGTCAGTTTATTATTAATTTTAACATAGTTATTCAAATTATATTTACAAGTAAGTATTAATAATTTCTGTACAACAATACATCTTATAAAAATTAAAAAATAATTAAATTAAATTTCATAAAAATTAGTTACGAGATTTTTTTTAATATCAATATCTAATTTATTTCCTGGTGCTAATTGAATAAAACGTTGACTAGTGATACATAAAATTCCATTGAGTAGTTGTATTGCATCAAATAATTCAGCAGAATTTGGATATAAAATATAGCTCAATACTTTGATAATAAAAATAACATCTTTATAAGTTGACCAAAGATCAATCAAATATCCATGATAACGATAATTATCAAGAGCTTCTAAAGCATCTTGATAACGATTATAACATGATATAAATTTTTCTTTAATAAGCTCACGATTATAACGAACAACTTCATCATTTTTAATATATAACAAAGTAGTTGGCCAATTATTTTTACACACGTAACATTTACAATTAAAATTATAATGCTTTTTTAAATAATTTTTTCGTTCATTTAAATTCATGACATCATAATAAACTCCATAATTTATAAATACTTGTTGATCTTTTTTAATTGGGTATAAATTTGTTAGACTCATTTCATCACCATGATAACGTTGGCATGTCATTGTATCACATGAATGATTAAAAAAACTAAAACTACTAATAATAATACGAAATAACTTATTACTATTATCATCAATCATCATACTATTGAGTCTTGATATTTCCAAATTAATATTTATCAATTTAACTAAAAATATAAAATCATCATTATTTGATAGCTCATCAAGACTAGATTTTTCTTGATAACCAATTAATGATGTTCTTGTAATAATAAGATACGCAATCATGATGCAGTAGCCATGATGATAACCCAGCAATAATTTATCTAAATTTTTTTTTCTACGTAGTAATGAATAAATAGATTTATAATTTGTTGATAAAAATTTGTCATTTGTAAATCCTCTTTTAGCTGGATCTGAAATTAAATAACATAATTTAAATACTACACAACTTGATATTTAATTTTTTTTTTTTTTACCTTCAACTTGATCATACTCGTGAATTTTTTGTTGTAAATATTCAGCTGTTATTTCTTTGTAAGCCTTGATTGTTAATCTTGCTGCCATAAATAAATTTTCATGTAAATTTAATATTCTCATTGGAAATATAATTTTACATTCAATTTCATGATAATCATTCCATGCTGTTTTACGACATACTGATGAACAATATATAACTTGATTACAGTCATCACATGGTATACCAGACCATGTTTGTTTACCACAATACCAACATAATTTATATATTTTATCTGGATGAACAACAAGTGCATATGGTTTATCACATGCTAATAATTGTCCAGGTTCAATATCACACGTTGCAACAACATGTCTACCATATTTTTTTGTATATTTTAATTTAACTAATGTTGATAATGCTGGTATATCATTTTGTTTATTATTAAAATCTGGCTTATAATATTTATAATCAATTTTATAAAATATCATTTCATTATATGTTGATGTTGTTTGTATTATATTTATTTTATGTAATAATTTATTTTGTTGATTAATATCTTTCATGTATTTAGCACAATGTTTAGCTTCTTCTAATACATCAAATATATATTTATTATTTGATTTATAATAGTCTTTTAATACAATTGCTTTGTGATAAAATAATTCTGTTTTTTTATATAATGGAAAATTATTTTTTAATGCACGTTCAATGTCATTTAGACTATCTGATAATAAACGTAAATTATATAAAGCAATACTACGTGCACCATAAGCAAGACCAAGTTCAGTTGAATTTGGTATTGAATTAACAATAGATATTGTTAATTTATCAATTGATTTTTCATAATTTGGTTTATCAGAATTTAAATATTTATAACCAGAGTTTAAATACTTTATTGATTTACTAATGCATTTGCCATTCATATCATTATCAAGTACATCTTGAGTATCTTTATAAAATTCTTTTATATTTTTTATTGACCTTTTTATTATATCAAAATTTATGTCTTTTTTAAATGGTAATTCTGGATTTTTAAATGCAACCAATCGACGTAATTCATTGTCCAAAAGTAATGAATCATAATTTTTAAATTCTTCTTCTTGATTATTATTTATTTTAGCTGTTGTTTTTTTTAATATTGATTTTAATGGTTTTGTATTTGATAATGGTGGTTTATTTTTTACATCAATTGATGATTTATTTATAGCAGATTTTTTATTTATTGGCTTTAATTTTTTTCTAGCTGCTTTTATCAATTCAATGCTATTTTTTCGTGTAATTATTGAACGAACATTATCAACTATTGAAGATTCATCATCTGATGAAGTTTGTCTTGGTACTTCAATTATCAATGGAACATCATAAATATTTTCTATATTAAAATTAATAAAGATAATTATTTTACTAACAATAATAATATTTAAATAATGTTATTTTTTTATTTTTACTGACCTTGTATTTCAATGTTACTAGCTGAAGATTCCATGACAATAATCAATAAATTTAAATTCGAAATACTCCAATGTCTATGAATATAATTAATAAAAAATTATTAAATTATATTTTATATATGCTAAATAATTTATTAGTTTATACTAACCTTTTTTATTTTATTTTTTTTCATTGTATCAGATAACAAACTGGTGTTGATGATTTTTTATGACTAATCCATCGATAAGCAAAGCAATATTTATTTTCCACGAATTTCGATGAAGTAAAAACAACTGGTAAATTTTTTTTACATGTATGACAAGTTGATCAAAGTTGATGAAGTTGTAGTCAATTATTTATTTATTAGTTAATTGATATATGATTATTTTTTAAACAATCAATATTAATTAAACTTGCCTACATTATCTACATGTATAACGCGTGGTGCATCTAGCGGTTTGTTGTTTTCGTTTTTTTGTAAACAACTACGTCACATTTTAGATTCAATTTATTCGAATTTTTTTATCATTTAGCAGCATCAGCTCAAGACGACGCTGTCAACGTTTTCTATTTACTATCTTGTCTAGTTGTCAAGGTAAAAAAGACAAAAGTATTTATTATAATATTAATTTATCCTGCCAATAATAATAGTAATCATCATCATTCAAGGTAATTATTTAATGTTTACTGATTTTTTATAAGGTTATGTCATTAATAATACATATTGTTGTTATTTTTATTTATCAGCATAATGGATATTATTAAATTTGATGCTACAGAAGAGCAAAAAGTTGAAGATGTTGTTGATGATATGGATGACCCAATGCTACCAGATTTGATAAATTCACTCAACAATGAGTGTTTAATTAAAATATTCATGAATCTTTCAATACTTGAAAGGCTTAAAATTGAAAAAGGTAAATATAAAAAATAAATAGCCATGAGATTAATTGTCAGTATTATATTTTGATGATAATTTTTTTATATTTGATTTCAGTATGTAAACGATGGGAATATTTAAGTCAATTAATTTGGTATGATGTTAAAGAACTTGATACCAAAAGATTGGCTGACATTGACAAAGATTATTTTATATGCCAAACAGATGTTGCATTGTTATTACAACATTGTGGTAATCACTTGATGAAATTGGTTCTTTCTCCAATTTGTGATTCAAAAATAATGTCATACATCACTGAGTACTGCTTGAATCTTATTCATCTTGAACTTGATTTAGCTCATATAAATGAGAGTGATTTTGTTGAAGCATTTTCATCACTGAAACGTTTGAATGTCATTAAAATATTGGAGCATAAATTTGAAACAAGAAATACATTTGGTAATCAACCAAAAATATTAAACAGTTTACCAGAAGAAATTATTGAAATTCATATATTATCAAGTGGCATTGCAATTCCTTTGTCAGTTCAATTTCTATCAGTAAGTTTTTAATTAAATTTCTTAATATAATTATAAAATTGTTATTGTTTAATTTGTTAATAATTAACAAATTTTGTTTACAGAGTCTTGAAAAATTTAATCGTCTAAGTTATCTTACACTTCGACATTTTGAACTTGATGAAATTACAATGCAAGAAATAAATCAAAAAAATACATTGGTTAATTTGGATCTAACTGGATGTAGTTTGAGAAATTCATTTGATATTTCTAATCTTCGAAGATTAGAAAGTTTAACATTAGAATGGGTTGCTGGTGTTGATACAGTTTTAACAGCCAGTATTGCAATCGGATGTGGGAATTTAAAATATCTCAACATGACAAATTGCTCAACTGTTACAGAGACTGCTCTTCAAGAAATAGCAAAGCTTGAAAATTTAGAAAAATTAATTATAAGCAATGTTTCAATGGCTCAAGATGACATGTTTGAACAATTTTTTCAACTAAAATATTTAGATTGTTTTGGTTGTTGTGACATAACTGATGTTGGCTTGAAAAAAGTTTTGGAAAAATGCTCAATGCTTGAGTATTTAGATGCTACTGAAACTGGTGCAACTATTGAAACTATTAAAACTGCTGCGACAATGACTAAATATCGTCAAAATGATATTATTTTGGAAATCACATTGAGCTCATCAGTTGTTGAAGAGTACAATTCATTAGAGACAATTGTAACATCAAACTATTTGAAAATTGTAACAAGCAAAGAAGGTAATATTGAACCAGGTGAATATGGAGAACCTGATAATGTTGGTGTCCAGAAAATCGACTGGTATCATGATGAAGACGATTTTGATGATTGCTGTGAAATTGATGACGATGGTTTCGAATTGTATTAACAAAATCATCAATATTATATTTCTTTAATGTACTTTTATATTTGTATAAGAAAATATTTCTTGTTTATATCATTATTTCTTTTTTTGCGTTAAAATAAAAATATTAATAGAAGAATAATAGAATAATGAAATACCTCTTTGCTCACTATGTTCTCCTAATACAACAAACTAATTTTTTTTATAACTACTGGACGAATTTTTAATTGAATTATTTCCTTGAAAAAAAAATAGAAATAATTTTTTTTTTAAATTTCTTTTCAAACAGGAATATAGAATGAGGCAAGAGGTATTTGATTTAATTTATGGATTAATTTATATTACTCATTTTAGAAACAACCTGATTTTCTAGTGACATCTGGTAAAATAATTCTGGTTACAAACGATCTTGCATGAATATCTTGCACAGTGGATAGCACCCTTTATTACTGTTGAACGCTTGGCTTTTTCAATAAAAAAAAAATATAGGAAAACGTCAATTTATTTTCCTGTTTACATATTTAATTCTATAGTAGTAAAAGAATATTGTTAATAAAAATAGTTTAAATAATAGTAAAACAATATTTAATTATTAAAATATTTATTAGTTCCATAAAGTAAGTTATATTTTTGATAAAAAAAAAATATATAGGTATATTTAAGGTTATGTTTTTTTATTATTAACTTTGTTTATTATTAATTTAGATAAACATAAACAATGGAGACAGATTATGATGAAGAACGTGGTGGTTGGGGTGATGATATTGGTCGAGGAGAAGACATCAGTGGTGAGGATGGTATGGACAATCCACAAGAGGTGTTAAATCAATGCCTAGAAAAATTTAATACTTCAGACTATATTATGGAGCCAGGAATATTTACTCAATTAAAACGGTACATAATAATTTAATAATAATAAAAAATCATCATTAACAATGTTAATATATAATGATTAATAATTAAAGGTATTTTCAAGCTGGTGGTAATCCTGAAACAGTAATTGAATTATTATCAAAAAATTATATGGCATGTGCACAAACAGCAAATTTATTAGCTGAATGGTTGATATTAGCTGGTGTTAAAGTAATTGATGTACAAGCAATGGTAGAAAATAATTTAAAAGACATGATATTAAAAACATTTGATCCAAAAAAAGCTGATAAAATATTTTCTGAAGAAGGTGAAACACCATCATGGTTAACTGAAATGATACAACATCCAACTTGGCGTTCATTAATATATCGTCTTGCTGAAGAATATCCAGATTGTTTAATGCTTAATTTTACAATAAAATTAATATCTGATGCTGGTTTTCAAGGTGAAATAACAAGTATATCAACAGCAGCACAACAAATTGAAGTATTTTCACGTGTATTAAAAACAGCAATTGGTGGATTTTTACAAAATACAGATAATTGGCAAACAAGTATTAAAGAATGTGCTAAAATGGTATGTCATGGACAACATACATATGTTTATAGTCAAGTTTTATTACAAATATTATCACAAGAACCAAAAGGTGGTTTTATGATGAAAAGATTATCACAAGAAATAACAAAATGTGCACAACAAAATCATCATGATGTAACACCAATAACAATGGCACTTAATGGTGCTGCTGGTAGTCCATCAGCATGTATTGCATTAGCATCAATGTTATCAAGAAATTCATTAAATCCAGCAGATATATCTGTATTATATAGACATTATTCATCAAATGAACCACCACCAATTGAACTTGTTAGAAATCCACAATTTTTAGATTTACTTGTTGATGCATTATTTAAACCAGGTGTTAAATTAAATCAAGAACATAAACCAAAATATATTTATTTATTGGCATATGCATCAAGTGTTTGTGAAATATTATTAAAAAAAAGTAATATTAGAAAACAAAATAAAGATGAATTACAAAAAACAATTGAAGCCATTGAAAAAGTACATAGTATATGTAATGTTAATAAAGGATCAACTGAACTTATTGCTGAATTAAATACAATATATCAATCAATAAGATATCCAGTTGTTGGTGTTGGTATAATACGTTGGGTTGAATGTACTGTTACTGAACCATCATATTTTAAATTAAGTACTGAACATTGTCCAGTACATTTAGCATTATTGGATGAAGTTGTAACGTGTCATCATTTATTACATCCAAAGGTATTACAATTATTTATACAGTTATTTGAAAGTAAACAAGATGAATTAGAAATTCTTGTACAGCTAGAAATGAAAAAAATGTTAATTGATAGAATGCTTAATTTATTGAGTCGTGGTTGTGTTGTACCAGTTGTTTCTTACATTAAACAATGCTGGCAACGTGGTGATACTGATATATCATTAATAAGATATTTTGTTACTGAAGTACTTGAAGCTATTTCACCACCTTATTCAACTGAATTTGTTCACTTATTTTTACCAATGGTAGAAAATGAGGAAATTACAGGAACAATGAAGGGTGACAGTGATAATGATCTTGTCTCTGAATTTATAAGTATGTTGAAATTATTTATTTTTATTTATTCATTTTGTTTATTAATATTTATTTTTTTTTAATTTTATTTTTAATATTTCTATGTTTCAGTTCATTGCAAGGCTCATTGTCCAGTAAGATGACCATCTAAGGGTCAATAAATTTTATGGGTAAAAATTATTTGACAAATTAATTGAAGAAAAAACAGCTCTTAATACTATAGTAACTGAATAATTTTAAGTAAAGAATTTATAATGTAAAAAACAAACAAAAATTACTTTTTTTAATTGAGTTATTAATGTCACTAAATTATTTATTTGTTTAATTGGTCGATTTTAATATTCATCAAATTTTGTATATTTGAAATTGAAAAAAACTAAATTTTAATTTTTTAACAATACAAATATTACTCCTCAATTTTTGTAAACAAAAAATAGATTTTAATTTTACATATAAAAAAAAATTTTATTAATTTTCGAAAGACCTATGATAGCTGTTGTTTTTATAATAGAAAATTTTCTTTATAAAATTATAATAATACTTAATAAAAAATTGTCATGTTTACAATTGTTAAAATTGATGAAAAAAAAATTAAATAAATGAATTTTTGAACAGTCATTGTGGCTTGCTTGATTATGTCAATATGAAAAATATTTTAGAAATTTTAAGCTTTAATTTGTATTTAATTTACCTAGTTTTGAAGACTTGATTTGTATCATGTTGCCTTAGTTATAAAAGTGAAAAAATGTTTATTATTTTAATATTCACATTCAGTAATTATTACTATTTAAAAAAATATATATATTTATTATAAATAGTAATCAAACTTCTTGAAAATTATGACAAGGATTCTTCCTATGTTCAGCAAGTTCAAATTGCCATTTAAACTTTGTCCCACAATAAAGACATGGATAACGAATTGGTCCTCTTGGATTTCCTGAAATCATAAAAACAAAAAAAAAAAAATCATATCTTATACATTTTCTGATCTATTAATTTTTTTAGTCGTTTTTATTTATATATATATAATTATTTTAGATAATTATTTTCATTTTTAAGCGTTTTACATTATTAAACAATTAACTAAATTTTATAAAACAAAATGTTATTTTTCTAATTAAATTTTTTTTTTTTTACATTATAAATTTTGATTTCATTAAATGATTTTTATTTAATCTATACATATATTAAATTTTAAACATATTTAATTATTTTTTTTCATGAACAGCCATGTGTTTTGTTAATAAAAAATTATACGTAAATTTTTTATGACAAATTTTACATGATGCTGTTTTTTCTGGATTGTCACAGGCATAACGCCAATGCCGTAGAAGACTATCTCGTCTGAAATTTGAAAAGAAAAACAAATAACAATATTAATTTAAATAATTAATATTAATTTTTTTAAATTATTATTATTAATTATTGTCTAACCTTATATAACTTTTTTGGCATTTATCACAAGCAAATGGATTTTTTTTCGAATTAATAACATCTGGATTATTTTTTAAAAATTTTTGATATTCATCACATTTCCATTGATGTCTTTTTAAACTATCAAGTCTTGCATAATTTCTTTCACAACCAATACAATTAATTTGTCCATCATTTTTATTTTTTTTTTGATTTTCACATTTTATTAATATCGAATTTTCATAATTATTTTCTTCAGTCCAAGATGATGATTCACCATCACCTTCATAAAGGTTTTTAAAATCAACTGGACTTTCTGAAATAAAAACAAAATTAAAAATTAAATTACAAGCTTTATTAATATATCTTTATTTTATTTTAATTTTAATAAAATAAAATAACAAACGTGGTTATTTAACAAACATGCTCCAATATTTTTTTTCCATGCCAAATATTAATTTATTAATAACATGTAATTAATAATTAACCAAGCAAATAAACAAAACAAATTCACTTTTAATTTTTTTTTTTTTATTAACGCAAACAAAATTGTCTTAAAATTAATTAATATTTCAACTTTTAATTAATTTTATTGTACACTATTATAGTTAAAAAACCAAATCAAACTTGTAAATTAATTTCATACTTTATCATTATTAAATAATGACTTTTTTCATTGTTACTTTTGCGAAAAATTTTTTTTTTTTTTTTTTCTAAAATTATAAAACCAAGTAAAATATAAATATGAAATAAAATTTTTTATCAGTTTGTGATATATAATAGTGCTTTAAAAAAAAATTGAAAAAAAAAAAAAAAAAAATTTATGTATTCCATTTTTCTTTGTGTATAGCCATGAGATGTTTGATCAAACTATTACGACTTGAAAATAGTCCATGACAATAAATACATATTCCAGTATTTGTTTGTAAAATTGAAAAAGGACAATAAAATTTTTCATGACGTTTCATATTATGAAAATTAGTAAAACTCTTTTGACATTGTCCACAAACATTTGATTTATCACTATTTGGTGTTGAACGTTTTCTCTTTAATTTTTTATTTTGTATTATTTCTAAGCCAACATAATGCTTCTGTTTTTGTACTTCATCTGGATCATCTTCAAGTTCGAGGGTAAAATTTTCATCATCAGTTTCTTCATCATCATCAGTGTTCACATCTGACGAACAAAGTTCGTATAAATCATTTTCTTCAAATGGAATTGAACCTAACAAAACAGATAAATATTTTTTTTGTTTCAATCATTAGTAATATTAAATAATAATTAATTATAAATAAATAAAAACTAAAAAAAATAAATAAAAATTCATGCTTTTTAAAGAGAGACTAAAAAATAAGTAGAAAGATAATTAAGTAGAAAAAAAAGTGTAACATAAAAACATTGATATGAAAAGCAAAAGAAAAATTTAATGTTATGATGATCATTGATGTATTAATTAACACATAAATATAACGTAAATTTTATTAATAAAAATAAGAAAAAAAAAAAAAAAAAGATATACATATAATAATTTTACTTTAAAATTAATTTTATTTTTAATACAATATTAAATATATTTATTTGAACAAGTAATTGTATGACGTTTCTTAATATCAAGACGATGAAATTTTTTATAACAAAATTGACATTGATATTTAGCTTTAGCCTTTTCACATTGTGTCGTTTTATGTCTACTCAAACTCGATTGATGTAAATACTTTTTATGACACTCTGAACATTTATATATTTTTCTATTTTTCCATAATTTTTTTCTATCATTACTGTACTGATATCCTCCAACGAATTCTGAAAAATAAAAAATTTTTTTTGTTAGTTTAATGAAATAAAATTTATAGTAATTATTTAACATTAACATTAATTTAATTTGAAATAAAATTATTGCTTTTTTTTGTAATAAATTTAAATGATTTTATTGTCAATGAATTATTTAGTTACACAAAAAATTTATATTACAAAAAAATAATATAAAATAAGAAAAAAGAAAAGAAGAAAATTATTGTTTTTTTTTTTTGTTTAACAATTATTTGTTTCGAAAAAATGATAAAGAAAAAAAAAAACTTTGACCAATCAATGGTTTTTTAATGGAAAAAATAAATTCATTGAGAAAGCTGATAGTTTATGTTGAAATTGATTTGATAAATCACAATGTTTGTCGTTTACGTTGACAACTATCAATATGAGCAGTTAAGACAAATTTATGGCGAAATTGTCTGTCACACAATGGACATGCATAATGAGGTAAAACTTGACATTCAAGACGTGAATGACGACTTAAACTTGTAAAATTTTTATATGTTTTTCCACAATCACTACAAACAAATCTTCCATGATGACTTATTATTGGATCCATTTCAATTCTTTTAACTGGTTTTTTACGTGATATTGATAGCAGCTTTGGTGGTCCTGTACGTTTTTTAATCCATCCTGTAATTTAAAAAGAAGAAAACAAAAAAAAATAAAATAAAATATCTACGGGGTTTATATATTATACTAAAATGATTAATTTGTTTCTTTTTTTTTTCAATTATCGTTGTATATTTAACCAAAACATGCTGGTTCAATGTAAACGTTTGTAAATTTTTTTTAATTTGAGAAAAAAGTATAGTGATAGAAAAAAAAAAAATCCCAAAAGTCATGACAAAAGATTAATTTCATTCAAGAGTAATGCAAATTGCCAAAAAATGTTTTTTTTTTTTAAATCATAAAAATTATCTTAAAATTTAAACGCTAAAAAAAGTATTAAAATAATTTTTATTGTTTTTTTCACCCCAGCATTGTTTCTCTTGCAAACAATGATGTTAAAAATTATTTTCTTCAAATTGAATTGACCTGAAAAAAGAAATATTAAATAATAAAATATTAAAACAAAATATTATAAAGCAACAATTTATTTATTTATTTTTAATATTATATTTTATAATATTGTTTAAGTAAAATTATAAAACCAATCTTTACTGTCTTTATTTGTCATTAAATTAATTTGTATTTGATCAAATTTATGAACAGTACGTAAATGTTTTCCAAGATGATGTTTTTGTTGAAATTTTTTACCACATAATTCACACTGATGTTGTTTTTCTTTACCACAAAATCTCGTATGATTCCACATTGTTTTTTTATGATTAAATATTTTTCCACATTGACGACATGGATATACATCTGTTGCAATTAAACCTGAAAAATAAAAATTAAAAATTTATTATCCAAGTATACAATAAAATCGAAAACGAAAAATGAATAATTTCTAAATTTTTACATCAACAATTATAAAATAATAATAAATAAACTATCATGCAATATAAATAAATAAAAAATGAATAACACAATTCAATTTTTTATATTATATTTTATAAAATTTCATTATTTTTTTTTTTTACATAAAACTCAACGTCTAAAGTGTATTGCTGCTTGATGATTTTGTAGATGATGCTTATGTCGAAATGCTTTGTCACAATTATTAATGCAACACTTGTAACGTGGTGGTATACCACCACATGATACTTTTTTATGTAGACTCAATGATTGTGCCCATTTATATGTCTTCCCACATTCACAAATGAAAGCTGGATTTTTGAATTTTCCTCTGGTAACTAAAATAAAGAATTAAAAAAAAAAAAATAAAACAAATATATATTTTTGATTATAAATTTTTAAAAATAATATAATTAATGTCAGTTAATGCAAAAGCAATTCATAAAAAAAAAAAAGGGTTAAAGTATTTGGCAGACAGAAAATTATAAAAAAAACAAAAACTTAATGTAAAAACAAAAATTAGAAAAACAATGTATACAGAAGAAATAAACAACAGGATATTTAGTTTTTTCTTTAATCATTTTGATTATGGAATGTTTTCTTTGTTTTGAAAAATTTATTTAATAATTAATATACATTTTTTCAATGAATAATAATTTTTATACACCATGAAAAATCATAAGATGTTCACGTAATCTGGAAAATCTACGAAATTGTTGATGACAAAGTGAACATGTAAATTGTGGTGCTTTACCACATCCTTCACGTTTATGTCTCACTAATGATGGCATCCATTTGTACTCTTTTCCACAATCATCACATCGATATACTCCACAATAACGTTTATGATAATCTTTTGGCTTTCTCCTCATATATCCTGAAAAAAAAAAAAATATACTCGTCATTTTTAATCATTATTAATATTACTATTAAATTTATAAATTTCCCCCCTTTAATCCATCTTATAAATATGTTAATAAATTATAAACTAGCTGTACAATTTTTACCTTGAAAAAAAAAAAAATTAATTAATATTTGTAATTAAAAAATAAATTAGATTTACATTTATTTTAAATTTTATTTTTGAACACATTAATCATCACTTAATTACATTAATTTTGTTTAATTTTTTTTTTAGAAAAAATAATTAATATATTCGAAATTTTTTCATAACAATTATCTTTAAAATTTTCTTTTATAAATTTAAAATTTTTTTTTTATTGTCCTCATGTGATGTGACAGTTCTTTTTCAAATATCTGTGATGAATAAAATTTATCAAACACCAATATTAATTTGTTAAATAAAAAATAAAAAAAAAAGGATTAGTATAATAATAAATTCCTGATATAAAATATTAATAAAATAAAATTTAAAATCAAATATAATTATTGTTTAAATTTTGCCATCGATGGAAATAAATTGTTTAACAATATTATTAGTATTTATTGTGTGATGTTATAATGGTGACATTGGTTCACATTTTGGTTCAAGAAGTTCATCCTTTGGTTGTCTAAATGATGAACTTTTTTTATGGCTAACATTTAAATGATTATTTAATACCCATTGATAGGTAAATAAATTACCACATATAGGACACTGATAACCTTCTGGTGGACCACTACTTCTTTTTTTATATGGACCACGTTTTTTTTTTTTTTCTTTTGGTAGACAAGTTATTTCAACAATTGTCGATTTAGGTTTTTTAGTTTTTTTTTTACCACCACGACGTTTATATCTACGTTTTATTGGTTTTTCTTGAATATTCCATAATGTTGAAACATTAAATTCAAGACATTCAGTGCATTGGCACGGTTCCTCTTTGATTTGAAGAAACCCATCGTCTTCGTCTAAAACAGGAATTTTTTTTTACATTAGTTTATTATATTTTTATCTTAATAAAACAAAATAAAATCATAAATAAAATAAAAAATAATAATAATCTCTTATTAACCATCTTATTATGAATATGTCTTTTTTTTTTGTATTCTTTTTAGTAACTTGGCACATGGATTAAATGATACATAAAAAAGCAGACAAATAGAAATTAAAACAACCCACTGATAATAATAAAAAATAATAATAATTTATAATTCATTAGGTACTCTGAAACAAAAAAAAAAAAATATAAATAATATAAATTAATTTTATCTTTTTTTAAATATAAAAATTTAACGATGATAATCTTAAAAATTTTTCTTTTAAAATTCAATTAATATTATATTTATTAAATTGTACAAAAACTAAAATTACAATAACTAATTTAAGCTCGTTCAAATGGAAATAATTATTTTCCATAATTATTATGCTCTAACAATTTCGATAAAAAGGCCACGAATAATTTTCTAATTACTATTTGTTTTTGAATTTGTTTTTTTTCTTTTTACTAGTATATTCACATGAATCTATATTATTTCATTTTTTTTTATTTTCTAATCATAGAATGTACCCATGAACAGTCCAGACATGTCGTTGATAATTTGAGCGTTGTTTGAATGCCTTTTGACAAAATGGACAAATCCATTGTGGTGCCTTTCCTATGAAAAACAAAAATAGAAAAAAAAAAAAAACAACAAAATATGAATATATTAAATTTAAATTAATATAAAAAATTATTTTTTAATTAATAATTAATAAAACATACCACATTCTTCACGTAGATGTCGATTCAAAGTTGATCTGAAGTTTTAATTTATTTTTTCCCATCATGATTATGAAAAAGACATAGAAAAAAAAAATTGAAACAAAAAGAAAAATAAAGTTATAAACAATTTATCTCATAGAAAATTAATTAATACATTAGAAAAAAAAAATAAATAAAATAATTTACCGATTTCTGTAACTTCTAGTACACTTGTAACATGGATATGGCTTGATTCCTGGACCAATTGGTGTTATTGTAACAGTATCTGTAATCATAAGCAAAAGACCTCGGGTTATGGTCTATTTTTTTTTTATTCAACACATGCCTAATTAAACATATACTCAAACTTTTGATATTTATTTGTTCACAGACATGCTACATCAAATTCTTGGAGGGAAGGGTGAAGACAATTCTTAATCAATCTTCAGGGGTCGTAAAAATTCTTCATGTTGGTTTTTTTTATCGAAAAAAAAAATTATCATAAATATTCATCGAAAAAAAAAAAATAATAATAATCCAATTAAAAAAGTATAATTTTTAATTTTTAACAAATAACATTTTTTTTTTTTTTATTGTTAATTTTATTATTTTCTAGTATACTTAATTAAAAAAAAAAAAAAAATATAATTAAATTATGGCGCATTTTAATTATACATAGTAAAAAAAAAAGAAAAAAAAAATTTTAATTTTCTAAATAACAATTATATATAGAAGCATAATATTATTAAATTTTGTTTCAACAATTTCTTTTTTTTTGTTTTTTTAAATCTAACAAATTAACTAATTTTGTTTTTTAAATTTTTTTTTTTTTCCCTGTAAAATTGTTTATTTATATTTAATCGAAATTTCTTCATTGATGAATATAATGATCTTCATATTTGTTGTGCAAATAGATGACCATGAATCGTTGCATTGTGTCGTTGAAAATTAGCCTTTTGTTTGAATCCTTTTTCACAAATAATACAGACATGACGAGCTGGTAGACCACACTCCACATTAATATGCCTTGCCAATGCACCTTTTGAACGATATGATCTATTGCATTTTGAGCATGGATATGGTTTTGGTTGATTCATAACACGACCATGATGTAAACGACTCAATTGATTACGTTCATCAGCATGACTTCCTGAAACCACGAGACAAAATAGCCTCGATTACCCACCGTAACATCCAAATATTATCTTCATGATGTTATTACATTTAATTTTTTTTCTTTTTAACCTTTATAAGTATTATTATTTATTACTATTAATATTATCCATATTGTTTTTTCAATGAATTTAATATTAACAAAAAAAATTAAATGATAAAAAACACATAAAGGACTAGACACAATAATCTTCAAGTTAATCTTCCATGCGGATACAGCGTGGACAGGGTCTAATGACAATGACACAAAAAAAAAACATTTAAACCATGATTATGATGATGATGATTATGATATACTTAATACTAATTATTAATTACATATAGATATAATATAAAAAAAGAAAATAAAAAAAAAAATGAAATAATTTTTTTATTTATTCATAAGTTTTTCGTGATTTTATTATTTTTTTTTTTTAAATCAACGAAAAAAAGGCAACAATTGAAAAAGTCTTTGTTTTTTTTTTTTTTTTTAAATTACAATATAAACTATTGATTTTGCATTATTATCATTAATTGCAAAAATAAGTTTAATTGTCAAATTAGAAAAATTTCGAAACAACAAGAAAAATGAAAAAAAATAACAATTTTAATTATTTTTTTTCTTTGTCTTTTAAGATTTTTTTTTTGTTTTTTGTTGTTGTTATTAGATACTTATATAGTTTTGTTTTTTTTTCTCACTAATTTTAATAGTGATTTAGGCAAGTAAAAAAGTCTTTTTAATTTTAAGCTTCTTTACAATCTATAACCGTGAACGTTGACATTGTGTCGTTGAAAATTTGATTTTTGCTTGAAGCCTTTTCTGCAAGGTAGACAATGATATTTTGGAGCTTTTCCACATTCATAAACCTGTAATTATTTAAATTGAATTTTTAGAAAAAAATTTATATTTACATTGAAAATTTATTATTGATATTTAATTTTATTTACCTGGTGACGTCGAAGTGTATCACGTCTTTTCATTAAAGAAAACATAAAAAACATGAAAAAAAAAATATAAAATAAATTATAAATATAATAAAATGATGATTTTTTTGATTGTTTATATTTATGGTTTTATTAAATTTACCTTGAATATGATTTTCCACATGTTTGGCAGGTAAATGGACGCCACATCGGTTTATTACGTCCACCACTTGGTTTAACATCAATACTATTGTCACCATCTGAAACCATAATGTCAAACAATATTAGAAATAATTACAATAAACTAATTTTCACTTTGGTTGTTTTTTTTTTTTTTATAAAATAATAATAAAAATAATAAAAAATTAAAAGATATCTTTTTTTTTATAAATCGAAATTTTTTAAAATAAAAAAATACCGAAATTAGTAAATCATTAACAGTTGAATGATAAAAAAATAGGAAAAATATGAAAAAAAAAAAAAAGAAGTAGAGATTTAAAATAAAAGATATAAACATAAAATAAAAATTTAAAAAATTTGTCGATAATTTGATTATATATATTTAAATATCCCAAACAAAAAAAATATCCTGTATTTGAAAAAAAAAATTAAATATTTTTATATAAATGTTAATACAAAATAATGTTATTAAAAATATATTTTATCTATGTTTAATATCATTATTTGAAACATCAAATTAATATAAAAATATTTAAAATTAAAAGATTAATTTACAATATGTATTTGTTAGTATAAAAATAATGAATATAAATAAATATTAAATTTGTTTTTAAATATTTATTTATTTTTATACTGCGAAATTTTTATCAGGATATTTTTATTTGAAATATTTATACGTGATTTATTAAACATAAAGAAGGTAAATTACCTTCGAACGGAATTCATCAGTCGAAACTTTTTCTATCGGTCGAAATCATTTCCATTAAAATCAATTGTCATTAATTAAAATTTAAATTAAAGAGAAAAATGATTTCTTCAAAATGTACGACAACATAACTTTTTTTTTTATAAATAATTTCAAATGCAATTTAAAATTATTATTATTATAGTAAAAATAATAAACGCTTATTTTAATAATTAAAATTAAATTCAAAAATTTTCATTCGCATTAACGTGTATACCGCAAAAAATTAGTAAATATTTTGTAAATTAGTTTATGTAAAATGATAATTATTGCGATTAATATTGTTATAATTTTATTTTAATGAAATGATAAAATGATTTTTTAATCTTCAGTGTTGTTTTAATCAATTTTATTCTTCAAAGTTGTTTCTGGATGATATTTATTTAAATCTTCATTTGATGAGTTGACAAAACGTTTCATATGTTAACTAGAAAAAACACCTTTCAACATTTTATTTTCTCCTGGAAAAGTAATTTAAATATTAACTCAAAAGAAAAATATTAGTAATGATTTTTAGCTGTTGTATAAATACTGTAAAATAAAAATAATTATTAGTCAATTGATTTATTAAAGTATAAATTATATTTTTTAATAAATCCCTTTTCGAAATTTTTTCTATCTCATGATACTTCTTCTATTATTTTTTTTCCATATATTTCTTCGGTTCAATTGAATTCCATCGATGCTCTGAAAAAAAAATCCACACAATATTAGAAAAATTATAAAGGAAAATAGTTAATAAAATTTTTAAAGACTTTTATTTAATCTAAAAAAAAATAAAAAACTCTTTTTTTTTCATTTAATTTATAACAATTATTATTATTTTTTTTTTTTATGAACACAATTTAAATGTCTAGTAAGATGTCCAGGTCTTTTAAATTGAAATCCACAATACTGACATGTATATTTTCTTGATACCTCACATTCACGTCGTATATGAGATAATAAACTTTGTCTTATATCATAAAATTTACCACATTTTTGACAATGATAATTTCCTCGACTAATAACTGATGTTATTTGTGGTAATTGTTGTTCTAATTGTTGATATGATATTGACGGTTGACTATCATTATAATATTGTTGATCTGAAATTTTAAAAATATCATCAATTAATTACAGCTCATCATCAACAATAAAATTACAATTAATATATTTTTTTTGTTAAAATTAATTAATGCATGCTTCTATGATTAATAATAATCAATAAAAATTTGCAAAATAAAATACAAATAGAATTAATTTTTCAAAAACATTATAATGTATTCAAAGAATTGTTTTTTGTTTTTTCGTGTTTAAATGTCAATCCTTTGAATGATCTGTTTGAAAAATAACATTTATTCTTACATTTCGAATAATATATTTTTAACAATAATCAAATATTTTTCATCAGTATGGTTCATACAAAAAAAAAAGTTATACAAAGGGTTTTATGTTGAAATATCATTGCTATTATCTGTTGACAAATCAAGGCATTAATTTCGATAGAAAAAAAAATAATTTCGTTGATTAGAAAAACAATAGAAAAATAAATAATTTATGAATATGTTCGTCGAGTTCGTAAACACCATTTTGACTTGACATGATTTGTCCAATTTTGTAAACTACGTGTTTGAAATTTACAATTAGTACATTTATAATTTTCACCACATTCATCACGTTGATGACAAATAAATGAAAATCCATATTTAAAACGTCTTCCGCAGGCACAAACCAAACGACCTGAAACAAAAAAAAAATTTCATTAGTCAGATTATATTACAACAAATAAATTACACAATAAATCATAAAAAAATATCAGATAAAAGAAAAAAATAAGATGACAAATTATTCATAGATCATTATTAATTAGAAATATTTAAAATTATTATAAATAAAATTATAAACAATTTTACATGCGTGCTAATTAAATTAAATTATTTATTATTTTTTCTATCGTTTCTTTTTTTATTTTTTCATTACAAATAACATTTGTAAATCATGCACAGTATGATGAACTTTTAATTATCCAAAATTAATTAATAATAATCATTATTTATTGGATTTTTTTTATTTTGTTGATCATTCATGTGCGATAAACAATTTATTTTTTTTTTCGATTTGCATTTCTACAATTATTATTACTATTTATTAGTAATTCTCGAATATATTTCTATTAGAACTCACTAGTCTAATCATCATCAAAATTTTACTGACATAACTTTTTTTTTTTTCAATATTATGAACTTTTACATGCTAATTATTATCGCAATCATTAATAGTCTAATTTTTTATGTTTGTTTTTTATATAACCATTATTTTTTTGTTTTTTTTTTTTTAATTTTATTATTTTTTTTTGTTCTATTATATATTGATTATTCTATAAATATATATGCACAATTTTTTATATATGTGATTAATATATATATATTTTTTTTTTATGTTTTTAATTCTCACAATGTTGGCAATGAATTATTATTTTTTTTTATTTTCATATAGGCATTTTGTGTTAGGTTTAAAACACATTTAATTATTGCATAAATGTTTCAATCTATTTCAAACATTTCAACTATATTGGCACGACGAAAAAAAAATAATAATCAATTAATTTCATACAAATTTAACGAACAATTTTTACGTTTAATTTTATCTGTATGTTTTGCAATAGAAAAAAAAATTTATTCAGTCTTTGCCTTGCAGAGTTTATTATCATTTTTGTCAGTATTTTTTTTGATTTTATTTGCCACAATATTATTATTGCAAAATTACATAAATATTTTATTAATTTTTTGTTGGTTCATTGGAAGACACTGTTAGACACTTTGCATCGAAATAAAAATCGTTAGTTGACATAATAATTTTTGCAATGGTCTTTGTGTAAAAGTTGTCGTTATTTTTTTTTGTTTTTTTGGCACAGAAAAGTTTATCAAGTTGGCAATTTAAAATATCACACAAAGCAAGTTAAAGATTTCGAAAAAATTCGATGAAATTTTTATAATTAAAAATATAACAGTCATGTTAATTATTATATTTGAATAATAGAAGTTAAAATTAACATTAATATAATTATTTTGAGTAATAGATTCTCAAGATTATATAATATGAGAAGAAAGATATTATTTCTTAAAAACTACAGATGAAGGATAAATTATTAATATTATTATTATGTTTTTTCTTTGTTCATTTTAAGCTTTGACTAATTTTTTTTTTATCTGACATATACAGCCACAGATTATATGTTATATTAGTGTCTAATAATATAATTTATTTTGACCAGTGACTATTTGTTACTACAGAAAAACTATGACTAGAAAAAAACATTTTTTTTTCTTTTTTTTTCTTTGTAAATAGCTTATAGTATTATTTCAAGATGAAACTCTTTTTAAACAGTTAAAAATATTTGGAAGAATTTTAAATCGAAGCTAGTACATATTTCGAAATTCAATTATTTCTAAGACAAGATTACGTATGTTTTTTCTTTTTACTAGTTGGCACTATTAACCAATTGGGCATTTCAATGACTAGACTCACAATGAGAATTTTTGCATTATTATTTCAACAACAATTATAATTATTTATATTCATTTTTTTTCTATCTCGAATTATTGAAAATAAGAGCACTAGCCAGTTAACTATTGGAAGAGGTTTTAACTTATTATTGAAATGTTTAAATAATAAAATTATTATTTTCATTTTATTCAAAGAAATTACTCGTTATTTATTTTTTTTCTTTGGCTATATTCAGATGTATTTCTTTAAAAATATTCATCAGCCTATTATCGAAAAAAAAAAAACCTTTAAATTATTTTTTATTATCTCATTTTTTATAATTTGTATAAAAATAATTTGGCATTTATTTGGATTAATTTTAAATCAATAATTTAACCACAAATTAAAAAAAAAAAAATGCCATTATTTTAAATGATAAATAAAATTAAATAAAAAATAAAAATATTGTCATGGATTTGAATTGAATCGTAGAAAAAAAATCGATTCAATATCATGTCTAATTTGGCATCATAAAGTAAAATTAATAAAAGAAAAAAGAAAAAAAAAATATTAAATTTTTCAATTGGCACATTGTTATAATAATTCCCAAATAAAATTTAAAAAAAAAATTATTTTTTAAAAATAATAGTAATCAAATAAAATGATTAATCAATGAGCGTGATTAAAAAATTCACGTTCGTTGATTAAGAGTTGAATTTGGTTGTTGTTTTGTCATAACATGACGATGATTAATATGTGCTTTAAGATTTCTTTCATATTTTGAACTAAATGAACACTGTGAACAATTAAATGATGGTAATTTACCACATTCATAAAGTATATGACGACGTAATATATAAGCATTTTTATATGATTTACCACAACGTGAACAATCATGACGTTTTTCATGTGTTGATATTGTTAATTGTCGATTATTATTACGATTATTATGACGTGTTGGACAATGAAGACGTGCACGTCGTTGTGGTGTCAATGGTTCTGGTACAATATCTTCATTATTATTGTTGATGTTGTTGTTAATATTATTGTAATTACGACGACGATTTGTTTCACCAGTCCATCCAATTCTCGCAAAGAAACCTGTAAATTTAAATAAAAATTCACACAAATTGCGTTAGTATTAATTCAAATAATTTTTGTTTTTTAATATTTTTATATTAATACTACAATCGAACATTTACACGAGTATTGTTCTGAATATTAATTATATTTTTTATATTGAGATTTTCGGCTCTAGCCATGCCAAACAATCAAGTCTCAAGCTACAACAACTAGCAAAACTGGGCAATGATTTTTTTTTTTTTTTATTGGATGCTATAGGATAATGCAGGATAATTATGATAATGATGATGATGATTATTATTACTATTGTTATCATGATTTTGTGTATTGTTTTTTTTTTTGTGAAACTCTTCTTTTTTTATTTGTTGATTATCTTACATTTTTTGATCCTCTTGGTTGGGTGATCCCTGGGTACCTGAAACTCAAAAACAAATAATGTTAGTAATGAATTTTTATTTTAATTTCCTTGTTCGAAAAAACATTGAATTTATTTTCTCAGTGATGATTTTCGTTTTGTTTATTTGGCTCTTCTTGATCTTCTTCAATTGTGAAATCTGAAAAAAAAATAAAAGTAATTAATTAGTATGGAGTTTTATTAATTAACAAAATAAATTTCATTGTTGACACTGATGATGCATTGTTAGTTTTTTTTTTGAAGATCTGGAAATAATAATGAAACAAAGGCAAAAATTATATAAAATTTAAATAATGAGATTTTGTCTTTCTAGACTTTATTTTCTTGCTATAATTTGAATACAAGGCTTTCTACAAATTGAAGAAAAAATAAAAAATAAATAAACAAGGAAAAAAGAAAAACAAATTATAATTGTTTCTTTTATTCCAAATTGTTTTGTTTTTTCTTTTTTCTCTTTTATTGGAATGTTCGAAATTCATATCGAAACCACACGTTTAAAAATTGAAAATTGATTTTGAATAATATTAAAATAAAAATACAAAATTTAATTGATTATTAATATTATTATTTGTTTCTCATTAGTACGTTAGAGTTATTTTTTTTTCAAATTTTTCAATCATACATTTTGGTGCTATTGTTAAAAATTACATGATTTTTTTTTTTTCAATTAATTTTTCGTTTATTAACGCACACTCGTGATTTCATTTTTAAATGCAGTGTTTTTTAATTTTTTTGTAATTCTATATTCAAATAATATCTTGCAAATAAAAAAAAGAAAAAAAAAAAAAAATTAAAAAATTAATCTAGAAAGATTATAATCATATTATCATACTCATTACTCGTGATTTTTTTTTTTCTTTTTTTTTTTCTTTTTTTTTCGTTTTCTAAATAATATTAATTAATATAAAATGGAGACAAAAAATAATTATTTGTTGGCAAATACATGGCGAAAGTATTACTATGATTATTTTTTTTTTTTTTTTTTTTGTAAACTATTATTACTATTATTTTCATTTTTAATGAGGCGCTGAGCGGAGGTCATTTAATATTTATTAAAATTTTTAAAACTCTTGTTATCATATATCATCAGTTCAAGTTTGATTATTATTTTTTTTTATCATTTGTTTGTTCTGTACATTCAAGTTGTATAAATATATTTATATAAATGCAAACTGTATTTATTGTACTAAAAATACCATGCTTATTAAAATATTTAGCTCAAATAATTATTTCATTCAAATGACTAAATAATAATAGCTATTATCGTCAATGTTTAATTTATAATATACGGAAAATTAATAATTATTTTAAATGCTTAAATTATTAATTTAATTGTACTGATTAATCGGAAGAAAAAAAAAAAATATTTACGTAAAAAAAATATATATATAAACTACTGAAAAATAATACAAAAGTCTGATTGCGGCAGTGAAGTGAGGTGGGATGATGGTGATACATGTTTGACTTTAAAAAAATAATAATATTAATTAACTAAACAATACAAATAATAAGGCAGTGTTATTTAAAACAACGAAAAAAAAATATAAAATAGTTAAAGAGCAATGACGATATTATTTTTGCATTAATTTTTGCATTAATTTGCTGCTGTGAAGGAAAATTATTAAACTGTCATTCGTAATTAATGATTTTTCTGTTTAAATAAATAATTTAATATTCAAAAATATATATATGTGTATATCACTGGGTCACGAGATTTGCAATCTTCATTTTGCAAATTTATTTGTATTTTTTTTTTCTGTTTTTTGTGTTTTAATTATTTTTTTTTTGCTTAAATTTATAAATAAATTATCGATAACAATATTAGAAAGATATTTTAAAAATATTATTTTAGTCACGTTATTTTTAAATTTTTATTATTTATTAAAAAAAAAAAAAACAATTGTATTGAAAAAAAAAAAATAAGTATTTTTAAATTGATCAAATGGCACAGCCGAACACGAGCGAAAAACCGAAAACCTGTTCGTCATTTAAATCGCTGTTTGCAATTATATCGGATCTACCGAATAAATTGTGGTTTTTTTTAAATTTTTCTTCGTTGTTTTTTTTTTTTTTTTTTAAATTTTAATTTTTAATACAAAAATAGGCAAATAGTACGATGAGAAAATTAACGAAGATTGCACATACTTAGGAATAATTTTGCGTGACTGAAAATAGAGAGAAAAAATAATTGTTATCGATAATTTAATTATAAAAATTAGCTAAATGAAATTACTCGGTTTTAATTATATATTTTTTTAAATATCCATTCACAGCTTGCCTCAGCGCCTCTAATATTTTTTATTTTAATTATTTGTTTGTTTTATTTTCAGTTTTTTTTCCTCACTTTTAGCCTAAATTCTAAATTGTATTTCAAGGCACTTAACACAAGGCCATCAGTATTAAATCTAACGCATCATTAAATTTTGTCACATATTATTTTTAATATTATTATTTGTTTTTTTTTTTAATTTTTTTTTAACCTCGGTTTCCTTAAATTTTTTAAATGTTTTTCTTATTGGTTGCCTAGTTATTTTTATTGAATTATTATTGTTTTTTTTTTGCTATTTTTTTCGCCATTGTCTTTATTTTATTATATATTTTAATATATTCCCTAAAACATTATATGTTTTCCTTTCTTTTTCCATCTCCTAGTACATTTCCATTTTTTCTGATTCAACAACATTCACACATTTCATCGAAAATAATCGCTCAACAATGAGGCAACTGCTCGCAGTTTGGCCGAAAAATACAAAACTTATTTTTTGTTTATTATTTATTTTCTTAATATAAATTTTCAAAATGCATAATTATATATCTATAATATATTTTCAATGCAATATGTAATAAAAAATTTCTTTTTTTTTTTTCTAATTTTGTTCACGCTTTTTTTTTTTTTCATCACATTCATTCAATTTTGTTCGTCATTCGTATACATTTTTACGTTTCATTTCAAATTAGATTTCATAAACACAACTTATTACATCCACTGGGAATTTTCTTCTACCAATATTATAACTGAAAACAAAACTTAGTATTTTTTTTTTTTTTTATATAAACTGAGATAAACGATTGAAAAAAAAATATATATATAAAAAAAAAAAAAAGAAAATTCATCTGGATGCCTGCATGGTTATTATTATTTTTTTTTCTAAATTTCATTAAATTTTATTCAAATTCACAACTCCTCCGTTTATTCTTTCTAATAATTAATTCCAATCACCAGCTAAAATTTTTTTTTAAACATTCATTTGCTTATGAAATTTTTTTTCTTTTAATTATTATCGCCTAAATATCACGATGCTATCGTTGTGTCGTTTTAGAAGAACACAAATAATTTTTTTTAATGATATCTCGTTTATCGTAAAAAAAAAAAAATAAAAAAAAGACTTGGCATTTTTTTTTTTTCACTCATTCGCCCCAAACAGATCTCCTAAAATTTAATTGAATAATATAATTGTTACAATAATTATAATCATAATGATAATAATAAAAAGGCAACGTTAAAAAAATTTATACTTTTTTGAAAAATTTGATAAAAACAAAATTAATTTTTTTCATTTTACAAAAGTATATATAATCATAAATTTATTGATATTTTTTTTTTTTACTTTTTATAACTGTCGCGTCTCGCCTCGTCTTACTTAATTATTTAATTTTTTAAAAATTTATGTTTTTTTTTTTTTTTTCATTTTCTTTTTTTTTTTTTGTTCTATTATTGTTTTTTCATTTTCATATACGGTTAGCATCTCAATTCATAATCTAATCCGACACCCCGAAACAAAAAAAAAAAAATTAATTTATTCTAAAAAAAAATTTAATAAAAATTTAGGATAGTTTTTTTTTTTTAATCGGTCTACATGATAATTATCATTATCATAAATGACGTTTAAAAAAAAATTAAATTTAATATCTAATTGTAATTATAGAGTGAAAGAAAAAAATTATGATAATCAAATTTAAAAAAAAAATGCAAATAGCTAAAATTATCAATTTAAAATAGAGCATTTTTTTTTTCTTATTTTCTTCAAACAATTATCAATATAGTTTTAATTTTTTTGTTTGATAAAAAATATTTATCAATCGTCTAAATGCTGTCCTGACAACAATTTTGATATTTATTTATTCAAAGGCACAATTTTGTTTCAAATCATTTTTTTTTTTTTATCCCAAATAATTCATTAAATTCACGAAATAAAAAACAAAAAAAATGCAATATAACAGTATTGAAAAAAAACAAATAGACGTGCATATTCAAAAAAAAAAAAAGAGGCTATGCCGACAGAAAACTTACAAAAAAAAAAAAACATACACAACTATATTCTAATAGAAATAAGCCAATTAAAATTCTTCAATAAAACCCAATTAATAAAATAATAAAACAGTTTATCAATAATTCGTAAGAATAATATAATTATAATAATTATTTGCCAATTAGATAAAAAAAATAAAAAGACACATAAGAAACCGAGAATTGGCACAACGAAAAAAAAAATACAAAGCAACAAATTTAATTTGTGAATTATGTTTGTTTTTTTTTCTAATTATAATCAAAGTGATAATAAAAATTCATAGGCACTTTGTTTGCGTTATATTTTAAACAAATTAAAAGTTTTAAAAAAAATTTTTCATTTTTTTTTTTTTAGATTTAGTGTGTTCAAATATAAAGGCGTATTTTTCCTTCATTGAGGTGAATTGTTTCGTTAATCTTAATTATCAACCTATCACTTACTACCTATTTTAATAATCTCCATTATTTGAAAACGTTTTTTCTATTTTTTTTTCTCTTTTTCTTTATCTATCAATTTTTATTTGTCTTGAAATTTTAAAAGAAATCAAAAAAACGTCATCAAATTATTAAAGGCCTCATAAAGAAGTTAATTTTGTTTTTTTTTTTTGTTTTAAATAATTATTAAAATAATTATTGAAAAAATCATCAATTTTTCGATTTAAAAATTGATTGAATATCTATCACTTATTATTAAAAACTTTCTTTATCATTTTCAATTTTTTTTGTCCTTTTTTTTTCAACTTTTTACCTTTTTTTTTTTACTTTTCGATTTTTTTTTTTTTTTCTGTTGTAAATCTTATTAATCAGCATTTCTAATTATAATAATTGTTTATAAACTTTTTAATTCTATCTAATCACTATTTGTATTTCAACTCGCCACTTATTAATTTTAATTTTTCTTTTTTTTTTTTTTTTTTTTTTTCTCATTTTTAATATTTTTTTTTTTTCTTTTTGTTTTTTTTTTTTTTTCCAAATTTCAAAGTCACAATTGTACGAATTAAAATAATATAGTACGATTTAAGACTTGACGTATTTGCTCGTATTAAATTTTTCAAATTATATTTGTTTTTGTTGATTAATTTTTAATTGGTTTTTTATATTTTTCCTTAGCTTTACCAATGAAAATGAAAAAATTAATTTTCCATTTTTAATTTAAATTGTACCGTGTTTTCAATTTTTTTTCATTCTTTTTATACGTCGCAAGTAGTATCTTTTAAATTTATCAATTAAATATATATATATTTTCCTGAACATAACTGTCGAATCAAGATAAAAATAATATTATCATTTTCATGCAATTAATTTATCACTATCACATTAATAAATTTATAACGAAAGGCCACATTTTGTTTCAAATACATTTTTCTCAATCGAAAAAAAAAATACATTCCTACAGAAAAAAAACCTAAATCAACTGCATGAATTGATAACTTCGATCATAATTTTTTCTTAAAAAAAAAAAAAAAATAAATAAATAAAAATGAATAACAAAAAAAAAAAAAAAAAAGAAAACAAAAAGTAAACTAATATAGTAAAAAAAAAAAAAATTAAATAATCTCACTTATTATTTTAACAAGTAATGTAGAACATGGAAATTGTGTTTTTCTGTCATAAATATTGTCTACGGTTTTTTTCTAATGGAAAGTATCGGATGGTCGTAACACGGTGTAAATTAATTAAAATTAATTATTAATTAAAATTATTATTTTTTTTCTGTTTGTGGCATAGAAATATCAGAGCTATTTTAAATCTGTTTTTAAAAATATGTATTTTTTTTTTTTTGTCATTTAAATTATTACTGTTTAAAACTATTTTTTTTTTTTAAATTTTTTAACTATTATTTGTAATTTGTATATAAATAGCCCGAGAGTTAATTGTGGCACTGATTGACTTAAAATCTATATAATCTCTATGCAATAATAATTACACACAAAAAATTAATAAAAAAAAAAAAAAGAAATCTATTTGATATAATACTTTGTTGATGCCTTGAATTAATAAAATTAACAAGACATTTTTAGTTTGATTAGGAATATTATTAAGAGGGTAATTAATGGGGCTAATGGGAGGCTTGGAGAGTGAAGGGATACCTGAGTTTCTATACCGTTTAAATAATATACTTGTCAATATTAAATGCTCATTTTATAAAATAATATATATATAAAAAAAAAAAATGTGAAAATAGATTAAATTATTGCAATGAATTTATTTGTTTGTTTTATCTAAGTATCAGTCTTTTAAAGTTATATAAATGTTGTGTGAAATATATCTTTAATGATGATATATTTATTTATAATTATCAGTTATTATATATATATATTTCGTTAAATAATCTCAAGAGCATTTTTTATTAAACAAAGTATTATTATTTTACGGAAAAAATTGTGATTACGGAATGAATTATTTATGATATTATTATTTGCGACCAAAATAAACTCTCGGGTAATAAAATTATTTATTTTTTATTATTAATAACTATTTTCTTTTTTATTTGTTGCATCTTGTTTTTTTTTTTTTTTCTTATTTTCTTGTTTTTTCTATTTTTTTTTTGAATCACATGTTCGATCTGGCTATGCGCTTTTGACTTTTCGTGGTTTTTCAATACTTCTATATCGTATACGTTAACTGATGATGAAAAAAAATATCTACTTAAAAATATATATCTAGATTATTATATATTGTTTTTTGTAAATATATTTATAAATTTTTTTTTTATATTAAATTATAATATTTACTTAAATGCATTTGTAGAAATTTGCAGTAATAACTTGTGGGCAGTCTGTTGGGGTTTTTTTTTTTGTTTGAAAAAAAAACTATTTTGTCTTGATTATTATTTATTTATTTTGTTTAAATAAATGTATATATATATTATGTGAAACTGACTAAAAAAATATCATGGAATAATATACGTATATGGAAGAAGAAATAATGTATGGCTTTAGTGAAGACGAGGAATGAAATTATTTTTTTAATTTAATTATTATTTGTTAATAATTAAATACTATTTTTTATATATTGTTGAATATGGTGCGCTTGTTTTATTTACTAGCCAGATCGACTCTCCTTTATTTCTCTATGTATATTTAAAAAATTATTTATAAAATTAAGAATTGATTTTTTATTAAACTTTTTTTCGTTTTTTAAATGTCTGTTTATTCTCACTTTGATAAGTCTCATTATATATTTGAAACTTTTTCACACGTGTACGACCATTTAACCGATTATTTTTTTTATTATTTTTTGTTTAAATTATGGAACCAGTGTGACCAGAATGGTTTGTTATGGAAGAACTCCCGGTTTAAATATTTAACTATTTTAAATTGATTATTTTGAATAATCTGCCGGACGGTCTTAGTACTTAACTTGGGGCTGTTTATTATTTTCAAAAATTTAATTTTTTATTAACTAGATGATAGAAATAATTAATATTATTATATATATATATATTTTTATTATTTTTAACCGAAAATTATCATGTCAAATTTTTTTTTCATATCCTTTCTTTCAATTCTCTTCCTCAATTTTTTTCCATCTTCTTTATTTTTCACTTTTTTTGAATTATTTTGTGAATTATATGAACCTGCCAGAGGTTCCAATGAGTATTTTTATCTTCCGCTATTATCGGACCACCTTAAATTTCATGATTTTTTATTTAAATCGTAATTTTTTTTTTTTTTGTATTTCTCTTTGCGTATAAAATAGTTGTATCGATTTTATCGAAATTAATCATAACTATTATTAATTTTTATCACCCTTAAATTCTACATAGTACGTTTGGGGTTTTTTTTTTTTTAAAAAAAATTTTATACTTAAACAGCCCCGAGCATTTATGTTCGACATATATGTTTTTTTTTTTTTAATTTTATCTTTTCGCTCTTTGATAAAAGAAAAAGATAAAATTTGTTTTTTCGCTTCTTGTAGCTGTTACAATTAGCTGTAATAATTCGGTAAAGAATAAATCTATGTATTTTTTTTTCTTTAAATAAATGTAAAAACAACCAAATAATTTTTGTATGGATATGTTAGTTGTTTGATAATTATAAGATATTGAAATAATAATTATATAAAACAAAAAAAAAACGAAAAAAAAAATTTGTCTTGTTGCTGCTATTTTAGCGTCGTACACCAGCGACGTGACACTCAATCTTAATTAAACCTTAAAAAGATTCTAGATTCTAGTACTTTTTTATATAAAAAAAAAAAAAAAATAAACTTAAATAAAAATACTAAAAACTAACTTGGCGTATTCTGTCTTTTATCATGATTTTTCTTCTTCTTCTCTTCTTTACCACTATTAATATTAATTAATAAAAATAATATAATTATTATAATTATCAATAATAATAGTAGACTTTTTTACTTGCTTATTGTAGCTTTTTAAAAAATTTTTTAAATAAAAAAAATCTCATTTAAATCGCAAAAAAAAAATACGGAATTATTTTTTTTTCTTTTCATTTCTTGTTAGAAATAGAAAAAAAAAAAAAATCTATGATCACGAAAACACGACACAGTTGTAAATGTCGTGAGTGAAATAAATAAAAAAATCAAAATCTCGGAAGACCAGCGACCAATGATTTTAATTTTTCAATTTTTTTCAGTTGTCTCTCACCTCGTTTTTTTTTTTTTTGGATTTAATTTAATTTACTTGATGTTATAGTTGCTGTTGTTGTTGTTGTTGTCAATGTTGTTGTTCTTGTATTTAATTATTGTTGTTTATCATGAATATTTAAACGAGTTCTTGTTTGAATATTTTTTCTTTATGCATACGTTCCATATGACGTGCAATATGCATTTTTTGTTTAGCACGATATGCACAGTAGTTACATGCAAATGCTGGTTCACGATTACATTCCCATTTTTGATGATTACGTAGACTGCTTTTTAATTTATATACACGTCCACATGTTGGACAATTGAAACCATCTGGATTTGTTGGTGATGTACCAATGAAATTTTTGCTTAGACCACCACCAGAACGCCACATGATTGATGGTACACTCCAACGTTGCCATGCTGCTGCCCATTTGATTCCAGACATGCTCAAATCCTCAGCTGATTCCACATAGGCTGGAACATATTTTATTTCAATTTTACTATACACTTTCAAATTATTATTAACATTTTTTTTGTTTTTGTTTTTTTTTTTAATTTATTTTTCTTGATATTTTTCATTATACCATATTTGATGACTCGTCGATACAAGTCCTGGACTCTCAGGAATTAAATTAATTAGAATTTTTTTTTTTTTCTTTTAATTTCCTGGAGAATCCAGATCTGAAGAAATCTGAAATAAAATTTCATTCGATACTTGAGGATAGCTTTATCATTATTCCTCAAGAATCGATAATGAAAATATTTTTTTAATTAATTTTGGAAATTTTTTTTTCATTGTCTCCTTTTTTTAAATACTTTTTGGTATAATGAGAAAACCAAATTAAAGTTTCTGATAATACTTGAGAGCCCCAAGCAGCTAGCCATAATTTTTTTTTTCTTTTTCAATTATTTTTTAGAAAAAAAAAAAAGAAAAAAAAAAGAGCACAAAAAGTCTACGCTCTCTCACTGCTCTCAGTGTACAATGAATTTTGTATTAATTGTTTTTTTTTTTTTTTTGTAATTTATATACAGAAATTGTGTAATTTTTTTTGAAAAAAAAAAAAAGTTAGTGCGCATGCTGTTCCTCAAGACGAAAAAAGTGCCAGAGGAACTTTGTGTGCAGAGAAAAAAAAGATATGAATAAGAGATATACTACAATTTGTTTTTGTTGTTGTTTTTTTTTTTTGTTTTTGCAAAAATAGCAGTGAAAGTATTGAGAAAAAAAAATTTAAAAAAATAAAAAATATATACATGTTATTATAACTGAACGAAAATTTTGAATTTCATTTAAATTCTTCAGTTGATAATTTTCATTTTCCAATAACTTTAAATATATAATTATCGTTGAGAAAAAAATTTTCATTTATCCTTCCAGTTTGTCCATAAATAAATGATGAGTTTCCAAATTTTAATCCAGTTATTTTTCAGCTTGGCATCTTCTTCTCAGCAACCTAAAAAACAAAATATAACTTTATATGTGTTCAAAATAAATTTAAATAGCTTTTTCATGGTTTTTTTTTTTTTGGCTTGTTCATTTTTTTCTTCTTGAATTTGAGCAGTAAAGATTTTTCCAATTAATTTTTTTAAAATCATCTTGTTTATTTTCTTCAGCTTGACATCCAGTTATCTGAAAAATAATATGCTTTGTTTTAGATGGATTTTTACAAAATATTATTCAGGTTAATAATGAAAAATTATTTAATTATTTTTAACTGATTATTATTTTATCAAATTGTTAATTTAACATTGCTTTTAAATAATTTTAAATAAACTTTAAAATGATTTCTTTTTTTTTTTTTTTACAAATCATTTTGTTCTGATGATAAATGATTCTGGAGAATCTATAACATGATGAGTTTGATTTAAATGTCTTTTAACATTACTCAAACGATCAGACAAATAATCACAAAATGAACAGTGAAGTTTTTTATCAATAGTCCCACATATTTTACGATGATGATCACGTGTAGACTGTTGACGAAATTTTCTATTACACTTGTCACAATAAGCAAACTGATTTGGCCTTGTTCGTAAGTTGCAAGCTTTGGCTGAAATTAAATTTAAAAAAGAAAAAACAATGTTTTAGTAAAAAAAAATTAATTAACAAACATTTAATTTAAAAAATTAAACTAACCAATAATTTTTTTAGCTTTGCTTGATCCAATCTTGCTCTTATTACGTGCTGTTTTACGTCCAAATGATGAATTTCGAATACCTAAAAAAATAAATTATAAAAAAAAAAATTTTGTTAAATTTTTTTAAGTATATTTTACAATTTACATAAATAATTATCAAATTGAAACAATGCATTCATGCATATATATAAAAAAAAAAAGAAATAGAATTTAATAATTAAGAGTTAAAGTTGTAGCTAAAAAATAATAATACATCATTTATAATACTGTCAATTGATTCGAAAATATATTTTCAATTTCTAGTATAAATTTACCTATGTAGAAAAAATAATACATAGATAATATTATTTAAATTTCAGAAATTAAAAATTATTAAACAATATGTTTTAATTAAATATCAGCATAGAAATGATTTTTTTTTTGTTTCTATTATAACATTTAGAAATAATTTTAAAAATTTGTCTTCCATATATTTTTTACCTCCACTTTGATAGTTTTAATTTGAAAATTTTAATGCTGCTTGATACTTCCCCAGGTACCTGAAAAAAAAACCAAAATTTCAATGAAATAAATGTTCAAAAATAAAAACAATAGTTTAAAAAAAAACAAAAGATAAATTTAAAAAAAAAATCAAGTGACAATTGATTCGTAAATTATTATTAATAATTAACAATTTACTTTATTCATAAATTTTATTTTCCAATAAAAAAAAATTCACGGAATTTTTTTTCTTTAATAGTTGTACACTGTAATTTAGAAGAATAATGATTAATTTGTTCGTCTATTGTGTGAATCTAATTTACTATCAGCACCACGATTTGCAAGATGAACATTGTAATGTCTCATTAGACTATGTTTATGTTTGAATTTATAATGACATAAATTACAAGCATGTGTTGCAGCTTTGCCACATTCAATTCTTTTATGACGTTGAAGACAAATAAAACGACGATATTGTCTTCCACATGCATCACAAGGAAATACTTCATCACCAACTTCACTTGGATAATACCATCCACCTGAAACAAATAATATTTTAATTTTTTTTTAAATTTATTAATTCATACAATTTAATTTCAAACAAATTATTATTATTTCTACAAACACTTTTGGGTCATGGTAATTGTGAAAAATTCAACTCCACATTTTTTTTTTTTTATTTTTTTTCAAATTCAATTATTTTTTTTTATCCAGTTAATTAACCCGCAACAGTATATAAATTTTTGTTTTTTTTTTTATTATTATTTAATTATTGACAATTTAATAACTAATAATATTTTAATGGTAGTTATATATTAAAAAAAAAAAAAAAATGAATACGCATTAATAAACCTTTCCAAAAAAACATTAAATATCGAAAAAATAATATTAACTAATAATAATAATAATAATATTTTAATAAGTATTTTATAAGTCAACATGAAAAAACAATATGTTTGTTGGTAAATTTACTACATACTAATGAAGAAAAAAAATTTATAAAAAAAATTATTAAAGAGAGACAAAAACTAGTTAAACTTAATTGTAGAAAAAAAAATAAATTTTTTTTTTAAGTATAGCGTCATAATTGAATAATTCAAATTACAAAATAATAATTATAATATTTATAATAATAACTGGACATTGATTATAGAGGGGTTACATACAATTGAGGTTTTTTTTTTTTTTTTTATCAAGTACAAAAAGCTTTTGTTTAATAATTCAATAACCACGATAATAAAAATTGTAAATAACAGATAATGATACACAAATAGAAAAAATCATTAAAAAAAAAAGTTATGAAATTTGAATTCCATACAGGCACACACAAAACACTGCGATTTATAAAAAAAAAAAAAAAAAAAGATATTGCTAAATACTGATATTTAAAATACTTTTCACTCATTATTTTATATTGAGGAAAGTTTTCAAGTTTTTATTTCGAATTTATAGCTATATTCTTGTCTGTAGAAAAATCGAAAAAAAAAATATGAACAATAGAAATTTATTTAAGCAATTAATGGATTGTTCATTGTTTTCTTTTTTAAATTAATTTATAAGGAGATAACAAAATGTCATCTCTTACTTAAATAATATTTTTATCGTGTTATTATTATCGAGAATACTGGAATGATTTTTTTCTTTTATATAAAGATTTTTCTAAGATACAATAAGTTTATCTTTGAATCTTTAATATTTGTAAATTAATTTAACTACTTGTATATAATTTTTTTTTTTTATCTGCTATTGTTAGTTTTGCTTAAAATTTAAGCACCGTTTAATTTCATTTTAAAGATAATGGAAAATTTAATTTTTTTAATTTTAATTTTTGTACTTGTATTTTTAATTTTTGTCTTTTTTATTTTCAGTGCCAATAATTTTTATTGTGAAAAAATAAAATAAAAATTAAGCAAATTAATTATTAACACAAGACTTGAATATGCAATGTGACCATAAATTAATTTTTCGTGTTTTTTCTTTTTAAAAAAAAACAATAATATATGAAAATAAAAATTGAGGTAGGTACGTTAAGTCGGGTTGAATTAACGAGCACTATATTATGAAACACAAATAAAATAAACAAGTCAGTGTTAATAAATAATAATTGGACGGGTTCAAAATACAAATGACAAAAAATAATAAATTAAAAAAAAAAAAATGATAAAGATGAAAAGTTAAACAATCATAGCACTGCGTATTGAGCAAA
Organism: Aphidius gifuensis; assembly: GCF_014905175.1. Classification (NCBI taxonomy): domain Eukaryota; kingdom Metazoa; phylum Arthropoda; class Insecta; order Hymenoptera; family Braconidae; genus Aphidius; species Aphidius gifuensis. The sequence continues at coordinate 21,821,879 of NC_057790.1, forward strand.
TTCAACCAACTTTAAAACTAAAGAAAAAAAAAAATAATAATTATAAATTCAATTATACAAAATATTTTTCATCGTATTAATTATATATATAAATATTAATAATTGAAAATCTTCGTATCAAAATAGCTTGAATATATAAATATAAATTTTTTTTTCATTTTTTTTTTTATTTTCATTATTTTCAATAATGAAAATAAAAAAAAAAAACAATTGGAATGATTTGAAAATTATTACAAATGAATAATTTACATATTAATAATATAAATTTTTTTTTTTCATCTTTAAATTTAATAATTTCATCAATTCTTTTTTTTTTTCAATTATTTGTTATTTCGAAACAAAAAAAAAAGAATTGTTGAAAATTAATAAATTGTTGAATTAGCTCATTATAATGTTATTTTTTCTTATAAAAAATTATCATAAACTTTAGAGCTTTGGTCAACAATGTATAATATAAAATAATTATTCTCGAGATCCTTGGGATACTTCATCAAAATCCATTTTATTATGATGACGTTTGTAATGAACAGTTAGATTGCCACGTTGACGGGCTTTGTATGGACACGCTGGACACTGGAAAGCTGGTGCTTTACCTGTTGAATTAATTTATCAATTAATTATTAAACCTTTCTTTGCAAAAATATAAAATAAAATATCAATTTTTTTTGTATTTCTGTGAATTTCAAAAATTAAATAATAATTAATAATTATTACCACCGCATTCCACTGATTCGTGTCGTCTCATTGTACTCTAAATAATTGACCATGGACCAAGTATGATTGTTGATGAATGACAATGAAACAAATGGAAAAAAATTACATTTTCAATTAAATATTTAAATAAAATATAATAATATTATAGTGATAGTAATAATTATTATTAATTATTATTCATACCTTCCATCTGTATCCTTTTCCACAAAATCTACATCTGAATTTTCTTTGTTGTTCATGTGGAACACCAACATAATTAACATCCATTGGTTGTGGTAGTACTTCAAATGAATCAGGAAATACAACTTCTCTTCGTCCTGATGTTGTTTCACTTGTATTTCCATCAGATGATCTTATATGTCTTCCACCCTCATTGCTACCAAGTGATCGACTTTTTTTCGTATGTTTTCCTTTATTTATTCCAGATCTCAACAATGACAATAATGCACCAACACCTGTAACAACCACCGTCAAAAAACAAAACGGGGAATTTAAAAAAAAAAAGAGAAAAAAAAAAAAAAAACAAAAAGAAACAAAAAAAATAATATTAAACTTAAAAGAATTGGATATAAATCATAAACTCAAATAGGATTATTTGGGCTTTTTTAAGGGTAAAAAATAATAGTAACGTTTGGGTATAGGGATAGTATTTTTTTTTTTTTTTTTTCTTTCGTTTATGTAGTTTTTTTTTTTTTTTAAATTAACAATAGTACCCTCAACCAACCCAACACAAACAAATCAGCCAATGATACCCATAGAATAAATGTATGTGTTTTATATTTTTTTTTTTAATTTTAATTTAACAATGCATGTGTGTGAGATCCCAATATAGAAAAAAAAAAAAAATTATAATTAAACAAATTAATTGATTAATAACCAGTAAGTGAATTTTTTCCTTGTTTTTTTTTTTTTTGCTTTCCTTTTTTTACAAAATTAATTATTAATTTGTGGAGCAGGTTTTATCGAGGCAAGGTGAACCAAGAAAAATAGATTAATAATTATAATTAAAAAAAAAAAAAATTATAATAATTATATCATTAAACCAAGCCTTTTTTTCAATTGAAAAAAAATTATTGTTGTTTTTACAAGTGTTTTAAAAATATAAACGCATTAATGTTGATAAAAATAAAAGTAAAATTAATTTTATCAACAAAAAACAAATTAAAATTAAAAATAAACAAGTTATTTACAAAATAATAAACTTAAATAATAATTAAATTAAAAATAATTAATTCGTCATATGTTGATCCAATATGGTTTTCTTGATAAATTATATATAATTTCAGTTGTATTTAATCATCATTTGTTGTTAATATTCTGAAACAAACTATTTATCATAAAAAATTAGTAAAATATTCAAAATAATATTTTCAAACAATTGTTTATTAAATAATAAACAAAAAAAAAAGAAACAATATAAAAAACATGATGTATATTTGATTATAATTATTTGTAAATTAAATAACTTTATGATGAACATTAATATGAGTAGTAAGATGATGTTTCCATTTCGAACGATAATCACAAACTGGACAACGTATTCCTTTGTTATCTCCACAAGCAAATTTAACATGACGAATTAATGTTTGTTTACTTGTGTATCTTCTTGGACAATTTTTACAAGCATATGGCTTTCTTCCAGCTTTACGATTAAATCTTCCAGTCCTACGACGATTTCGTTCATCTGAAACAAATTTATAACTAGTCAATTTAGATAATGTTCAAATGAAATATTTCAAATTTATAAATAATAATAATAATAACAGTATTAATATTATTGTTAAGTGAAAAATAAAAAATAAAATAAAAAGAAAGCTATCACCAGTTTAATCATCATCATCATCACCTGTTTGAAAAATAAAAAAAGTAAATAATGATAAATTATTTCTTTTCATTAAATAATACCTTGTTTAAAGTTTTATTTAATGCATTTATCAAAGTACATATCCAAGTTGTTCATCAGCTCATAATACAAGTATTTAATTAAACAATTATTATTATTATTTGGCTGAATAATCAAATTACACGTGAAAATAGTGCGGTTTTTTTTTAAAAAAAAACAAAGAAAAAATATTTTAAATTTAAAACGTAGAATACAAGTGGATTATTATAGTTGAATTGTTTGAAGAAAAAAAAAACGACTGGTTTATTTATGTATGTAAATCATTGTTTTTTTCTTTCGTTTTTTCTTTTTTTTTTTAAATTGAGTATGCAATATTTAATGACACACATAAATGGATAATTTTATTATTAAAAATTTAAAAAATGTGTTTAATCAGTTTTTCAAGGCAATTTTTCGTTAGAAAATAACGTTTCTTTTCATGAATATGTTCATGAAGTTGTTGATGGTACTTTAAAATGTTGTTCAACTTGATGTGCATGTAGTATGAACTGCTTGAATGCAGCAAATGAACATAATGTACACTTGAATTGTGGTGGTTCACACTTGTGCTTCAAATAGTTGCTCCACATCTTGTAGAATTTACTGCATTTTGTACATGTATAACCAATCATTTGATCACCCATATACATTTTTCGATAAGCTGAAATCCAAACAAATAAAAATATCAAATAATTTATTTAAACCAATTATATATGCTTCATTTTTCTATACCTTTTTTCCTTCAACGAAAAAACAAAATAAAATCGAAAAAAAAAAAAAAAACTAAAAATAAAAGTAATTAATAAAAAAAAAAAAAATTAATAACAAAATCACACAAAAAATATATACGTTTACAAAACAACAAAAGATAATAATAATAATAATAGTAATTATAATTTGGGAAAAAAAAAATTTTAAAAATTTCATTCCTAAATAAATCATAAGCACTCTTTACAAGCAAAAAAATATTTAAATAATAATTTTTTTTAATCTAAATATGTGTAAGCTAATTTAATCCGCAAGCTCTTAATTGTACAATTTTTTTTTTTAATATTTAATTTAATTTTGTATTTTTTTTTACTCTAACATTTGTTGATGATAAATTTAATCAGATAATTTTGATAATTTTGATAATTTATGTCGTGTTGTTAAGTGATTTGATGCTCTGTGTGTTTCTCGTAGATGACGACACAATGATGATTGCCATGAATATTTTTTTCCACAAAATTCACAGGTGTAGACGCCATCCTTTCCTATTGATGTTTGTAAAACATGCCTTTCCGTCCCGTACAAAGCTACAATATTAAAACACATCAAAAAACAAAAAAACAAAGTAATAAAATTAATTTAAAAAAAAAAGAACAAAAAGTAATATAAGAAAATAATTTTTACAAAGTTTTTTTTTTTTTGTTTTTTTATATATTTATCTAGTTTATAATTTAATTAATTTAATTGTTTTTTAATAAATGAGATACTACGAGAAAAAAAAAATAAAAAAAGAAGCCCCAAACGCAAAACAAGATATAGATAAAAATTATGAAAAAAAAAATATAATTGTGTTTAGTTTTAACCTTGAAAAATAATAGATGGTAAATGATGATGATTCATCAATAAAATAATGGTTCAAAAAAGCTTTGATTAATTAATTTTCGTATATCTTTTTTTTGATTATTTTTATCAATTGTATTTATAAATAAATGTGGATTTGTAAAATGTTTTGCTGCTTTTAAATGTCTATCATAATTTCCTTTGTATCCAGTAACATAATTACATAATTTACAATAATATTTTGTTTTATTTTTTGGTCCACAATCAACAGTACGATGACGTGATAATGATGAATTGGTTTTATATATTTTACCACAATCCCAACATGTATAATTTCCATTATTATCACATTTATATTTTTTAACTTCACGAAAACGTGGTTTTATTATTATTTTTGTCTCATCAATATTATCATTTGAATTATCTTCATCAACTTCATCAAATTCTTCTAAAACTTTATTATTTTCTTCAATTTCCATTTGTTTTTTTAAATAATTTTCAATCTCATCAATAACTTCATTATCTTGATTATTCATTTCAATTATTTCTTCATTTTCTTCACTTAATAAATCCAATTTTTCTTGATATATAAATTCACTATCATCATCATCATTTATTGTCTCATCCACGTTCAAACCTAAAACATATAAATACACATTAAAATATCTGTTCAAATTATATTTACATAAAAAAAAATATATTTATTAAATTATAATTATAAAGACAATATTTCGTTGACATTTTATATTTCAATAAAAACATTTTCTCTTACCACGTTGTATTTTTTTTTTTTTTGTTTTATTGACGATAGAAAAAATGGAAAAAAATCAATTTATAGTTAAGACAACTCATTCATTTTACAAATCATTATTCTTATCATTAAAAAATTTTTAAATCTAGTACTTAATCATTTTGAAAATTAATATTTGATATTATTTCGTTTACAAGATTTCATATGTCTTCTCAAACAATAACTATATTTACTAGTAAAACCACAAAGTTGACAAACATAAGAATGACGTGGTCCACCAGTTTTATGAATATTTCTACTGTGTCTATTCATATTTGCTTTGTAAATTGTTGAATAATTACAAATATTACAATAAAAATTTTTACTTCTAGTATTAAATTTACAACCACCTTGTAAATGTTTTTTAAGCATTGTTTTAACCGAAAAACTTTTTTTACAATATGAACAAAAATGTTGTTTATTTGTATTATTATTCTTTTGTTGATTACGTAATTTTATTTTATTCGAACGTGTATTTATTTGATGAGTTGACTGCTCCATTGTATCAATAAAATTACCCTTACAATTTAAAATTGTCCAATTGTATTCATCTGAAACAAATAATAATTTTTTATGAATATTAATTCTTGAAAAATTTATATAAAAATACATATTACTTAATTTTATTACATTAATTAATTCTAATTCGATTTTTCCAATAAATAATATGTAAATTATTCAAGTTGATTTATTAATTTAAAATAGTTGTTTTATTATTTTTGCAAGATTTCATGTGTCTTCTTAAACAATGATCATATTTACTAGTAAAACCACACAAATGACAAACATAAGTATTACGTGGTCCACTAGTTTTATGAATATTTATTTTGTGTCTTTTCATATTTGCTTTGTAAACTGATGTATAATTACACAAATTACATGAAAATTTATCACGTCGATTATTCAATAATTGACAGCCTGATTGTAAATGTTTTGTAAGCATTGATTTAACCGAAAAATTTTTATTACAATTAAAACAGATATGTTTTTTATTATTCATCATTTGATTGTTACGTAATTTTTCTTTATTTAATTGAGTGTTTATTGGATGAGTTGAAGGCATCATTGTTTCATTAAAATTTAAAACTCTCCAATTATGTTGATCTGAAACAAAAAATTTAAATGTTAATTTATATATTCTCTTTTTTCTTTTAATTATTCAACAAGGTTTTTGTTTTTTCTAATGAAATTTATGAAAAATTTATTAAACTCAATTATTATATATTTATTTTTTTTCAAACAAAACACAAGTATTTTTTTTTTTTTAAATCTGAAAGTCATATGTAAATTTTTTTTTAACAATATTAATATTTTTTTTCTATCAAAGAAATTGTTCTAGACACACACACAAAAAAGCTTTTATATATGAAAAAACAAAACAATTATTTAATGAATAAGCATTTTTTTTTTGGCATTGTAAATAATTTTTTTGGCATTGAAAATATTGGAGGTTTATAGATATTATGTTCTTGCATTAGATGACGTCGAAGTCCAATACTTTGTGCAAATTTAGCTGAGCATAATTTACAATTATGGCTAAATTGATTTCCACACTCAACTCTCATATGTACTTGTAGACATTTTTTATCGATAAATTTTTTACCACAATATTGACAAATAATATTTCTTTCATCAATTGTTTCATTGAGTGGTCTTGATCTTCTTGAGTGTAAATTAATTTTCTTTGGAATTGCTGTAAATTGTAGAAATAAAAAAAAATTATAAATAAATAAAACATAAATTATTTACATAAATACTTGTTAAATAAATAATATATAAAATAGACAATAACAAAATAGACAAAATAAACAATAATATAGACAATCACATTTTGAAATTTTTTTTCTTTCAACAATCACAATTCTAATCATGCAATTGGTTAATAATTTCTAAACAAATTAGCTTAAAAATTATTTAAAAAAAAGACTTAAACAAGTAAAAGTTTAATTCTAAAAAAGATTTTATTTAATTATTATGATAACTTGTTATTTTTTAACTTGTAAAAATTCATTTTTTAATAAATTTATCTTCAATATTTTAAGTTTAAATACATTTTTACATGTATTACTATGTTTTTTTCTATTATCTATAACAAGTTCACGTGTACAATCAATTGATTGATGTCTAACAAGTGATGCACTCAATGAAAATGTACAACCACAATCATTACATAAATATTTTCTTGGTCCCAAACGACGATATCTATTTTTTTGTAAATTAAAATCATCACTTATTGTCGTTGAGCGTAAAAAACGAGTTGTTAATTTTTTCTTAGTACTCTTATCAACTGAAACAAACAAAAAAAAATTTTTTAAATTAATAATTATTCAATGAAAAATCATCAAACAAGTTTTCTATAAAATAACAAACAATATTATTAATAACAAAACATTGATGATTGATGAAAAAACGTGGTAACATTACTTGTTAGTTGAATTTATTATTATTTTTTTTTTAAACATCTACAAAACATTGTCTTATAAATTAACAAACTAATAACAGAATAACAAATTAATTATTGTTTGGCATTTATTTATTGGCATTATTATTGTGGTTCCAAAAATTTTTTGTCTCCTTCATTGGCATCATGATTATTATCAATAGAAAATCTCAAATGTCTTCCATTCATATGTGTATTTAAACTTGATTTATGCTTTGTTTTATATGGACATAATGAACAAAAAAATCTGTAAATAATAAATATATTTTTTTGTTAAATTAATCAATTAATTAATTATTATTTTAATATACATACTTTGGTTCAACTCCACACTCTTTAGCTTTGTGTCTAGCTAAACTTGATAAATATGCATATGCCTTTCCACAATTACTACATGGAAATGTAACACGTTCAGAATTGATATAACGCATTCCTCGATAATCTGAAAAATAATAATTGAAAAATATAATTATTAATTTTTTTAATAACATACTATTTTTACAGATATTGTGGTCAATTAATTTTATTATTATTTTTAATGATAAACAAATGATGATGATGTTGATGCGATTTGAAAATTAAAATGCATTTGTTCTTTTTTTTTTTCTTTTTCTCTTTTTTATAATTAATTTTTAATTATTTTTTTTTTTTTTCATGTATTTTATTTATTTATTAATCAAAGAAAATAATATTATTGTTAATATATATTTTTTTTATATTATTATAATTGATTTTCGTTGAATTTATATTCTTCCATTTTTATTATCCAATCTTGCTAATGTTGATATTGGAATTCCCAATTTAAAATAACGTTGTAATGTTGTCCTTGGTATTGCATATTGTCTTCCAGCTTCTCTGAATGATAAACCCATTGAAACAGCAGTCAGTGCTTTATTCAAATTATCATAGCTATATAATTTTTTACGTCGATGTCTTCGTCGATCTAAAATTTTAAAAAACAAAAAAAAAAAACAAATAATAATATGAATTACTTGATAAATTTATAAATAATAAATATTGTTGATTGGTTGGTGTATATTTTTTTTTTGTCAACGTGCATTCTACAATTAACAATGATGAAAATAAATAATCGAAATAATGAAAAAATAATGTCAATTAAAATGAATATGTTAAGAAATAAAAATTAATTTAAAAAAACAACTAACAACTATAAATTTAGAGAAGCGTGTTTGATTAAAATATATATATATATATTGTTTATTTTTTTATATTAACATTATTTTTTTTTTTCTTCAATATGAAGAAATGAACTTGTTGATGTTAATAGAGCTTGATGTCTACGTTTTAAATGAAGTTTAAGATTCCATTTTTTGTTTGTACAATATCCACAATATGAACAACCAAAATAACAAACTTTTCCACAATCAGTACGTCGATGTTCATTGTAATGAGTTTTCCATCTATATGTTTTATAACACTTGTTACATGTAAATCTAGCTTCTGATTTAAGACTTGTTGATGGTTGTAATAATGATTTACTATCCACAATATATATTCCATGACCAGTTTGTAAATCTGAAACATTATCAAAAAATTAAATTTATAATATTTATATAATTATTATTTACTTATTTAGCTGTTAATAAAATAATAAAATAATTTTAAATATCATGGGAAAATATATTATTTATTACTATCAATTTCTTTTTCTTTGGCTTTTTTTTTTTTCTATTTTTTTGTTAAGTTTTTTATTTAATTAATTTATTTTAAAATTAGTTTGATAAATTTATTATATCACGATTCATTAAAACATTTGATTTTGTTATTCCATGCACACCAGCGAGATGTACTTTCATATCCCAAACACGTTTACAACGATGATTACAATGACCACATTTTATGTTTCTTGGTACACCACAATAACGTCTTTGATGTGATTTAAGATTATGTATTGTTAAAAAATTTTTTCCACATATATTACAAACATATTCATTTATTAATTTTCTTCCTCTTGTTTTACGCGTTTTTCTTTTTTTTTGTTGATGTTGTTGTTGTTGCGGTTGCGGTTGCGGTTGTTGTTGAAATGGTAGCTCTAATGGTATCCAATCAAATTGTGATCTTGGCATGGAAAATTCTCTTTCCCATTTATCTGAAACAAACAAAAATATAAATTTTATTAGCAAAAAAAATTTAATATACAAAATCAACACATCAAACAATTATTTATTATTTAAAATTAATTAAATAATAATAATGATAAACCATAAGACATCTTCAAACTAAAAAAACAAAAAAAATTAAATTAGAAAACAATAGTAAATAAATTTCAAACAAGAAAATTAAATTTAAAATCTTTTTTTTTTTTTTTCTTTTTCTTCTTGTTGATTTTTTCTTTTTCTTTTTTAAAATATTTACATGATTTTATTGAACAGTACTGGTGACACATAATTTTACAGTATACACAAGTTTTTTTTTTCGCATCATTTTTGTGTTTTTTTTTTTTTTTTAATTTAATTCTTCGAGTATTCAGAAGAAAATTATTGTTAAAAAAAAAAAAATTGATTAAGTGATATTGACAATTATTATCCATCTATTGTAAATTATTATTATGATTTTGTTTTTTGCTTTGGTAAATATAAAAAACATTTTTTAAGTGTGTGTAATTATTACTAGTGCTTTTCTTTTTTTTTTTTTTGGATTAATTTCTTTGGTTTTTTTTTTTTTGATTGTTGTTTATTGTTTTGTTAATTTTTTATGTTTTATTTATTAATATTGTGAACCATTTTTAAATGTTTAAGAAAACTTGCTTGTATTCTTGATTTGTAAGGACAATATTGACATGTAAAATGATTTTCACGTGATGATGCACCACATCCAGCTTTTTGATGTTTACGTAAATTTGATTTCCATGAGTACATTTGTCCACAGCGTGAACAAACATGAAGTGGTGGTTGAACAATTGGAAACCTTGGTGGACCACCTGAAAAATATTATCATGAAAGGTTATTTAAAATTTTTATTTATATATTATTTTTAAATTTTCCTGCTAACTATTATTAAAAAAAAAAAATTATGTTTAATTAAAAACGTGATTGGCTAGTCCTTAACATCGAAACACATGCCTCACGATTCAAAAACAAACACAAAATTCAAAACACATATAATTATCAATTTTATATATATAAAAAAAAAACCAAAAAAAAAAACGTCTGGTAATTTTTTTTTTTTGGATTTTATTGTTTCCTTCTAATCAATTGGCTTATCGAATTATAAATTTAAAAAAAAAAACACACACACTCACGCATTTTAAAATCCTAAAAACAAAAAATATTATTAAAATTGTGTCCAGCTGAAATATTGTGTAAAAGATACTTTCATTAATTAATATTATGAATTTTTAAAATTAATATTTTCTTTTATTTAAATGAACTTTATAATGATGTTTCATATTTCTAATCCATCTATATTCTTTTCCACAATCTGGACAAGGATATTTTCCTGGTATTTTATCCATACTCAAACAACTTGTTTTTTTTTTAGATTTTCTTTGAACATCTTCAATTGCTTCAATAACTGATGGTGTTGATAAATCAAAATTATGCCAATATGGTGGTTGATAATATGGTTGTTGATAATCAATCTGCCAATTTTCTGAAATCAAAAATATTAAAAAATAAAATAATTATCATTAACTTACATACATAAATTTCCATCATTCAAAATTAATAGTCACATAATTAACAATATTTATTACTTCAATTCAATATAAATTATATCTAATTAAATAATAATATTTTTTTTGTTTCATTTAAAATATTTAATAGAACTTTAATTTACAGTATAATAGAAAATTGTTATTTATTATTGTTTCTATTATTTATCATCATAAAAAACATTTTGTCCTGGATGATGTTTTCTTATATGTTGATAAAGATTACTTCGTTGTTTTGTTCTATGATCACAATACAAACAAGCATGTTGTGGTAATCTCATACATTCATATCTTTCATGTCTTACTAATGTTGCACGATGTAAATATGTTTTTTGACACTGTCCACAACGATATGGTAATTCCTTTCTTTTTTTCATCCAATATCTACCATTATTAGTATTTTTCATTGATGATACTGTTGTATATCCTCTTCCTTGTTGTTGATTTATTGACTGCATACTTGTCAGCAAATCTGATGAAAGTTTTAACACAAAAATTAATAAATTATTTGTTTTTTCTGTTAAAAATTATTTGTCTTCTTTTTATCATGTTTTTTTAGAATAAATTATTATGGAAAAATCATGCCACAAGTTGATGACTACCTCTAGTTGTTTTAATAAATAAATAAGAAATATTAATAAATAAATATCATTTTAAAAATATGTGAAATAATATTTGAGTTATTTGTTGAATTATTTAAAAATTGAGATTCTTTTATTCACAGCACTTGTTAAACAATAAAAACATTATTATTTATTGTTAATATTATATTTAAAAAATATTATAATATAGCTTTATTATAATAAACACGTTGACCTGGATGTTTTTTTCTTATATGTGAATAAATTTGTGATGTTTGTTTCGATCGAAGTTCACAATATGGACATGAATATCTGAAAATTATTAAAAATTTCTAATTAATCAATCAAATCAACTAAGAAAACTTGATAGAAATTTTTGATAGAAATAATTACCTTGGTTCTTGACCACATTCAAATTTCAAATGTCGATTTCTGAAATATATTTATAATTTATAATTTTATCTTACATTATATCAACAATTTATTAATAATTTAATAATAATTTCATTTACCTATTACTTTTAAGTGTAAAACCATGAAAACATTTTGGACAATAGTACAAAGTTTTATTTTTTTTCGATTCATGATATTTTATTTGTGATGCAATATGTGAATGCATTAATGATGACTGTTGTTCCAATGTTGGATTATCAATATCATCAATTGAATCACTAACATCAATCATCGAATCAATTATCGAAGGATCTGAAAAACAAAAAAAAATTAAATTAAATTAATAAACTAATAACAAACAAAATCCTATCAACAAAATTAACCAAAAATAATCAAAAAAAAATAATAATAAACAAAAAAAAATAATAATAACATTAAGAAAATAAATGAAAAAATTATTAAATTAAAAAATTACATTTCAAAATATCCATCAATGAATAAATTAGAACGTGCAAGGCAATGAGCATTGGAAGAAGCATCTTTCAATAATTATACAAAGCACAAATTATTATTATTTTTTTTTCTTTTGTTTAATTATTATTATTATTGTTGTTATTTAAATAATGTAAAAAAAAAAAAATACGAATCGTATTACTATTTATTTCGTTTCCAAATACATAGTGTATTTTTTTTTTTATCCATATAAATTTTTGGTAAATTTAAATGACAAGTACGAAGATGTTGTATCATATTATATTGTTGATAACTTTTTGTTGTACAATATGTACATTCAAAACTATGTACCTGATGGCATTCATAACGAATATGTTTCGTTAATGATTTTTTCCATTTATAAGAATTTCCACATTTTGGACATTTGAATAATTTCTTTGTTGATATTCCCATTCTCATTAATATGTCATCTGTAATTATAAAAAATTAACATAATATTATTACTTGTTCATTATAAACAATTAAAATTATTCAAAAAAATTTAAATAATATTATTATAACATTTAAATATATATTTTTCATTGATAGTTGAAATTTTTTTTCTTTTTAAATTTATTATTTTTTATATACTTCTAATTGAAAAAAAAATATAAAAACAAATTAATTATTGTTTATATTAGTTAATAAATATTATTTTTTTTATTATTAAATATAAATATATATTATTTCATTTTTGAAATACATATTATATTTTTTTTTCTATCCATTAAAATTTGGGGTAAATTTGGATGATGAATACGAAGATGTCGTATAATATGAATTTTTTGATAATTTTTTGTTGAACAATGTGTGCATTCATAACCAGGTGCTTGATTACATTCATTACGAAGATGTTGAAGTAGTGATTGTTTCCATTTATAACTTTTTCCACATCTTGAACAGTTGAATAAATTATATGATGGTAATCTCTGATCTGTAATTATAAAATAATCACCTAACGTTATTTCTTTTTATTTTCTATTTTTCAATATAATTTATTTATTTATATAAAAATATTATAAAAACATTCAATGATACTTTAAATAATTATAAAACTTTGGTCACTGCTAATACTAACAATCAATAAATTTTTAAAAGAAAAGTTTAAATTAATTTATGATAAATTATTTAGAAAAACTAAAATTATTTTTCATTATTATTCAGCAATACACGTTGTATTATTTCGTCTGTCAATAAAAATATGTGGTAAATTTGGATGATGTCTATTGAGATGTCCTATTATATGAATTTTTTGATAATTTTTAGCTGTACAATATGTACACTCGTAATTTGGTGCTTGATTACAATGATAACGAAAATGTTTAATCATTGATTTTTTCCATCTATATGCATTATCACAAGTTGGACACTTGAATACTTTAAATTTTGATCTTTCCATATTAATTAAACTCCAATCTGTAATTGAAAAAAAATTGTTAATTACTTTTTTTTTTTTTTTTTCAAATAATTTTAATAATTTTAAATTAAAATAACATCACTCAAAAAACAAATAAAACTTGATGATTATTAAATGTTAAATATAAATTATATTAATTATCTGAAATAAAAAATTAAATAATAATTATTTGTTCATTTTAAAATTTATTTTATGATAAATATATTTTTTTATCTTTATCATTAAAGAGGTAATTAATACAATTTATTTAATTGAACTGGACGAGTTGGATGCCATCTTCTTATATGCCTATAAACATTTGAAGATGAATTATCTTTTTTTTCACAATATGGACAAGCATAACGAAGTGGTTTACAGCAATGTCTGAATAAATCCCATTGTCTTCTAAATCCACCAGAGCATTTTTCACAGACGTAATTATTTGGTGATGTGTATTCATTGATATTTCTTGATTGTTGTTGTTTTCGGCAATCTGTAAATAAATTAACTCAATTATTTTAATATTATTATTAAATTTATTGATCAACTAAAAAAAATTTCATACCAAATTAAAAAATTTATTAATTATCGTGCATACAGCAAAACCATGTAGAAGAAATGAGACGATTTAATATCAAGAAATTGAAAGTATAAATTCATTTGGGGTATTTAAATTTATTTAAAACAGACATGCTGTATTTAAAATTTTTTTTTACTTTTTTTTTTGTATAAATAAAACTTAAGATAATTAATAACAGTGATAAATTTTATAGTAAAAATAAATAAATTATAAAAAATATTCAACTGAGAATAATTTTTGGAAGTTTTTCTTCATTTGGCACACATTTTTAAACTCGTCATTGATGACCTGAAAATGAAGAAAATGATTAGTTTAATCACAAAATAATGAAAATATATGAATTTAAAAAAAAAAAATTATAAAATAATCTTCTTTGATGATTGATTTCTTCATTGATGCAATTATCTTCATGTTGATGTTGATGTTGTAAGTACAAAAAATATAAAAAAAATAAGATAAATAATAAAAACACTTGATAATTTTCTTTATTTTTACAATGATATTTCTTCTGTATAAATCTTCAATGTTGCTCAAGCGTAATTTATCTATTTATAACATCTCAAAATCAATAAAATTGATTGCAAAAGAAATATTAAAAAAAAAAAAAAATGAAGCTAATAAAAAATAAATGATAAAAATTTATATATAATAAACTTTATCAGGTCTAAATAATGGAGTATTTGTATTTTTATGTACACGTCGAAAATGTTTATAAACATTTGAACTATACTTTGATCCATAATTGCAAAATGTACAACGAAATTTAGCATCACTTGAATTACAATGTCCACGTGCATGACGTATCATACATTCATAAGTTACAAAAATTCTTGTACATTTTGGGCAGTTGTAACGTCTATCAGTAAATCCATCTGAAAATAAAAAAAATAAAAAAAATGATTTTACAATAATTTGTTATAATAATAATATAAATTTCCCATTTAAAAAAAAATTTTAAAAAAATTATGATAAAGATAAATGTAACGATGACAAATCAATAATAAATATAAACCGTTAACAAAAAAGCACCACATGCAATGAGAGATAAACGAATATAAAAATTTTTTATATATTTTTTTTCATCAACAAAATAATACTCTTTAATTTTATACAATTTTTTTTTATAAATATAATCAAGTCATGTTTAATATAATTATTTAATAAAGTGTGACAATTAATCCTTCCATGCCACGATGTTTAATTCTGATATGTCGATAAATAGCTTGTGTATATTTGCTTCTCATGTCACAATAATTACATTTAAATCTTGGAAATTCAACACATTCAACACGATAATGACGTGACATACCACCACGTGTTCTAAAAATTCTCATACATTTTGGACATGGAAATCCACGTTTATTTATTTGACATATTTTCATTTTTTTTTGCATCATAAATTCAACTCGTGATGTTAATTCATCTGTAATCAGAAAAACAAAAAAAAAAAAAATATATATGAAAAATAATTAATATAATTATCTAAATATCACAATACAATAATTAATAATTATTTTAATAAATTTTATTATTATCTATTGTTATTTTTATTGTTAACAAAATTAATATTTTCCTATTGAAAAAAAAAAAGAAATTTACAAATTAATTTATTTACAATTTTTATGGTTTTTTTTATTATTATGTATATAAAAAAATTAATATTTAATTAGTACAATTTAACAACTCCAATTTCAGCTAATGGATGTACTGCTCTTATGTGTTGATAAATATTTGATGTTTTTTTAGATACAACATTACAATGTATACATTGATAACGTGGTGGTTTATTACATTCATGACGATAATGTGATATCATTGTATCACGTCTTGTATAACCATTGTTGCACATTGGACAATGATATTTACCAGTTTCTCTATTTGTATTTTTATATTCTTCTCGCCATATATTTTTTTTCCAACAATTCCTTTGATTTTTTAATTTACCTGAAACTAAATATTAATTTTTTTTGCTTTTTTATCATTTATACAATTTTTTTTTTTTTCAACTAAATTTTTATAATACCTTATTTAAATTTATAATATCAAGACATGCTTTGGGATAGATTACGTAAAAAAGAAAAGAAAATATAAATTAGTTGTTTTCAAAAAAAAAAAAAATATATATACCTATATTTGTTTGAAAAAAAAAAAAAAAAATATTATTAATAATTAATAAAATATAGTTTTAATATTACAATTGTTTTTTTTTTTTTTTTTTTCGTCAATCAGCCTTAAGACACTCTTAAAATAATACAATTTAACTTTGTTCATTAGTTTTTTTCGTCAATTTAAAATAGCGTATTGAATACAACTGGTTTATTAGCATGTTTACGTTTAATATGCTCTTGTATATTGAATTTTTTTTTTGATCTATAAGGACAATATCTGCAATGAAAACGATGTGGTCTTTGACAATCATATTTCCAGTGTGAATTAACAGCACTTTTTGATGAGTAACCTCTATGACATGTTGGACAATAATAACGTTTTGCTTCCATGTTTCCATCCATCCAAAATGTCGATGTATCAGCATAGTAATCTGTAAAAATAAAAAAAAATATTAATTAAATTATTTCTTTTATATATACCTAAAAATTTATTTATCAAATTCAATTGTCTAAATTTAGAAAAACAATATTTTTTTAGTTTATATATAAGGTTATTATAAAAATATTATAAACATGATAAAGATATTTTACAAATAGTAATTTTATTTATTTTTTAACTATGATAACGTTAATTATATATTGTAATATTATTTATTTAAATATTAAAATGATCCTTTACGCGCAAAACTTATTTTATTTTCTTGTACATCAATCAAATAAACAGCCAATCCACGATGTTTATTTCTAACATGTCGATAAACATTTGATACATCTCTAGAAATCATTGTACAATATGGACATTTATAACGTTTTTCTTTTCCACATGTTAATTTTGTATGACGTCTTAAATTACTCAAATGTGAAAATGAACTTGGACAATTATCACATTGATATATTTTAACAGCACCAGCTGTTGTATCATTTTTATCATTTCTTCCCTGTAGTAATACATCTAAAACATAGAAAAAAAAAAAAAAAAAAAAATTTATTTTATTACATTAATTTAATTAATATTCTATATATGTATAATTTTCTAAATTACAAAAATTGAAATAATAATGAAAAATTATACATGAAAATCATACACTTTTTATGCTAATGAAATAAAAAAAATTTATTGTTAAGGTAATATTTTATTAGCAGGGTAATTAGTTAAAAAATTTTACAAGAAAAAAAAAGAAAAAAGTCAATCACTTTTTTTCGAATATTAATTATTTTTTTTTTTTTCTGTTGAACATAAATAGTTATCTTGATTTTTAATAGAATAAAAAATTGAAAAAAAAAATATGTTTATATGTACCATAAAATATATATGGTAAATAAATTTATCGTAGTAACATTGAGTTTGGTTGAAAAAGATCAATAATAGCTATTGGTGAATTTTTGTGTTTTCTTTTAATATGTAGACGAATATTTCCTGGTATTTTAGCAGCATAATCACAGAAATTACACATGTATCTTTTCTTTTTTCCACAATGATAGTTGATATGATTTCTCCAATTACTTTTACGTCCAAATGTTGCTTGACAATTTAAATTTGGACATGCATATTTTCCATTTTTTAGACCCCTCGGATGATAGCCACCATAGCCTGTATAGAAATAAAAAAAAATAAAAAAAAACAAAAACAAAATCATATATAGTAATATAATTATTTAACTAATGTTATTATTAAATAAATTTAATGATTATTAAAATAGAAGAAGAAAAAGGGATTACTTGTGATTAATTAAGAAACAATTTTATAAATTTAATTTAAAATTATTTTTTTTTTTTCTTTTCTTTTTTCTTTAAAAACCAATGAGAATGAAGCTTGATGATGATAATTGTATTACATATTTTTTTTTGTGTTTTAAAAACTCTCTACAAAAAAAAATAAAAATAAAATTATGTTAATAGTACATGTATGTTATTAAAAAAATAAAATTAAATGTTAATTTAATTTTAGTTTTTTTTTTTTTTATCGTGATAGATCTATAATTTGCACTTTTTTATCTTTATGTTTATGTAAAATATGACGTTTAATATTACTTCTTATTTTACATGATTTTTCACAATAGAAACACTTAAATCTTGGCATTAAACTTCCACATGAAAATTTTTGATGTTGCCACAAGCTATTTCTCCATGTATAAACTTTATCACAACCTGGATTATCACATCGATAAATACCACGTTGATTTTGTGATAAATTTTTTTTCCTTGGTTGTTCATCATAACGATAATCTGAAACATAAAAATTTCCATTTCAATATTAAATACTGTTCTTATTAATTGAAAAAAAAAAAAAATATATATTTGTACATCTGGAAAAATAAAAAAAAATATATTTAATTTTAAGGAACAATTTATACTTAATAAATATTTATCAATTTATATTTTTAATAACATTTATTTCTAATAGAAAATTTAAAATTTAAAAGGAATGTTTCTTTATGACTTAGTAATAATTTTTGTTTTTTTTTTCTATATAGTACAATGGATAAATGAAAAAAAAAAAAAAAAATTATTTCGTTGATAAGAGATCAATAATGGCAATTGGATAATTTTTGTGTCTTCTTCTGATGTGTGCACTGACATTTCCACGTATTTTAACAGCATAATTACAGTAGCTACACTTGAAACGACATATTGGAATTCCACATTCATATGTTTTGTGTGTATATAGACCTTGTTTCCATTTAAATGTTTTATCACATCCTGAATTTGGACATGGAAAACGTCCAGGACGTCTTGAAGATCTAACAAAACAGATATCTGAAAAAAAAATAATCATTTTATCATTATTTTATTTGTCATTTACTTTTATTTACCATTTTTTTTTATTTTTTTAAAATATATCTATCTATTTCTTAATATATTTTAAATAAAATATAAAGGAACTTTTTTTTTTTTTCTTTTTTCGATAAAGAAAAAAGCGATAGATTTATTAATAACAATAATGATGATGATATTATTATGTATATGATTGTTGTGAAAAAAAAATTAAACAATAAAAAAAATAGTTGAATTATTGGTGTCATTTGAATTGTCTCTTGTTGAATGTGTTTGACCTAAAAATAATTTATATTAATTATTAATTTCTTCTCTGATTGATGTATCTAAAACAGAAAGAAAAAAACAAATATTTCAATTAATATAAAATGTAAATAATTTAAAAGCATCATAAATTAATTTAACCTGTAGAAAATAATCATGATAAATATAATTAATTGAGAAAAAAAAAAAAAAGTTCAAGAATAAATTTAAAAACTCTTATTTATTTTCTAATTAAATTGATGATTAATATTTTTATATTATAATGAATACTTGTGAAAAATATAATTATTAATAATATTAATAAACAAATATATTTGCTTAAAATTAACACACCATTATCAATATTTAATACTAAAAAAAAAAAGAAAAAAAAATCTAGGTTGCATTCAAATTAATGGAAGAGATTAAAGCAAAAAAAAAAAGCGAAAAAAAAAAAATATGTCTTTTTCTATTTGAAAAAAAATTTTACCTATGATACTTCTAATACGTCAATAATTTTAATTTGTTTTTTTTTATGTTTATTACGAGAGTGTCGTATTAGTGAACTTTTAAGAGTAAAAAAATTCCAACAATAACCACATTGATAACGTGCTTGTTGTGTTGCAAATTGACATTCATTTTTAGCATGATTTTCCATTGTTGAATTTTTATGAAATACTTTATCACATCCTTGATTTGTGCATGTATATAAAGTTGGTTTAACATCTTGATTATGTTGTTCTTCAGTGTCGATAATTAATGCTGGTTCATCTGCATGTATTGTTGATAAATGTTTTGTCAAATTAAAACGTAAATTTGTTGAATGTTCACAATAACCACATTTAAAACGTGGTGAATATTTACATTCATAAATACGATGATATTTTAAATTTTCTTTATAATTAAAAGCTCTATTACAACCAGAATTTGAACAATTATATACTGTACGTTCACTACTGTGTTGTGATGGACTTAATATTATTGTATTTTTTGGTTTTGTTGTTGTAGTTATATCTTGTTGTACAACAACATTTTTTTCTGGATGTTTAATATGTATATGACGAACTAAAACACATTTCCATTTATAACGTTTTTCACAATATTTACATTTATAAAGTGCCAAATTATTAACATCATCTGCATCATCATCATTTGCATCATTATTATCTGATCTTTCAACTTTTGGTGATAGTAAATTATGATTATTAAATGATGAATTATTACTATCTGTACTCATTGATGGCATTGTATTTGTATCATTATTTGTTTCAATGTCAATCATCAAATCAATTGGTTTAGTATCTGGCATATTTTTATGAGTTGCAATATGACGTATAATATTACATTTAAATCTTCCAACTTTTGTACAATATGGACATTTATAACGTTCTGGTAATGCAAGACAATTTGATTGTTGATGATTTATTAATTCTGCTTCAAGTGCAAATGTCTTATTGCATGATGGTTTTTTGCAAATAAATGGTTTTTCAATAATATCACAAAGTTGTACTAAACCAATTGATCCCAAATTATTACTACCACCATCAACTTCTTGAAGATCAACAAAACGCATATTTTGTCCATGATGTACATATGATACATGATACTCAACATCTTCACGATCATTACATAAATAATCACAATAAAAACATTTATAACGTGGTGGAATATTACACGTAATATTGTGTTTATCTAAATCATTTTTTTTAATAAATTTCATTTGACAATCTGGTGTTTCACAATGATAATATTTTTTTGGTGTTGATGATTTTGATTTTCTTGAACCTATTTATAAAACAAAACAAAAAAATAAAATTAATTAATGATAAATACATACGTATAAGTTAATTATTTAATAATAATTTGAATTATTTTTACCAGATCTTTTTCTTTGTTGATGATGACTGTACATGTGCTTGTAATAATTCTGTTTGTATCTGCATTTATAACCACATACATGACAGCTAAATTTTGGCTCATTAACACCACATGAAAATTCCAAATGTGACTTCAATGTACCCATACGTTTGAATAACATCTTATCATTAAAACATTATAAAATTTCACGTGATATATTGTTTTTTTTTTAAATAAAAAACAAGTAAAAAAAAATTCCACACCTTTACATAAAAACAAATAATAAATTTTTTTTTTAATCACAATAAAAAGAACTGTTTTTTTTTTTTAGTTACAAATACTAATAGAAATTTTTTTTTAGTACTTTTTTCGCTGTTTTTCTATGTGATTGACATATTTTTAGGCTTGATGATAAATTTTGCTGAAAAATAAAATCAATAACTTGTTGATATTTTTAATCTGCAATAAAAAATATTTAAATGTATAAATAACAATAAATTATTAATAGACAATATGAATTTTTATTAATATAAAATGAATATTATAAATTTATTAAATAAATAAACAATTAAATGAAAAAAGAAATGAATTTCTTAATGTAATGAAGCTTGATGATTATTTAGAAAGTTCAATAACATAAACTTGTTCATTTTTATGAATTCTAGTAACATGTTTACGAATATCATTTTTAATTTTACATGAATAACGACAATATGGACATTTATATTTTGCTGGTGCTATATTAGCACATGAATTTTTTAAATGCCATGTTAAACTACCCTTCCAATAAAAACTTCTATTACAACCAGTTGTTGGACAATAAAAAATTCTGTGTACTTTGTTGTTATCATGGTTTTTTTGACGTTTACGAGCACGTGGTAGACGACGTATATCATCATTCATTTGTCCATTATAATTCCACGTTGGAAAATGATCTGAAACATAATTATTATTTTTTAAATTAGAAAAAAATATATAAAATTTTAAATATATTAAATTTTTTTGGTTTTATTAATAATTTTTATATTTTTCTTTAAATAATTATCTGTAAAAGTAAAATTAATATTAAAAAAATACAAATAAAATTTTATTTTATATTTTATTTATTATTTTAAATGTCTTTTTTTGTTTTTTTTTTATAAGTAGAAAATAATTATTAAGAAAATAGTATTCGTACCACAACTTTAGACAGTTTTTTTTTCTTCAATGTAAACATCTACGATATGTAAATTTTCTATAAAATAAATTGTTTTTTATTATTAATTATGTTAATTTAAATAATGAGATTTTTTTTGTTTTGTTTCTCCTCGAACTCCGACAATTTTATTGTCAATAATATCAATTGCATATGTCTTGTTATTTGGATGACGTATTCTCACATGTTGGGTTACATTTGACGTTCTTTTGTAAAGCAAATTGCAGTAGGGACATTTAAAGCTGAAAAAAAAATATCACAAATTTGTTATACATTAATTATAAAATGATGAAATTAATTTTTTTAATTTTTTTCTTACCGTGGTGGAAGTCCACATTCGAATTTCAAGTGCCTCGTTAAACTGAAAGACTAAAAATTTGTTTTTTGTTTTTTTGTTGTTATTGTTAATTATTTATATATATTTTTTTTTTTTACGAGACAATATTTACCTGAGAAAATGAACTTCCACAAAAATTTGGACAAATAAATTTTCGTCTATTGGCAGCAAACTTGCAAGAATTATTTTTCGATTGTCTTATCAAAAATTTGTTGTTTTCTCTTCGATGTGATGATATCTGATTATTACAATGTTCTGAAAAAAAAATTAAAATATTTCATTAGTAAAATAATAGCTAGCATAAATTAAAAAAATAAAATCTTCCCTTTTTTTTTTTCGATTCATGCAGTTCATATGTGAAAATCGTTCGTAGTAGAAAATCGAAAATCATGCCTTAAAAGAAAAAAAATTAACAAAAATAAAAACCTCCATTAGCCAAGTAGTTAAATTTATAAATAACAGTGTAATATTTTTTTTTTTTTCAATTTTTTTTATAGAATTATTTATTCTCTGAATGTAAAATTAACAAAAAACATGATTTTTTTATTTTTTCTTTTATCAAATAAATGATTTAATTGCAAAAAAAAAAAAAATAGTAAATTTATCACATAATACCTTTTTTAATAATATTTCATTAAAGAAATAATTACTAAAAATATAATTTTAAAAAATAAAATATATCAACAAATCTTAAGCTTGTGATAATAAATTATCACTTTGTTGTTTTAAAATATCGATGACATAAACATCAGCACCAGGATGTTGTTTTCTAACATGTGCACGTACATTTGATGAATGTTTTGTACGATAAGTACAATATGGACAATTCATACGTGGTGGTTGCATACATTCAAATTTAATATGATAACGTAAATTATGTACTCTTGAAAAAACACATCCACATTGTTCACATGGAAATTTTGGTGCATTTGGATCCTTAATTTTTGAACTTGGTTTACGATAACGTCTTTGTAATAAACGACGATTTTCCCATTCTTTATCCATCACAGTCATTTGTCCTGATCCATCATCACTTGTCATCAATTCATCTGTAAAAAAAAAACCATAAAAAAAAAAAAAAAAAAAAACAAACATGAAAATATCAATTAAAAATATTAAAATTTGAATAATTAAATTTTTATTTTTTTATTTTACTAGTGTTTATTGTTTCTTTTATAATTATTGGTAATTTATTTATTTTTTAAATTGCTATTTTTACTATGAAAATAATAACACAAGTTTACAAGAAAAAAAAATGAAATTTCGTTTTTTTTTTTTTTTTCTTTTTTTATATGTTAATTATTATTATACATTTTATAAATTTAAAAAAAAATATAAATATATTATTTATTGTTGATTTTGCGTAACATCAACAACCCAAACTTGTTGATTTGGATGACGTCGACGTATGTGTGCTCTGACATTTGATGTATGCCAAGTTCTATATGTGCAATATGGACAATTCATACGTGGTAATTTACCACATGCATATTTTAAATGTTGTTGAAGATTCCATGACCAATTGAATGATGCATTACATTTTGGACAAACATGATCAGTCTTTTTTGGATTATGCCATCTTTTACGACGTCTCCGTTTATCTGAAAAATTTTCATTATACATCAGAATTTAATTTTACACAAAATCGTCGTAATTTTAAGGAAATTTCATTATTTAAATAATAAAAAAAAAAAACAATAATTAAATAAATTGTGTAGATTTTATAATCAATATTAAAAAGAATAGGTGCTGGGAAAAAGTTTACTTATACCATTTAAAATTACATGCCAGATTACAAGTCTTCTATGATACTCTGAAATTTAATTTAAAATTCAATTTTATAAACAATAATAAATAATAAATAAAAATAATATTAAAAATTAAAATAAATATTTTATTTTAATATCAAATTATAGATTCAATTTTAACAATGAAAATATCAATTTTGATTGATTAAAAAACTTGTTATTCTCAATCTGAAATAAATAAATAGAAATTATAATATATTGTTTATAAATATTATATTTTGTATAAATAAATAGTTAATTTAATTATTCTATTTGTTGTTTTTTTTTTCATTTATAAAGGTGTTCTTGTTGGATAACGTTCTACATTGCCATTTAAAACATCAATAATATAAACTTTGCATGTATTATGTGATGATCTAACATGTGCATACATATTTGATACATATTTTCCAACTTTATCACAATATGGACATTTAAAACGCAAATTTAATGCTTGACCAAGTGCTACACATGTCCATTTCATGTGTGATTTTAAATCAGATTCATTTTTATAAGAACAATGACAATTTACACAAGGATGACGTTGATTATTTCGATTGCATTTTTCTATACAATGCTCCACCATTTCTTCATGCGATGGAAATATCATTCCACACTGAGGACAATTCATACTACGTCGATGAACATGATGATTATAATCTGTAATCAAAAATCATTAATTTTTTTTATTTAAAATAAATCAATAATTACTGAAAATAATATATTCTTTTCTTTTTTCAACTAAAATAATTAGCAAGATAAAAAGAAACAATAAAAACATGGCAATTCATGAAATACTATTTTATATTTTTAAAACAATTCTTTTTTTCTTCTAAATATCATTACAAGGTTTTTCTTTTTTTTAAATTAAACTATATTTGTTTATTTTTTTTTCTAACAATTAATTGAGCAGTCATCTACTTCATAGCATCAAAATTATATTTTAAAAAAGAAACAACAAATTAAAATTATGATATTTTTTTTTTTTATACAATATAAAAATATCAAGTTTAATAATTAACAAACAAAATAATTTTGTTATTGTCTAACATTTATAAATATATACCAAACGTAATGATTGTTTTAATTTTTAATTTGAACCAGCCTTATAACACGATACAATAATTGAAACATCAATTTGATAACTACTAAAAAAAAATACTAAAAAAATGAACTAGAAAAAAAACAACAACAACAATACTTTGTTGATTAAAGCAGATAAAACAATAATCAAAAGTTGAAAAAAAAAAAAAAGAAAAGGAATAAAATTCTAGGTATTAAAAACTGAAACATCAAAGGGATATCCTAGATGATATTTCTTGAAGTGATATTTCATATCTTGTAGTCGTTTAAGTACAATTCCACAAAATCCACATTGTCGCATTATTCCACAATTATGACGTGTATGATAATTTAATGATCCTATAATATTAAAAAATATACAAAATTGTTAATTGAATTAAATTTTCTTTAATAATTTTTTTACTATGTGACAAATAAAAATACCTTTTGATGTGAAACTTGCATCACAATTATTACAACTATGTCGCATCCTGACAATTTGACGTCTTGAACGTAAAAAAAATGCCTTTGATGATAATGAATTACGTTTTTTTGAATTGCCTTGTTTACCTGTAACAACAATTTAAAAAAACGAAAAAAAAAAAGAACAAAAAAAATGTAAAAAAAATGTATTTAAATAATAAAAAATATTTTATATATTGACAAGTTTGTTAATTTATTAATCATAAAATAATAAAAGTAAATTAATTTTTAATTAAGATTGCACCAAAACCATTTGAAAAAAAAATTATAAAATGATTTCTTTTTTTTTTTTAAACAATTTGATGGTTTTTATCAAATTTATTTAATATTTATATTTTAATTAGTTAATTTATTTGTGGATAATAATTATTATTAATTAAATATCAAAGAAATTTAATTTTAAACAATTTTTTTTTTATTATTTGTTAAAGGTTTGAGGGCAGGGTTTCAATCATGTTATTTTTATTCTAATTAAATTGTTTTTAAATGAAATGTTTTTATCGAAAAAATTTGCAAAGAATTGTTAAATTTCTTTATCAATATTTCGAGGAAAAAAAAACCAATTAACAAAATTGGCTTATATTTAAAAGCTAAAAAATAAATAACAAAGTAATTAAATAAAGATAAAGTAATATTTATTTAATTAACATAATTTTATAAATTAAAATTATCAAGTAATTTATGTTGATATTTTAAATGTTTATCAAGTAATATTTTCTTTTCATATTTACAACCACAAATATTACAACAATAAAAAAATTCACAATCATCTTTAACATGATTATCCAAATGATACTGATTTTGAAAACCAAAACCACAATTTGAACATAATAAAAGTGTCATATTTTTCATTTTTAATATTGGATTTAATTTACAAAATTTTTTTCTATGCATACTCATTCGGACCAAATTGTTGAATGAACGATTGCAGTATTCACAATTAAAGATGCCAATGGTATCTGCAAAAATAATAAAAGAAAGAAAAAAAAAAAAAAGAAAAGAAAAAAACAAAAAAAAACTTGATAAATATAAAATAATTAAAATAAAAAAAAAAAACAAAATGCCTACCAGTAAGGAATTATTAATTCATGCAATATTATTATCAAAAAATAAAATTAAAAATTTAATAAACAAACTGGCAAAAAATCATGATAAATTGTTTATATTATTTCATGAAATTAAATATTAAAAATTATTATTTTTCATGCTATTGTAATAATAATTATTAAAATAATACATAATTAAAAATTAATTTTTGCAATATTAATATAAATTATTCTGTTGTTTCTCCATATTCAATTTTAACATCAATCATTTCTGTAAATTCTTGTTTGTTATTATTTTTTTTAACACTACAATTTTGTTTTAAATGATGCTTAAGACTACGTGAATAACGAAATGTTCTACCACATTGTTCACATATTTGTCGTTTACCACAATCAAGTCTAACATGTTCATCCAAATGATATTTATTTTTGAATGAACTATTACATTGTGGACATACAAATTGATGTTTTGTTGATTTAAATGAATCTGATTCTGGATTAACACGACAAAATTCACGTTTATGGCGTTTTAATATTCCTTGAGTGGCAAAACCACGATAACAATGTACACATTGATTTTGTTGAACGGGCTGAATCACATTATCATCTGAAACATTAAAAAAAACATTTTTTTTTGTTAATAAAATTATTCATACATTTAATTATCAATATTAATTTAACAATAGACATTATTTTACTTTTACTTTTTTATTTATAAAGCAATTTATATATTTAATTATTATTTATTTAACATTCATGTGTTATTAATAAACAGAAGAATAATTTATTGATATTTAAAAAAACCAAATCAATCACTTGGTTATTTAGCAAGATAAAAAAAAAAAGAATTATTATCTATTAGATGAACTCTTGTTTAACAGCTAGCATTACTTCTTCAAGATTTGATTGTTGATGTTGTTGATGATTTTTACGAGGACAAACACGTTTTATGTGTCGTCGTAATCCAACATGTTGACTAAATGTACTACCACAATATTGACAAACATGAGTTACTCCACAATCATAACGTCGATGTTCAATAAGATGACATTTTCTTGCATAAGATGAACCACAATTATCACAAGAAAAACGAATTTTCGTACTATCACAATTACGAACACGTTGACGTATATTTTTAGTTCTTTTTTTTCGATTCGAAATGCCCCTTTTATCTGAAACAAAAGAAAAAAAAAAAAAGAAAAAAAAAAACATTGTAAATATATTTCGAAAAGTAACGAATTTTATTTATAAAAAAATATAAATATATAGTACTAATTATTACTCAACATTTAGATAATTAATGATAAGTAATTTTATTATTTATATAAATTATTAACATTACAATAAATTAAATTAATAAATATCTTTTTTTTTTTTTTTTTGTACCTCTTGTACGAATTAATTGTTTTTTTTTTTTTCTTTTTGGTTTTTTAAATTAACTATTATTAATTTGTTGGTTTTTGTTTAATGATAACACTTGGCTTTGTGTTTTTGAAGACTATTAAAATGATTAAATGTTGATAGACATCTATCACATGTATGTAAACGTCCACAATCAATTCTAGTATGTCGTGTGAGTAATGTTAATGATGAAAAACTTGCATGACACTCTGAGCATAAAAACTTTTTTCTCTGATTGTAGACACGTGATTCTGGATTCCAATGACAACTTATATTCATATGTTTACGTAGAATATTCATTTTTGTGTATGATTTTCGGCAGAATACACAAAAAAATTGACGAGGAGGTTGAGTTTTATATCCAATCGGTTCTGAAAATATAAAATGAAAAGAAATAAAAAAAAAATTAACATTTAAAGTAATATAATATGTACTTATATATTTTTTTTTTTCCATAATAATTACAAGTAATATTTCAATCAAATTACGGATATAAAAAATTTTTAATAATAATTTGTGTAAAACAAGCCAAGTGACAAAGAAAATGTCGTGTTTTTTTGTTTTTTTGTTTTTTTTTTGTAAATTAAAAGAAACAGTTAAATAGAAATACATTAACCATAAATTTACTGCAAACAATTATCTGTAAAATACGTGCAATATTTTGTAAATAAAAATTAAGGACAATTATTTATAAATTTAATAAAAATATATATATATTTTTTTTTGTAATATAAGACTAAGAATTGATGAGAATATTAAGCTAATTTACTAAGCAGTTTTTTTTGTTAAATATTTAGATGGACTTTTGTAATTACAATATAAACAATTTTTTTTCATTCGTATAAATTGTGGATATAATTTTTTACTTATTATAAAAGTATTTTTCAAGAATATCCTTTGATGAATGTAAAATATTTAAATGTTTTAATTATTTGTTGTACTGCAACTGAAACAAAATCAATGGAAAAACTTTTCCAGCATAAAAAAATATATTTTTAAAAATAAAAATTAAAACTTTAAATAATCTTTAATTTAAAAAATTATTTTCACCATTTATTTGTGTTTTATATTTTTAAATTAAACAATAACTTATTGAAAAAAATAAAATTATTTATATTTTAAATAAATAAACTAAAGCTAAAAATTTAATCAAGCCAAAAAAAAAAAAATAATTTACATTCACAAACACACATATTTTTTTTTAAATTAAAAAAATAAATTTTTTTTTCTAATTTTCTTTAAAAAATAAATCTTGAAAATTGTATTTTCATTTTATTTACATTTTTTTTTTCTTTTTTTAGTACTATATAATTTAAGACCCTCATATATTTTTTTTTTTTTGAATAAATAAATATACTTTAATGTAATTATTAACAATAGTGATAATAAATAGAAAAAATTGTTATTTTCATTTGAATTATTGAATAATTCCATTGTTGAAAATTGATGTTGCTGGATGATGTGCTCTGGCAACATGATCCATAAGTGTATCAGGCCTCGAGTAGGTTTTTCCACAAAATTGACAAATACACTTAATTTTTTCAGGACCACAACCATAACGTGTATGTCTATTTAATGATGATAAATTTTTATACATCTTTCCACATTCACGACAAAAATGTACATCACGTCCTTGATTGTTTACTGAAAGCATATAAATCAATAATAAAATCATAAAAATATTATTCAAAATAATATAGAGCTTTTTTTTTAGTATCATTTTTTTTTCTTTTTTTCTAATCTTATTATTGAGTGCTTCACAAATAGTACAATTTTAAAAAAAAAACTAATAAAAATTCATACGCAGTGAAAATTAATAAAAAAAAATAAATTATTCAACAAACAAATTTATTATATAATAATTTGTGTAATTATTAATTAATAATTAATTAAATTTTCATTTTTTTTATTTCAAAAATATAATTTAAAAAAAAAAGAAACAACATAGATTAGACAAATTTTTTGTTTTTTTCTTTATAAATTATCATTACAATTTTTAATTGTAATTTTTAAAATTTTGGTGTTAAAAATTTTTTAAATCAATTTTTTATTTGGCAGTATTATTTTTTTGTTCTTAGAGTTTAATTTTTTTTTAATAAACATATTTTAATTCCCCTATTAAACTCTTTGATAAATTGAATAATATTATAAATTTATTTATTTACATACTGTACACCATGTACGTAATTATTTCAACTCTTTAATTAATAATTGAAAGAGTTGAATTAACAAAATTAATATATAATAGGAAGACAATATTTTAGTTAAAATTAATAAAAATGTTTCGTTTTATTTGGTGATGTGAAGATATTACTTGGAAAATGCAGCACCACCATGGATATTCAAAATATGTTGTTTCAAATGATCTGGACGATTAAAATGCTTGCCGCATAATGTGCAGGTAAATGTGTATCTACTTCCTAAACCACCACATTCGAAACGACTGTGTCTTGTTAAACTGGATCTACTTCTGTATTTACGTCCACACATAACACAACGAAAACGTAGTTGATCATCCATCGTAACACCATAATCCATTGTACCAATATTTGCTGTAAACATACATGGAGGAATCTTTTATAATTCAAGTTTACGCGTGACCAATTTAATTTTCATTATTTTAATAATTAAATTTATAATTAAAAATATTTTTTAAACAATCATAACGCGACAAGTGGGAAGAAGAGACAGACA
Source organism: Aphidius gifuensis (assembly GCF_014905175.1). NCBI lineage: Eukaryota > Metazoa > Arthropoda > Insecta > Hymenoptera > Braconidae > Aphidius > Aphidius gifuensis. The sequence continues at coordinate 21,853,356 of NC_057790.1, forward strand.
CAATTTTTTTTTTTCAATTTCACGAAAAGCAAGAATTAAAATTAATCTTGTAATTATTACTAATTTTTTTTTTTTCTATTTAATCACAACAAAAACAACTTGAGACAGAAAAAAAAAAAATAGTAATAATAATTACAAAATTAATCTATTTTTTAATTTTTTTTTTTTCCAAAGAAAGCTTCAAATTTTTATGCTGAGACACTATTTACAGATATTTGAATTGTCTTTTTTTAAAATTAACAATCAATTTCGAAAAAAAAAAAAAGAAAATGAAAATGATTATTATTAATTAAAAAAAAAAAATTATACAATTTAAAACGTATTTGACAAGTTAAAAAAAAATAAAGAAAAATGATTCAGGCTGTTATTTACATGCAGATAAATTAATGAAAATTGTGATTGGTCAGATTAGTTTATTTTATATTTTTTAAAATAATCAATCGTTGCTGAGAATAATTAATAAAATTAAAATGCCAACATAAGATACCTCCTTGTATGTTTTTTTATAAAAAAAAAAAAAAAAATTCCAATTTGCAATATTCCCATTAACAATTAGCCCAAGAAAATTAAGAAAAAAAAACAAAAAAAAATGATTCCATTCATACCTTGTTTGATGATTTTTTTAAAAAATCCCAAAATGCACCATTAGCGATAATTTATTGTTAATTTTAATGAAATATTGTGTGCAAAATAAAATGAATTTTAATTTTTTATTAAACATTTTATGATTATTACAAATAAACTCACCTTAATGACAAAAAATAAAAAATAGAATAAGAAGAAATAAAATATTTACTTGATGATGTAAATATATGTATATAGTTGTATAAATATTTTTTTATAAATTGAAATATATAAATTAAGAATTTTTCCAAAATTTCGAAAGAACACGAACGTCCTTTGGTGTAATTTGACTCTGGATTTGTGATAATGATGTTGATACAGGACTCTTTGGAGCTGGAGAAGTAGCAGTAGTAGTAGAAGTACCAACAGCACCACCAACAGCACCAATAGCACCAATAGTATCATCAGTAAAACACTCGCCAATATGTCGCAGCAAACCACCACGATACTTGTAGCTTTTTCCACAACTTGGACATGCAAGCCTTCGATAATCAGCCATTGGATGTATTGGTAGTTGATGACTGGTCCCTGGACTCGTTCTGACAGCTAGAACCATCCATACGAGCAAGGATCACCCCATGGCAACTTAATTTACATACTCTTTCATTCAATCAACTCTTTCTCTCTCTCTCTCTTCCTTTTTCTCTTTCTTAATTTTTTTATAAATAAAAAATATGAACTCAACATTTATCAATATCTAATCATCAAATTATACTGGCCAAGCCCAAATAATATTTTACAAACTCGTGTATATATGCATAATTTATATATTGAGTTGTGATTTTTTTTTTTTTTTTTTTTTAATTCTTTTTTGTAATTTTATTCCTTTTCTAATCAACTACGTCAACAATAAAAAGATAAGCAATTGTGGCAAAGAAACCCGAAATACACACCATTTTATAAAACATTTTTCAACAACAAAAAAAATCAACATTTATTTTTATATTTTAGAAAATTTGTTTAATTAAAAATTTAATCTATCAAGAAATTTATATATTTTAATGTGATTTTATATTGTTGGTTGAATAATGTTTTTTTTGAAAAAAAAAAAAAAAAAAGTCATTTTATTTCGTCGAGTTAGTTGCTCTCACTTACTGAATAAATGAAAATAAAATGAAAATAGATTTTTCAGACCCTCGAAAAATAATCCCAACGTGTATTCCATATTTTATTTTATTTTTTTTTTGTGTGTTAGATGATATACCTGAAAAAGCTTTGATAGGAATATTTAAAGGCGTAATAATAAATTTTTAAAAAATTCAATTTAACATTATTTGTTTTTATGGTTTTTAAATATTGTTTTTTATTAATATTTTCAATAATTATTTTCCATTGATGATGAAAATCCATCGACTTGCTGAGTTGTATACTTGATGATGATAATTTTTTTTTTTAATTGGAGAGCATCGGGATCCTTGGTAGAATTTCTCTTGAATATGTTTGTTCTACTTATAATTTAAATTAAATTTTTCAAGCTTATTTATGATTCTATATTTTTTTTTTTTTTAAATGAATTTACTCTTGATAATATTTAGAATAATCAATGACAAAAAAAAAATAATAAATAAAGCACTTATCAATATTAATTATATATACCTTGTTTTAATTATCAAGTTAGTAGAAATATTTTTTTTTTTTTCTTTTTAATCATTAGGTGTTAACATTAAATAATTATCTGATAAAATAAATTTTACTCGAGTAACATGTCTAGTTAAATGAATTGTTCTTTAATAAATTAATCATTTTTTTAACCTATTTTTTAACAAAAATCATTTTTATATATACGAGGATATTTTTTACAATGTTTATCAATATTTCACGTGATTCAATAATAACTTATTTACTTTTGTTTTAAAAAAAAAAAAAAAAATTATTCTATACATTTTGAAAATAATAATAATGAATCTATACATACATAAAAAAAAACTTTTAAAAAAAAATTTCTAATTTATAGTTTTTTAATTGGCAGTTTAATGGACTTTTTTTAATTTCTCAAATTTCTAAAAATATATTTGAATTTTGTCAAGTCTTATACTTGAACAAAAATTAAATAAAAAAACTAATTCCAAGTGTGTTTGGTTTTACTCTACGCCATGATAAAAATGATTTAAAAAAAAAAAAAAAAAACTAATATTGAATAAATAAATAATAAGAAAACAAAATTACATGAAAAAAAAAATTAAATTATATAATATCATAACGTGGCGTAGAGTAATCCAGACACAATAATTTATTAATTCTACTAAAATTTGTTGGTCTTTTTCTTGATGTGGATGATGGTGGTGGTGTCCAAGTGTGAAACATCTTGATATTTTTTTGATTGATTTATCAACAACAACAACAGCAGCAGCAGCAAACATGGATAAAAAAAAGAAACCACAAAAGATTTTTTTTTTCATTCACAACTCATCACAAGTACACACACAAGAATCTAATTTAAAAAATTAATTAATAATTGTTACTAAAATGATGATAATAATGACTGATATTTAATCAAATTAAAACATCGTTAGATACTCTGGCCATGAGGAAAAAACGAATATAAATTGATTAAATATTTCATCATTATTATCATCATGTTTTTACAATTTCATCTAGCGATAAGAATTTTGATATCAAGCAGCTCATTAACACTCACATTTACTCAATGAAATAATCAAAAAATGGAGCTGAAAAATAAATACATATTTGCAAAAATATATACAATAATTATAATTAATAAATAATAACAAGGAATGTAATGATTTATGAGTAGGAAATTGGACAAAAGGTTCATTTGGAAAATGGAATTAAAATGTTAAATAATTTTAGATAATTTTTTATAATTAATTTAAGGGTCACCCTGTGCGCCGATACAACGCACAAGATTAATATACTTACATTATTAATTTTATATTTTACTTTACTCTTTGAATTGTTTTATATTCATCATCATCATGTTTAAATTATTTTTCATCTTCTTTCTTGATGAGAGTCAAATACACCCATTCGAAATTTAAAAAAATTATCAATTTAGAATGGTAGTAAATTGACCCTGATTAAAAAAACTGCTGCAAAGAAAAATATTCAAATTACGCGAATAAAAAATCAACAATTTAACGAAAAAAAATAACCGATATTAAAAATTCATGTAAAAATGTTTTAAAAAAAATTAAAAAAATATCTGAAATATTTTAAAAATAAAATTAGTTAAAATTTGTTGGTTACCTAAAAATTAATAAACATCAAAAATTAATACACACATTGTTTAAATAATTTATAGTTGACATAATAATTAAATGTTTAAATAAAAAAATAACATGAAACATTTTTAGCTGCAAATTTAAAAGACAGTACTTGAATTAACATGACATGGAAAATTTATCAAATACAAGTTATTAAAAAATATTATTAAAAAAATTAAATGAGACAATTTTATTGTCATTTGATTTCTTACCAAATACTTAACCAAAAAATTGATGATCTTGAATCTTCTTTGACGAATTTTTACATTCTCAAAACTTAAGTTAATCAAAATTCTCAAAAAAGTAGAGTTTTTGCTTCACTTTAAGAATTGACAATGTCGAATGAACGTTGTTAAAAAAAATATACATTTTCTCGATGATTGAATTACATTATTTAATAGTCTAAAGTTTCAATCCAACTTTACGATTAAATATGTACATCAAAGTTGTCCAAAAAAAAGGGGAGAACAATGCTTTAAAAATACAATTATAATCGTAAAGTTTTGAAAAGTTAGTGCGAAATCATCAGACTATTAAACAAACCAATCATCAAGAAAAATTAATCGATGAATTTCTTCATTCTTCTTAAAATAAATCTTCTTTCTATATTGAAATAAATACAAGTTAATACAAATTACAAATTTCAAGTTAATAATCCTGTAAAAAAATCATCATGAATTAAAAACATCAACAAGATAAATAACACAGAAATTACTCTGTTTTTTTATCAACAAAAATGCAAATAATTAATTTACAAATAACAAGTAAAATTTCAAATATTAAATCATCAAAAAATATACAATATATCATAGAAAAAAAATTATTCAATTCATTACCATCCATTTGACCTTTTACCATTTACCAAAAAAATCGATGATCTTGTTGTAGTCTTCTCTCAACTTCAGCAGCTCGAAATATATTTTTAAAAATATTTCGTAAATTACGAAAATAAAAAAAACAAAATACATTTCAAGCGCTTGTTGATAAAACACAGATAAAGGTTATCATGACGAAATAAAAAATAAAAAAGTATTTTTTATACAATCATGATATACCAAAAGCTGATAAATTCTTCTCTCTTCTTTCTTCATTCTTCAATCTTCTTTTTAATATTTATTATCAGCATGCAGGAATAATTTTAAACGCGACCACAAAACATGAAATAACACGATTATGGCAGTATTTAAAATTAACTTCCTCTCTTCTTTAATAATACCTTAACACTTTGGAGCAATAAAATATGACAAATTTATGACAAATAAAATATTTGTTTATAAAACATGTTACACAAATATAAATTATATCGACGAATACAATACAATATCACGAATATTATAAATATAATTAATCTTTTTTTTTTTTTCTCATTTTTTTTTGCGTCTAAATATATATATTTTCTTTTTTATATAATATTAAATTGCTTATGTATTAAAATGTCATAGTAAATCGCCATAAGCAAATATTATTTTGAGATTTATTTATCTCAATATATTTTTTCTACTATTCACATTTATGATTTACTTTTTGTTTATATATTTTCATTATTATCTAAGTATATATATTTTTTAAATATATAAATTATATTGTGATTGGGTTAATAAAACATTAGATGTATATGCATTACGAATAAAAAGCGAGTTATGTACACGTGGGTTAGTGGAAAAAAAAATATGTGTTTTTGAGGACAAACGCATACACATAATTACTCGTTAAAAATATCGAAATTATTATTTAATAATAATAATATTACTAAGCTATTGTTAAACACAAATTTTGTGGTATTTATAATTTTTTAAAATATTTTTAACAAGTTGTGCAGGCGCATGTGTCTCAGAGTTTGTTAGAGTGAAAAAATATTTTTTAAAAATTGAAAAAAATATATAAATAATAAACACTACCGAAGGAAGCTTAACATGCAAAACGAATTACGAAAAATAATGGCACAACGTAGTGAAGATGTAATAATAAAATTTGAGTTTTTCATATTTTTTTTAAGATCAAAATGTCATTAAACATTTTGATTAAAACAACAGGGAAAAGAGAGGAAAATAAAATTAAAAAAAAAAAAGAAAAAAAAAAAAAACATTGACCGGTTTTTAAAATTTAATTTAAACGTACAAATGTTTGTTCTTTGGAGCAAATATGATTTAAAAAAAAAAAATAAAATAAATGAAAGCTTCGGTGATGAAGCGGAAGTGGATAGGTGAAAGTAAAACACAATTTTCCTAGCATGCATTTAGGAAAACAATGATAAGGTGAAGAAATAAAAATAAAGCCCGATTGAAATGTTCAAGTAGAAAAGAACAACCATTTGTACGTTTTAATGTATTTTTTTTTTTCTTTTTTTTTTTTTTTGTTTCACATAAAAATTTTTAATAGAAAGAACTAAGTTTCAATGCGTGCCGTTTTTTTTCATTTTTGTTTTTCTTTTTTTTTTTTAGTAAAAATACGTGCGATCTTGTGATTCATCACGATTATTAATTATTATTAATAATTATTAATATTATTTTAATACAAAACTACCAGTAGGAAAAAAAAAAAAAATACGAACACGACTACGAAAGGTGGTTTTCTTGTTTCTTTCTGGGAATAAATTTTTGGGAAATATTTTTCAGCGAATAAATAAACGAGAATAATTTCACGTAAATAATTATAATCAAGATTAATATTCATGATAACTTGTTTAAATATTATGTGAAATTTTTCTTTTTTATTATATCGCATTTAACAAACATGTAAAATCGACAATTTATCGTTCTACATACTACAAACAACGTGGCGCAACATCGGCTAATATATAAATTTTCTTTAAATGACAAAAAACATAAAATAAACATAATGAAAATAAAATTTCCGTATGAATATTAAGCTGTTAAATTATTATCCCTAATAATAGAAAGGATATATCATGTCTATTCAATAAATAATTAAAAAATCAATTCAAGATAACACGTCCCTAGCGATAAGAGAAAACGACCAAAATAATCAATGCAAATGACGTGTTTAAATTAAGTTTAAATTTTAAATAAATATCCAAAATTATTATGCAATTTATTGATGAATAATGTTTACTAATTTAGCATCGTCACAAACATTGATTGAAGAGGTCATTTGCCCTCTTTATCCGTAATTACCTTGACTAGGTCCCACGTTGGATCACCAAGCTCAGCGATCATTTAGTAATACCGGTAAAAAATAATAATAACAATAATCTCTCTCTCTTTAACTAATTAAAAATATCTAAATTTTTTTTTAGCCATCTGCAAAACTACATCTGTAACCAACAGCTTTTTATATAAAAAAAAATTAAATAAAACGGCAGATGCAAAAAATAAACCAGCTGCTGTCTTTTGGAATTTCGCATGTGAATTTTTTTCTTCTTCAATTTTCATTCTACTCCGAAATAAATATGCCCAGTTTAATCATATTTAATTTTATCATATTTTAGTAATAATAATTGCGTAATGTCATTGCGAAAAAACTCAATTATAAAATAATCCAAAGAGAGAGAGAGGAGGAGGGAAGGGGCAAGTCAACGACGACACAGAGTTCATTGGCCTGGTGAAACGCGAATCTAGGTCAACATATATATGATGCTTTCTATCTTGCTCTCTGATTTCAAATAAAATTCATGATGATAAATAAATTGTATAGTAACTATTAATTTCTTCTTCTCACGCTCTATCTAAACTTTTTTTAAACTTATTTTCTTATTTCATTTTCAATCATAATTTTAGCTTATTTAATGTAACAGAAATCAAGCGAAACGTGTATATTTATTTTTCATTTGTTGGTTTTTATATCATGCCCTATTTCTAGCTGCAAAAATTCCAAGAGAAATTGTTCTCAGTTATAGGGGAAGAGAGAGATATTCCTCTCCAATTCTAAAGCAGCTTTATATGGGGCTCAAGGCCAACACAAGTTTTTTTTTTTTTTTTTTTTTCGTGGGAATGTCTCGACGACGTCCCCCCCCTTCTTTAGTCAACCGGCAATACCCTTTTTTTTATTCTGACCATTTTAAATTTCTAGTCCCCTAAAGAAAAATCATTTTTATAAATTCTTCTCTCTACATGTTGTTTCATGTTTTTCTCATTTTGGTTGTATAGTTTTTTTTTAATCTTATTTTAAAACCTTTCATGGAGAAAGGAACTATCCAGCTACACAAAGACTTTTTATTTATTTTTCTTTTGTCTAAATATATCTAAAATTCGTGTATTTTAAAAAAAATAAAATAAAATATTTTTTAACGCATTGAGGGACACTGAAGATGTTCAATATTTGATAAAAAATTTATGCAAAATAAATAATAATAAACTACGTTATTTTCTAATAGAAAAAAAAATAAAATAAAAATATTTTTTTATTTCTTTTGATGCTTGCTATGAGATCGTGCTACTCTTGAATGACAACCCGAAATTCTTGGTTGTGCCACGTTGCCAGTAGTTATTTCAGAAAAAAAAAAAAAAAGCTACATTATACCTGCGCAATTGGCACCATAAATATTGAATAGTAAAAGAAAAATTTAATTAAACTATTTCGATAAATAATTTGGCTATTTGTTAACCAGATAAAAATTGCCATTATTTCAATTGAGTTATAAAATTAATTAAATAAATTCTATTAATTCAAAATAATAATAATAATAATACATAGTAACAATAAACTCATTGAAATAATTGGCAAATAGAAATTGAGAAAATAAAATATATAATTTTTTAATATTTTGGTGCATATTGTTACGGTAAAATGTAGACAATTGTTAAATGATGTGGATGAGCCTACCTTGAGAGTCGCGATGGGCCTGAGCGGCCTCCTGTGCTGCTAGAAATACTTCATCATTTGCACCTGGAGCAGCACCGACAACACCACTGGCATTGCTTCGGTCACCAGAAACATGCCACGCTGCAAGTCCTAAATAAACAAAATCAATTGTTAATTAATAATCAAATAATATAAATTAATTTTAATTATTTCTATCTTATTTACTCGGTGGTGATTAATATCTTTTTAAATTCAAATTATCATCAACATTAAATGGCCAATATTTAGCCAGTATAAAATATATTTTCAACAATATAAATCATTGTTCTTCCAGCTCACCATCACGTGTTACACCAAAAAGAAAAAAATAACTAAAAATTTAATCTTAACCAAATATCAAACAAGTCGTTTGTAGTTTACATGATTTATTTTATTTGATAAAAAATAAATATATATATTTAAAAGAAAAATGAAAAAATAAAATATTATCAAGATACGCTAAATCTATGTAAACAATATTTGACCTCTTTCCAATTACATGAAGCTTCATGATAGACAGATAAGATAAATCAATAATATTTTATTTATTTTATTTTTCTCATGTATGTTGAAATAAAAATTTATTATTTACCACCGCGTGTGTTATTTGTATTTAAAAAAAGGAAAAAAAAAAAATTAATAGTCAACTTACCAGGATGTTGAGAGGGATCATGTGAGGGTCCAGCTCTGTTGTTATCTTGTTCCATTTCATTAAGATCATTCATGTCATCATCAAGGGTAAGGTCTTCAACACTTTCTTCAGGGTCATCCAGGTACTCGGACTTTGGCTCAATCAAGGTATCAGTAGGTTCAGGTTTTTCAATTGTCATCTATTATAAAAATAAAATAAACACATTTAATTTTTTGTAAAAAATCAAAGTTAAATAATATATATATAAATTAAATTTGTGGATATTAAATTGTCTCATGCCGTTTCCTCACTACAGTATTATTAATCATCAACGAAAATAGTAGGATAAAGCACGATATTAATTTACCAACGAGCGAAAGAAACAAGCCAGTAATAGCTCATCTCTATTAGACGTTGGATCAATCAATGTTGATGATGATTAAAAATAAATAATATAATAATAATTACCATGTCATCAGTAGGTTTGGTCAGTTGTTGCATCAATGCAGATCTACCAAGTGGATCAACTGGTTCTGATTTATCATCAACTGTATTTGTATTTGCACCAGATACATGTTGTGTCATATCACTTGAATTTGATGCTTCATGATTGTCAATTGAATTATCATCATTCATACTCCTTCTTCTTAAACGTTTTCTTCTTCGAGCAGTTGGACTTTGAGATCCTTCTCTGTAAAATTCATCATAAAAATACAAATTAATTAATTGAATAAATATAATTTAAATTGATTTATTTAAAAATAAATATAAATAATTTTGTTACGTGTCGTTTCCGCACTACAACAATATTGATTATTTTTTAAATCAGAAATAGTAGGATAAAACACGTGTTTTAATTTACCAACAAAGCGAAAGAAAAATGTAAAATATAAATAAACAAATTTCCATTAGACGTTGGTCTAAATATAATAATAATAATAATATGGATAATTTAATTTTTAAATTACCTGGAAGATAGACCCTTTGGTAGTTGTGGACTTGCTGAATCTTCTGGCAAATCACTAACTGAACTTTGTGCCAAATTGTGCCTATTATTTTTATTATTTTTTTCTATTGTCAAACCGGAAGAACCATGTGGAATGTCTGATGATTGTGTCGTTGATGGTGCTGTTTTTTGTTGTCTTGTTTCTGGTTTATTACTTGTACTACCATTACCACCTTTACTTTCCGATAATCCTTTGATTTGTAATGACTCAGCTGCTTTTAATAATGCTGCCAATTGATCTTGTGATATATTAACTTCACCTCTGTACATGTAGTCCATCATAGCTTTGAGTTCTTTAAATTTAACATCTTTTAATATGAAAACTGGATGTTTATCATAATGTTCACTAAGAAGACCCTATATTAAACAAAACAAATAAAAAAACAGAAAATTAATAATGTTAAATACAACAACAAAAAAATAAAATTAAAAGTTGGTAAAAACAAAATAACAAAATAAAAAAAGCTCTCGAGTAATTTAATCTCCAGGAGAAAGATAGAAGATATGTATTTGGAAAGATCGGCCATCTTGGTTTTCCTGTATTGATCAGGAGTGAAACCAGGAGGGGGATTCAAGTACCCCCCTCCGCCTTTTTCCCCTGAATACACATTTCTCTCTTGTGTGCCCCGTTTTCTCGACTCTTTTGGCCCAGACATGTTCAACAACTTTTTCATCGGCCATCTTGTTTCAACATTAACTATATATTCTCTCTTTCGAAACTATTATTGATCTTATTACTCGTCGAGAAAATATTCAACTCTTAAAAAAAAAAAAAGTCTCTAATTTCTTTTTGCTTTAAATTATTTCCAATACTTGAGCAATCTTGTTTATTTTTTTTTTATTTACAACAAATAGAGTATTTAGTTTTAATAATTTTGATTATTAAAAAAATAACTCACCTCAAAGTATGGACTGCACGCGGAGAGGACAACTTTGTGGGCTTTAAGATATTTCCCCTCCGCTGCAAGAGTGCAATCAACCAATGTGCCACTCTCAAGGAGTGTGTCAAAATTTTGAATAAGAGTACTTTGATGATTGTTCCACCTCAAGCAGAACTGCTGATCGTCCTCCATATTTAATGTTGTTTTTCTTTACTGCAAATAACAAAATAAACAAAACAATAAATAAAAAAGTTCAATTAATTATTTAATTAATTTAATATTGTATAATTTTTATTATGTATCGCAAAGCATGTGTGTGCTGTTTATTTATTTACGTTTTTTATGAGTCGATGATGATGATTAACGAGTTGTTAATATAATAATAATAAAATTTTAATTAAATAATTATAACGACGCGACAAGCTATATTATAGGTATGTATATTAATGTTTGTACAAAAAAAAGCTCCGAATTATGAGGACCAAGCTTCCAAAATGGCTGTATGATGCAAGCGCGTCTGGATAGTCTGGTCTTTTTCCTTTGTGCGTGTCCTCCTAACGGTAATAACGATGGTAATAAAGTGGGGATGATGCGGGAGGACGCTTAAGCACTGCGCATGCGTACTTGATTATTTTTCATAAACGACATCTGCGCATATTATTCAATAATAAATTATTGAACAATGCCGGTGTGAACAATGATTTTAATTTTGGAGTAATTTTTTTTTAACCTTTAAATACAAAATTTAATTTTTTTTAAGTTAATTTATTTATCAAGTTAATAGACAAATAAATATTAATAATAGAAAAAAATATTTAATGATATTTTCAAGAAAAAAAAAATAGGTCAAATAGAAAAATTCCAGACAATCCAAATTAATCAATTAATCAATATGCGCCGTAAACTCAGCAATAAATAAATTGACAATAATCAAAAATTTAGCAAAGTAATAACAATTTTACGGCTTAAAAAAAAAATAAAAATCTTATTGCATAACTCGTATTTGTATTATGATTATGTCTTTGAAAATTCATGAGTTGCATCACACGAGAAACTGGTAATGTTATAAACAAAAAAAAAAAATAAATAAATACATTATTGACAGATAATAATTAATAATACATCTTGGTTAATAATATTATAACATGAACTACGTAGTCAAGAAAAAAATGTATATAATAATGATAATGATGTTGATGACAAGAGGGGAATAAGAGAAAACGGAGTAATCAAGATGAAAAGTGTAAAAAGGCGCGCACGCGCATACTCTTTCTTTCTTTCTCTCATCTAGTCTATTATCATTGTGTTTAATATATAATAATATTATAACGAAAGCCCAGGCGATGGCTTTTGAGGACTTGATCCCCTCGCACCGCTTCAGGCAATTCTCTTCTTGCCGCCGTGCAACTTCCCTGGAAACCGCGACAACGGGGGCACCCAACATGGCCGCGAACAGGGTCGTGCCCGGGCAAGATGGCGAAAAGCCTGGGAAAGCTACTTCATAAAAAAAAAAAAAAAAACTCTACTCAATTATCAAAAATAAAAATAAATAATTAATTCCCGTTATATTGTAATAATCAATAAAAATATAAATATTGAATAATAATTGTAAATAATTTGTTCATTTTAATTACAAAACATTATCTTGATAATTAATTAAATCAAGTATTTTTTTATTTTTCGAGATATTATAGTTCAATAAACTCACCAGGTATGACGTGTTGATAACGACAATTTATTATCACAAATTAAATAACAATCTTAATTCTTTTTTTTTTTTTTATATATATAAAAACAAATAATAATGATAATAATAACAGTACAACACCCCACACAAAAAAGCTTTTGTGAGAAAAAAAAAAAAAACGTGTGCGCCTAGAGCGCTGCCCTTCACGACAATGGCAAACGTATGAACGTTTCTCTTCACCCCCTCTTGGAATTTTTACATGCCAACGAATACACCCGACAACTAACGAAGCCAGCGCAACGGTTGCTTCTCAACTCTACTTGGTTTACCGCCCCTCTCCAATGGGAAATAAAAAAAAGATGAAAAAAAAAAAAAATTAGAACAATTTGTTTTTTTTTTTCTATTTTACAGCTTTTTATGGAAATTTGAGTTTTCATGATGAATTATTATTAAAAATAGTTGTTATATATTTATACGTAAATAAAATTATAAACTTTTGGTATTTTTATTTATTTAAAAAAACTTTTTTACCGGTTTATTAATTATTTATTAATTTATTTAAAAATATTTTTAAATTTTTACCAAATAATTAAAATATTGATTGATGAATTTTTAATTTTAATTGAGTATTATTATTGATGAATTATTAAACGAGTATTGTATGGAAATTCTAAGTACGCATGATTTAGGTAGTACAGTAATGGCGGCTTATGTGGTCTCATCAGAACAAAATGGCGAAAATTTTTGGCAAAAAAAAAAAAGCGGGGAAAAACTAGGACAACTTGCACATATACACAGTGACAATAATTTTAGAAAAAAAAAAAAAAATAATAATCACAAAATAATCACAAATAATTGTAAAATTGAATCACTATTAAATGAAAATTGAAAAAAAAAATATTAAAATTGAAAAATTGATGAAAAACTAAATAGAGAAGGGACGCCACACTACCGCCGCAATCACGCCATTAAGCACGTACACAAATTTTCTTAACCACACATGATGCGACACATAAATATTAAATCAATAATCAATTATCATGTTTTATAAATTAACATAATTATTAATTACTCACCTAAGTTGGCACACAATCAATAACAATTATCACAAGTACTAAATTTTTAACTAAATATATATATTTTCTCCAACTTGAAAAAATGGTTAGTTTTATAAAACTAACCCGAGTCGATCACTTTTTTATAACACAATGGCTGTTGTAACGATCGAACAAGAAATGTGCCCACAAAACCACTAGAACAGAAGAGCCATAACGAGTGGGGCGACGCGGCGCTGATTGTCATAAATTCGTTACTGCGCATTCCCACTTATTTCAGTGCGCTATAATTTTTTTCCAGTAACGTAACAATAAAAAAAAAAACCCTGTATTAATAGACAAAAAAAATTGTCTTAAAAATTAAATAAATCATTTACTTTTAATAAAAATTTAATAATTATTTTTCATAATAAATATAAAATTAATATTATTAATTTAAAAAATATTTGATAATATTTTTAGGTAATTATATTTAAAATTAAGACACAGGTTCTTGATAAATAATGATACGACAAAAAAATAAAATTCTATTTTTTAATTGGTCAATGAGAATTATTAGGAGGGAAAGACGTAGAATTTTAGTGCAAGCGCGCATTTACAATTTTTTTTTTTTTGTTTGGAAAGCCGGCAAGCAAGCATGAAGAAGAAGAACAAGAGAAAAAATGAAAAAAGAATATGATGAAAAAGAAGAAGAAGAAGAAGAAGTGGAAAGCCGGGAAGTGAGAGCCTTATTCTTGTTTATGGCACAAGTAGAGAGGAAGAGAATTTCAAGAGAAAATCGTCTAATCGTACTGCGACCGGCTGCGTCGACTCGACATACAAATGTAAATACACATACAAATAAAAGAGAGAGAAAGAGAGAATAATATTTTTTTTATTTATTTTTTTTTTCTCTGCGCGCAACTCTATCTTTCTCTTGTACACTCTCGTATCTTTCCTCTCCTCAAAGCTGATACTGCAGCCAGTACATCAACACTCGACGCTCGTATCGCGTCGCGTGTGCACACTGCTTTTTTCCATATTATTATTATTATTAAATATCTAAATAAAAAAAAAAAAGTCAAAAAAAAAATCCCGCGTAATTTATTTATTATTATTATTATTTATTTAGTTATCAATTCTTCATACAAATTACCAAAGAAATAATAAATTTTTTGTTGTGAAAAAATTTGTACTATTAAGGCTTTTTTTTTAATGATTATTTGTTAATTAATTTATTATTATTTATCATTTTGTACTTGATAAAATCAAGGTGACGATATTGTGATGACATGGTTTAATATTGACAGTGATATCAAATGAAAAATTGAATTATTTTTATTGAAAAAATTTAAATTATTTTTTTGGAGTGATTTTGTGTTTATTTGATAATTTAAATGATAATAAAAATAGACACTGAAAAACAAATATATGTATAATAAAAGGAAGAGATAAACAAAAACAAAAAATAATTTGATTGTGAGGAGGGCCTTGAAAGTGCCTGAGGATTTTAATACTACTTCTTTTTCTACTAGACGTGTCTTCAACTTTAATTTTTTTTTTTCCTCGTGCTGACTCTTCTCGAGGGTCATGGTAAGGTACGAAATAATAAAAAATATATATTTAAAACTATACTAGTATAAATTTTACGTTAATAATTATTAATTGTTTGTTAATTGTTTTGTAAAACTTGTTGAAATATAAAAAAAAAATAATAACGCGCCAAACAATAATAATCGGCAGTTCGTTTGACAGCTAGTTCGAGCATGGATTTGTTTTGGTACATACATAGACATATATATATATACATAGATATACATAACGGGTCTGTTGACGAGGACATTTGACGCGCTAAATTTGAATTATTATTTTAGCGATTTAAATCTTCTCAAAAAAAATAAGCTATAATTAAATTAAATTCATTTTATAAACATAAAAGTATTGTAATTAATTTAAGGGTTGTTTTTATCAATAGAAAATTTAAATATTATTTTAAATTTTTATTTCTTTTTGTTGTTTATTAATAATATTATTATTTTTTTTTCGTTTTATTTTCTTGTTCTTTATTTTATTTCTTGCACACAAGATAAAAAATCAGCAAAAAAATTATTATTTTTTTTTTTTTGTTGAGTTGGATAAAAAAAAAAAAAATTGCACACGTATGAATTCACAGAGACCAGTGGGATGCCGTTCTCTTGCAGTGATAAAGAGAAATGCTGCCTAGAAAGCAGGTCTTGATGTTGAATCTAGGCCACCCCAATCCCCCAACAACAAACACATTCTCCACAATTTTACTGTTTCTTCTCACTTGGCCTTGCTCACTCACCTCGTCTTGTTTTATTATATATTTATTTTCTCTATTACATCTTGTGAAACTATATTTTATCATTTTTACTATTTTTAACAATGTGAAAATACTAATTTTCTATTTTTTCTACCGACAAATTCAGATAAAATACATCAACAAAAAACAACAGTATAAATACCTGCGATAAGATAATAATTTTTCCTTTTTTTCTCAACATCAAGTATATATTTAATATCTGATTTGAAATATATAAATAATTCAATTAAAAAAAATTAAAAATATTTCAAACGAAAGTGACCCAGAAATTTACAAGAAAAAAAATATATTTTCATCGCCAATAAAATATTTTACTAGCAAAAAAAAAATGAAAAATTATATAATTTTTTTTTCTTCTACTTTTGCTTCTTCAATTGGAATATATAGCTTTTTTTTTTTTTATTATTTTTTCCGAGTCTTTGTCATTTTCTTATTGTCCTTTGTACCCGCACATTTTATGCTGGTTCTTCTCATCTCTCACAGAATCCCCCTTCTCATTTCTCGTATCATCCTACACTTTTATCTCCAGTCTGTTCAATTTTTTTTTTTATTATTTTTCTCTCTCATTTTATCACACACAAATCCATGACATCTATAGTATACATTACATTCAGCATAAAAAGATACCTGAAATAGGCAAAAAAAAAAATCAATTATTATAATTTTCTTTTTTTTCAACTTAATCTCAATTATAATGTTGATTGTATGAAAAAAAAAAAAAAAAATGTAATGCATTGTATGCAGACAGTATTTTCATAAAATTGGCAATTTTTCATTTTGCCTTTCACCCGCCACCCACATCCTGTTTAGCTGATGGTGAACAAGACCAAGAAAAAAATGAAAAAAATGATAAAATAAATAAAAAAAAAGAGGATAGTCATCTACATGGCCTTCTTCTTCTTCACCACTGACACATCACATTTTCATATTCCGTTATTCCACACCGCAATTCTCACATTGATAAATAATTTTCGAAATGAAAAAAATTATTTTTATATTTTTTCTAAAACTACTTGTGATCATGCAGCTTTTTTTTTTTTATTATTTTTTCCTCCCTTATCTCGAGTTTCATATATTGTTCATAGGTAGCCATCTGTCTTTTCTCTCTCATTTCCCCCCAACATCCTATCATCCACCTCTCTCTCTCTTTCTCTTTATCTATCTATGTCTATTTTTATTTTATTTTCATATATATTTTTTTCATCCCTATGTATACCACCAATACAAAGAAACTCTTATCCTCATTCGTTTCTTCCTTCGCAACTCCCTTTTATTTTTATATATATTTTTTTTGTATTTTTTCCCTTACCCACAACCCTCCACTCCCCTTTTTCCCCTGCTACCAATTTTTATTCTCTTTTTTCTTCTTCGTCTTCTTTATCTTTATCTTTTTTTTTTTTTCCTCGAGTATGAGCTGCCCTTGTGAGAGAACCCATTTCCACCCTTTTTTCTTTTTTACTCATCTTTTTTTTTTTATTTTTCTTTTATCTTTCTCATTCTGCACAGCTTTTTCCTTCAACTTTTATATATACCAGACTAGAAATTCATGTTTTTCTTGCACAGCTCGTTTCTTCTTGTTGATTTTTATTTTTATACAGGTATATATGTATTATTATTATTTTTATTCATATATATGTGCCATCCATACACATTGAACGAGGTGGGATGATGGCAAAAAAAAAAAATATAAATTAATAATTGAATCCTACATTTTTTGACATAGAATTGGTTATGAAATTTATTCGACAAATTGCTTGGTACCTCAACTGATCTATTCAGCTGAAAATGTCCATCAGCACTTAAATTCAATGACAAAATGATATATTTTTAAAAAAAAAATTTTGACGATATGATTTTGAGGAAAATTTAAATAGACAAATATTTGTCATCCCTGATTTATTCATTGGGTTTTGTTTTACTCTCTTGTCATATATACATGTCGTAATAAAAAAAATTGACATTTCTAAGTTCGACCAAGCGCGACCTTGAGCACTAGGCTTTACCCTTCCAAAATCAACCCTTACATAGTACATACACATCATCTTCTATATATATTTTTTATCAACACACATACACGCATATATTTTTTATATTATCATACTCGTTTTTTTCCCTTGTATGATGATTTTCTCGGGCACAAGGGTGATGACGAGGTGGGTTGCTTTTCGACCCTTGCATATATTTTATACATTGTCAATCCTAACCCACCCATGATTTTATATAAAATAATAATCATACAAAGACAAATTGTCATTAAATAAAAATTAGATGAGTTGCGTAAATTTTTTTTTCTTTTTTTTTCTTGTAAATTTACCGGTGGACAGAGGGAAGGGAGTAGAAACAAGGTAACCGAGATGATGACGTCGTGATGCGATGAAGGAATGACGAAAAGGTTTTACAAAGTGAAAGAGGAAGAATTGTATGAAGGGCATATGATGCAGAGAATTAAGTACTGTTATATTACAAGCTTACGGTAGAAATTTTATATGTTTTAATGTATAATAAAATGAAAAAAATATACAGCAAATAATTTCGATGAAAATATATATTTTTTATTTTTTAATTCAACTATTTACTATTTTTTTTATATATTTTTCTGTACTATATTTTCTTTATTAAAAAGAAAAAAATTTATTTTATATATATTTTATTTTTTTCGTAATGTTTTTCTATCGATCGTGATGTTTCTACTCCACATGTAGTACATACCATTCGTTTTATAAATAAGAAAAATAAATATATAAAACGAAATACTACTTGTTCGAAAAGAAAAATATAAAAATATTTTATTGAAATATAAAAATTTATATAAAATAACTAGAAAAATTTCGAAAAACAAAATTAAAACTTGTAAAATATATAACTTTTTTAAAATTATCTACAAATGACATTTTATAATTGAAATTTTAAATTAATTAAAATTCTTTTTTCAACCCCTTTGACCAATTCAAGTTGCTAACTGCAAAAACATTGGTCTCATTGCATTATTATTATTATTTTTCTTTATACCTTTTCTTATTTCACGTCTCCATGGTCTTGCCAACAAACGTGTGCGTGTTTGTTCTCTTTCTTTTCATACATTTCACCTCACTATCTTTATTCTTTACTTACATATACACCAAGGGGAAGAGAAAAGCAAAAAAAAAAAATAACCCAAGGGTCGATAAGACCCACACACACACCAAACATATAAGAACAAAAAATGTCGACTATTTTTTTTTTTTATTTCTATTTCTATCGTTTGCAAAATCAATATCTACATATATATAGAAAAAATTTTATAAAATATTTTACTAGAATTTAAATGATTTTCAAAAAATTGAAACGAGATAAAGATAAGACTATAGTTGAACTCATTGAGTTTCAAATATGATAAGAAGAAAAAATTATGTAATCATAAATTAATTTTACTCCAAAATGAAATAACAAATTATTTCAAAAAGAAAATTATAAATAATCCAACTAGAAACTACAAAATAAAAAGTATATCGCCAACAAAGACTTTCTAACTTTTTTTTTTGTTTAAAAAAAAATAAAATTCTCTGTTGTTTTCTTCTCTCTGCAGTGTCTTTCTGCAAGAAGAGGGTAAAAGAGTGAGGAAAGTAAGGCAAAAACGTCGATAATACTGAAAGAACGTTAAAGTCAACGACAGAGATGAAGTTGAAATACAGAGGAGAGACAGTAAAACCAGAGGAATAAAAAAAAATTACGATAAAAACAGAGTTGGTATAGAAAAAAGATAATGAAAAAAAAAATACATGATAGTGAAAGAGGATGGTTAAAGATTGTTCAAAAATGAAGTGAAGAAGAAGAATAAGAAAATAATAAAAAAAAAAAAAAAATGAGTAAAAAAAAATCCATGGCCTCGGAAATTTCCAAGAGGAAAAAGAAACCCAAAGAAAAGGATGTATAGAGGGGGCAAAAAGAACTCTATCCGAGACGTAAAAATAAAGAAAAAATAATAATAAAAATAATAAAAAAAACGGGTGAGTGGGGTTTGAAAAGAAGAAAAAGAATTTTTTTAAAAATTTGCAGTTAGGTTATATGAGGAGAAAGAAAGAAAGAAAGCAAAGAAAATAAAGGTGAGGTCGAGGGCAAAGAGGGAGACGATGACAAAGGTAGACGGAAAGAAGCAAGAAATGGTTGGTGTATATAAAAAAAATCATAAAAAATAAATATAAAGAAAGGGGAATAGATGGATATAGCTGAGAGAGTGTTGAGTATATAGCAAAGAGAGAGGAAAAAAAAGGAAAGAGATATCATGAGGAAAAAAAAAAAAAGCGGCCAAGAGAAAATAGCGTCTTTTTATAGTTGATGGGAAAGGGACACGATGTTGCAAGACCAAATGGTAACTGTATGGAAAAAGCTAAAAGAAAATTCTTGAAATTTATATATGTTGAGCTCACTTACAAGTTACAACAACACTTGCAATCAACAAAATCCATAGACAGATAAAAATACGTTCAAGAGAGAGGGAAAGAGGAAAAAAAAATTTTCAAAAAGAAAAATACATGTGGATAAAAGATAAAGAAAAAGAGGCAAAATGTGATGAGGGGATGAGGTAACGGACAAACTTAAAGAAAAAGAAAATGGATCTTATTTTTGTACGTGTATTTGTGTTGATAGTAGTCGTTTATTTACAACCACATATGTACATATTTATTTTATGTTAGAAATAAAATTCAAAGGAGAAATCTACGAAATTCAAGAAGGAAAAATTCATATGGAAAAATCATTACTATTACTGCTTGTATATACTGATCTCTCATAAAGAGAAAGTGATGAATATAATGAAAATTCTCAAGAGGGATGTACAGAAATATATTTTTTGTATATTAAAATTATTTTACAAAAAATCATTATCTTTTAAAAATATATATTTTTTAAATATATGTAAGTATAATCATTAAATGTTTTTTTTTTTTTTTTCTTTCTTTGATAAATCGTGTTTTGTCAATACCTTGATAAATCATTTTTAAAAATAATATTTGAAAAAAAAAAAATTGATTATACTTTTATGATAATAATCAGAAAAAAAAAAATTATATGACGTGGTTGGCCCAATTTTAACTGTCACATTATTCTAAAAAAAAAAAAAAATAATAATCACCAAGAAGAAAAACCAACAAAGAAATGGATACGAATAACTGCGAGAATGATATCAAGTCTCGCTTGAATAATTTAATTGATCTGACACAAAACTCAATAAAATATTCAGTTGATTTAAAAATAATTTTTAACATTTCACTAAATTTTTTATATAATTTACTGAAATTAAATATAATAAAATCATGATTTTTAAACATGAAAAATAAAGCTTAGAAGAATAAATATATAAATGAAATGAAAAAAAAAATATATATATATTTTTGTTATCATCAAGGCATCTAAGCACCTGATAAAAAAAAATATTTATATAAATATACGAATAGATAAGGTAAAGTCTGTTACAATAAATTAAATGGATAGAAACAGATAAAAAAAAAATATAAAAAACATTTAAATTAAACAAACCAACGCCCGAATTTCTAAAAGCCACTAAAACTTAAAAATACTTGCAAAAGCAGCTTTTTTTTTTCATTATTAAAATTGATATTTTTAATTAATTAATTAATATAAATTACTAATTATTATTTTGTATAATTTAATAATTCATCTGTCGGAAAATTAGAAAAGCTGCTTTTAAAATTATATATACAAAGAAAAGCTCCGACCGATGAGCTTTTATGTCATAAAAATTTTCTACATTATCGGCTATATTAAATATTTAAAATATTTAAAATTTAGTAATTAGTATTTTTTTTTTTTTTGCAATTACAGCGGAGTAATGGCGGGGCAGCATTACTGCCTACGCTGGAACAACTACCAGTCAAATATGACATCTGTATTCCATCAGCTGTTGCAAACTGAGGCCTTTGTTGATGTCACCCTGGCCTGCAATGAAGCATCATTAAAAGCGCACAAGGTAGACTAGTTTTCCCGCATATTTAATTTTCCATTTTTTTATTTTTATCATTTCAATGTTAATAATAAATAACATCAATTGACGTCGTCTATCATTCTGCATCTGTATTGACCTTTTTTCTTTTTTTTTGATTAATGAATCAATTAATTATTAAATAATCTTTGTTTTTTTCCATTTATAAAAAAAAAAAATAAAAAAGAAATTATATCAAGGAAAAAAATAATATTGATAACAATTTACTGAATAATAAAAAAAATAAAATAAAATTTTTTTTTAATATTATCTCGCGTGTGCAAACAGATCTTCTTATCAGAAATAAAAAGAATAAAAAATGCATACACTTATGACGTTACATAATATAATTTATAAAAAAAAAAAATTAATGAAAAAACAAAAATAGCTTTAAACATGAAATAATAATTTTAAATTAATATAAATTATTGTTTTTTTTAGGTTGTTTTATCAGCTTGTAGTTCATATTTTAAAAAACTACTATTATCAAATCCTTGTAAACATCCAACAATAATAATGCCACAAGATGTGTGTTTTAATGATTTAAAATTCATCATTGAATTTGTCTACAAGGGTGAAATTGATGTGTCACAGGCGGAACTACAGGTAAGAGGAGAAATCTAGCCCATTCAACCGGATATTCTTTCTTAATATCCCCCTCCTTATTTTCATTTATTATTTATTTATATTTTATGTATTCATAATCGTCACGCTCTCCCTGTTAACGATGTACCCATTTATCCACCAATCATAATTGCATTTCGCTTTATTTCAAAAGTATCAACATTCAAAATAACCCGCCAAAATAAAAATGGCAATTACTTTGTCAGTAAGGTAAACGCTCTTCTTTACCGATGGTTGATAAAGCTTCATTGCTCATCCGCAAGATGTCTTTTACCTCACGTTTTTAAACTAAAATTTTGTTTTTTATTTTTTTTTTCATTGTGTTTAACACACACACGAGAATATTGTATATACATGTGTGTGTGCATCTGTTGGTTCTCTGAATTTTCAATAGTCTACCGCGTTCCACACAATTTTGCCTCGTAAATTTGGTAATTTTAGTGTTAAAAGTTAAATAATCACTCATTTTTTGTTAATTAAATTAAACTATATTTTTTTTTATCTACCATCTGTCAATGTATATTTAATAACAGTTTTATATATTTTTAAAAGTGAAGTACATATATTAAAGACGCTTACAACCGGAATTCTTTTTTTTTTTTTTTTTTTCATTTTACTTGTATTTTATATTCTTGTGGAAATTGTTTTGAAGAGGTTAGACATGCTTGATTCATCGTTTGTTAAAAAAAAAAAATTATACTCCAACAATTAATGTGATAAATTACTAGACATAAATTTTATTATTAAATCAATTTTTATTGTTTATTTTTTTTTATTTAGTTAAAATAACTATTTGATATTTTTTTATCTGATAATAGTATTTAAGGTTTTTTTTTTTTTGTTTACGAAAAACGTGACAAAAGAGACTACGACTGATTCAAATATTTGAAAATCATCAAAAAAAAAAAGAGTTAAAATAAGGTCAGTAATTGTTGTTAATTTTTATATTAAAATATTTAATATTAAATTTTTTTTTCTCAATATAATTTGATCAAAAAAAAAAATACTGCTATTGTAACTTGGCTATACTATTTTTTTTTTTAATTATATATTATTATAAAAAAATGAGTAGTTGACTTGATAGATAGATATGTATGGTGGATGACTTTTGCACTTGATATATATATATTTTTTAGAATTAAAAAATATACATGTACAAATGCTCACGAACGCTTGAAATCAATAAAAGGACAGTCTTCGACCCCCATCTCGTTAGGACGCATTGTTCGGCAATCAGGCTACTCTGGTTTGCTCTGGCTATATGCCTCCTCATCCTCCTCCTCTTTCTCCTCTCCGATGGGTGCTTGTGTTTCGAATCGGCATTGCCTCACTCTCTCCCTAACACACACACACACACACACATAACAGGGGCTCTCAATTCAGCCATCATCTCTCAACTAATTTCATTAAAAAAAAAATAAAATAAAAAATATTAATTAAAACATCCCCTTGATTAACAAAAAAAAAAAAAAAAAAGTATTTAAAAATTTTTATTTCTTCAATCGAAATAATAATAGTAATAGTTTGATATTTCTTTCGAAATATATTTCGTGTGTTGATTGTTAAATTTTATTTTTATTAATTTTAAAATTTATATTCTCTCTCTCTCCCTTCGTCCATAATAGCATTGATTTTTTTTTTATTTTCATTTGACTATCTGTACATTGGTTTTATCGTACTTGTGATGATTGAATATTTCCGTGTGATGGTCTTTGTAAAGCTATATCTGCATACAGTTATCTATACACTTGTCGTGTCGTTGAGCCCAAAGTCGAAGTCGTTGGCATCGTTTATAATATACATATATATATTTTTTTTGAATGTATATATAAAATTTTATTAACTACTACTGTCTTGTGAAAAAAGAAAATAATATTTAATTATAAATAAATAAAAAAGATAAATAAATAAATAAATAAATTAAAGGGTAGGATTTTGTTTCGTTGTATTCTCGATGATGATGATGGTGGTGATGATCATGTTGATGATGATGATCTTGGTGGTGGTGGTGGTGCTAGGTGTTGGCCTCTTGCATATATACCCGTATCCTCTTTCAGGCCCCTCACACAAATACACAGTCTCACAGCTAAACAATCGATAAATAAATTTATGTATACACAAGAGAAATATCAAGCCAACTTTTATCGTTCATAAAAATAATAATAGTTTGATTGATACTATTTTTTCTAATGTTGAAAATTCATTATTTCTTATGTTATTTTATATGATGATAATTTTTTGATAATTCAACCTTGAAAATATTGCAAGAGTTGAAAGGAAATAAATATTCAAAAAAGAGAATGTATATATTGTTCTCCACTGAAACCATAGCTAACATAGTTGAAAAAAAAAAATATCACAATGCTCTTTTATCGAAAAAGAACAAATTTATCGAAATGGCTTTTTTTATTTTTTTCGATTTTCTTATATCCAAATATTCGCCTTACATTTCTACCTTTATCGTCATTTCATTCACACATGGATAGAAAATCGGGTCATCGAGCAGCTAGTACATAAAAATTTGCAAATGACCTCTTTCTCTAAACCGTTTTGACCCATGGTTTTTGGCTCTGCTGAATAACTACAAAATTACAATATTCTTTTCATAAAATTTTTTAAAATATCTTGCAATTCAACTCTTGTAAATTTACTCCAAAAAAAAAGAAAAAAAAAGCGAGAAAATAAGTGAAAAGGAAATGTCAATTGATATATCATATAGAAGAATGTAACGGTCACAACAGAAAAGAAAATAAAAACTATATAACGAGGATATAATAATGTCTCAGTTGTTGATGACCCCATTCTGAATCCTTTCCTTGCGCCAGTGAAACTCGGACACCTGCTTCAGGTACTTGTATTTTGTAAATACACTTGAAACAACAAGTATAAAATAATAATAATACAAATAGCAGAGAGAGAGAGAGAGGGAGGAAAGAGAGGAGAGACAAGAGGAAAAAAAAGAGTTTATAGTAGCATAGTTGTTGCTAATGTTGATGATGTTGATTATGGACAAGGTGGGTGATAAGGGGGAGAGCCAAATGAAGAAAAAAAAAAAAAGAAGGGAAAGCAAAGCGCATACTGGGGGGTACCGTTCCCAAGACCTTGAACTCACCTCACACTGTGGACCCCTCATGTACAATCACATATACATACAACCTGAGACTACATCTTGTGATTTTTTTTTTTTTTTCTATTTAATTTTTTTTCAATCTCTTCTGTGTTTAGTGCTCCAGACACGAACCATTTTGTCTCTCATCGAATTTAAAAAATTTATATTTTTTTAATTTAAAATAATAATTAATACCTATACTTTTTTTTTTAAATACCATTCATGTTGGAAATTAATTTTTATTAATGAAAAAAAAAAAAAAGAAAAACATTTTAATTGAATTTTTTTTTTTTTTTGAAATTTTTGCAAGTTTTAGTTGATTTTTTGATTTGACTGTACCATACGGAGATTCTGCAAGCGCATCTCGTGCTTACCTACATATATATGTATGGATATATGTAAATGTGTGTGTATAAACGACAAAGATGACTGGAGCCGCAGCATCAGCTTCCCTTTGTCCGGCGCAAACTCTGCACCAGCTTTCCCCTCCTGTAAAGAACAAAAAAAAAATTGTCATGCCTCTTTCTAAAATCTTGTCTACCTACTATTCAACTAAACTTTGAGTTTTTAAAATTGCTACAATATTCAGCATTCAGCATCCAAGTAACTAAAATAAAATCGATACAAACAAGTAGTAGTAAAAAAAAAAATGAAATTGAATTTTTACATTTCCCTTAAAATATATATTTTAAATTAAATAATTAAATAAATAAATATTAAAAATAAAAAAAAAAAGATTAAGAGAGAAATATTGGTTGATGGGATGAATATGGTAGAAGGCCAAAGTAGTGAGATGAGAGAGAAATGAGAATACTGAATACTTGAATAGTAGATGTAGACAGGTCCAAACATACTATACATAATGTGAGTTAGAGTGTTGGCTCCAAAACACAATTTTTCTCTCTTTTATTTTCCCCATGATAATTCACGTTCCAATAGATAAATCCCTCTTTGTCGACCACATAGCATCACTGGACCACTTTCCTTACCCTCTCTCACTCATTGGTAATTTTATCATCTCTTTACGTCTCACCTCGTCTCGCGCCTCACAATCGTAACTTGTCTTTATCATATCGTATTTTCCCTGTTCCTCTCTTTACTCCAACAAAATTGCCGCGCCTCGTCTACCACCAAATACTCCTCCCTCTCTTTTATCCCCTATTATAATTCGCATATAAAACAGATTTAAGTCTGTCTCTTGCATGTCTGTATGTGTATTTTAATCTTCTCTCTGTTTATCTCACTATTACTTGTCTATATCCTCGTCTATTCTTCATTGGCAAATTTTATTCTCTCTCTTTCCTCTTTGATTTATATACATGTATATGAGTATTTTGCGTTGGGGCTCTCTATCGTCATCGCCGTCGTCGTCGTCGTCTTCTTCATCGCGGTCGTCGTCGACGTCGTTGTGTTGCTGCCGGTGCCGCGCCGCCACCAACGCCATCATCTCTCTCTCGGCGTCCTCATCCAAAAAAATTTTTTTATCCCTACGGTTTAACTGCACAGCAGCATCAACGAATGCCATTTCACTTTCGTTGGTCTTCGATACACACATCGCAGTCTGTGTCCTCCCTCGTTTGTCAAATAATTATTTTATATATATACACATCCGGATAACAAAATAGAAACTTGTTTTATTTTTTTTTTTTTATTCAATTTTATACAATCATCCCCTTTTTTTTTACCCCTAAAAAATCATTGAGTAAATTTAGCTTTTTTGATTAATTGTCATTTTGATTATTTCATTAGTTTTTTAATGTTTTTTTTTTGGAGTGAGTGAATTTTATTGTTATGTTTAAATTTATTATTTTTAACGAATTACTTATTTGAGTGTTGGCGCCTTCGCACGTGCGACTGGATGCAACTGCAACACGAGAAGAAGAGAGAGAGTAGGTAACAACGCGTCGCGACGCCTTTACTTACTATTATTTATTTTTTTGTTTTATTTTTACTTTTCTTTTACCTTTCACCATCAGTAAACTTTTACTACTACCCTTGGTCAACTTATCACTTTTTTTTCTTTTTTTTTTTTTGGAGCAGCTAAGTGTGTCTGTATGTTTTTCTATTTTTCTTTTCTGCTTTTATTTTGTTTCCGTATGTGACAAGTGTATTTGTGGGTTTTTCAGTGTCTCCTTTCTTACCTGTCGTATTCACCCCTCGAATTATATTTGTCAACTAAAGCACATCAGGTGAGATTTTTTTTTTTTTAAATATAACATCGTCTCGTTTTTAGTGGTAGTATTTTTTTCAACTAGTAAAACAAAATTTGTCTTAAGTAAAATTCTAAATAAAATCTGCTGCGAAGGTATTTTTATTTGTAGAAAAATATTTTATCAATTAAATTGTTAAATTAAAAATTTCAACAATAATTTATTGGCTGTTTTATTGAATGTTGATATGGTGTTCTAGTTGAATGTTTAAAATTATTATATTATACCTCATATGCATATCCACAAAAGGAGAGACGTGCTCTCTCCAGTTGCAGTTGAATTTTTAACATTTTTTTTCTCTCGTGCCGAGGAAGTGACTTTTATGAGAGCCCTCAGAAATGTCTGATACAAAAATGCAAATTTTACATGAACATTAAAGCCCTTTCTTTTTTTTCTATACCAAATTTGTAAACATTTACTTTTTGCACATTGATCAATCAATCAATTTTCCTAATCATCAAATGGTAATTAAATTTGAACAATAATAGTCCAAAAAAAAAAATAAAAAATAAAAATAATAATAATTGTAAAATAAATTGAATGAACACGTGGAGTAGTTACACCATTCAGCAAAACTATCATCATGATATTCAATGTGCAACATATAGTAGAAGTAGCTGAAAGAGAAAGATGAATAAAAATAATAAAAATAAAAAATAAAAAAAAAAGTTTGTAGTAGTTGGGTACTACAAGAAAACGCTTGTGTCCGTTACATTATCAATTCCGTTATAACACCACATTCGTAACACAATTCCACACAATTTTCTTCACATTCCTATTGCCTTTTTTCTTAACACAACATTTCTTTCATACGTGTGATTCACATTCAAGTCACACATACAATACTTTGTGAAAAATATATAAACTTCACATCCCACCTATTTATTCTTCTTCCTTTTTCTCTTCTTTTTTCTTTTTATATATGTATTACTGCATCTTTACTTTTTATCTTATTTTTATTTTACTTTTTATATTCAACTCACACCACAATTTAAAAAACCATTTTCCTTATCCTTGTCTATTCACAGATTTTCACCTGTTGGATTTTCACCATCAGTATCTATTTCTTATTGTACATCTCAACTTGACTTGACTTATTTTTATTTTATTTCATCATTATTATAATAATGATTTTTGTATTTTTACATTTTAAAATACAAGATAAATTATTTATATATATATATTTTTTTTAATTAAAAATTATTAAATTAACAATAATTGTTTATAATTATTTAGAAAATTTAATTGGTCGGGCGATGCCCTTGAACCCTAAGTATTGATTGAAATTGGGAGACTATCTGGCTGTGGCATTTCCTCCCTCACTCGTCTGGTCTCTCCCTCAATATTATTTCACAGATTCAATAATATACACATAAATGAATAAAATTTTCATTGCTATATACATAAATCATTGATGAAAAAATTTTAAATTTATTTATCATCAAAATTTATCATTAATTTTGCATAAATAATGAAATATAATTAACAAAATTAAAATGATGATATTTCTATTCCAGAGAGAAAAGCTTTTACAATTAATTGTTTAATGAAAATAATAAAAATGTCAATTAATAATAGTTTTAATAAATAAATAGTTGGTTTTAAATATTAAAAAAAATATATATGTAAATATAAATAATTATTGAGAGGGTAGTTAGTAGATGGTCGATACGCTCCTGGGGTCGCGACAATATTTTCTCTCTTTATTTTTGTACGAGGGGAGAGGTGATTTTACCTCCTACGAACAACCACTATGCAATCACCCTCTTTGCCCTTTTGCCAATGTTACTACACCCAGTGGAAAATTCAAACCCCTTCTTCAAAATCAACCCCGCCTAATCGTGCCACCCCTGGCTTGATTAAAGAACATCAGCAGCAGCAGCATTGGTTGGCTTCCGCATAAATCCAAAGAGTTTTATCACTTTTCTATCTTTTTATTTTACTCTTTCTTTCTCTTTCCCTTTTTTTCCATCGAAATAATGTCTTAAAAATTAATAATGATTTGTTTTTTTATTTATATTTTTTAAATGTTACAGTCATTGCTAAAAACAGCTGATCAATTAAAAATAAAAGGATTGTGTGAAGTACCTGAAAGTAGAGAAGGTTCAGCATCAGTTAGTCTAAGTTCACCACCACCACCACCACCACCACCATCATCATCATTACCAACATCAACATCAACACAACAACAACAGCAACAATCATCACATGATTCTTTAGCTACATCAAGATTAAATTTTACAAAATTAAAACGTCATCATACAAAATATAAAAGACAACGTACAACACTAGAAACAAAACCAACTTGTGATTTAAAAATTTTTGATAAATTTAAAGAAGATAATAAAGAAGAAGAAGAAGACAATACAAATAGTTTTAATTTTACTAGAGAAAATAAAGAGGTTATTTAACTATTATTTATAAATTAATTAATGATAAAATGTAAATAATTATTTATATAAAATTAAATATCAATTTACAGAATCATCGTAGTGGTGACTGGCAGAGGACAGATGATGAAGAGTGTAGTGTCGAGGCAGCAGTAGTCTTGGAATCCTGCCAACGAGATACCAACGACGGTAACACAACAAAAAATAATAATAACAATAACAACGGTAAGCCAATCTGTAAGCCGACAATTTCACCCTACACCTGAAATAGCTTCTTTCTAATTTTTCTATTTCATTTAAATAAGTATATATTGTAAAGATTTTTTATTATAAAAAGTAATTAAATTCATAATAATAAATTAGTCAAAGAAATATAGCTATATATTTAAAAATTAAAAAATAAAAGAAAAGAAAAATTGTGGGAATACCTTCAGGTGTGGGGTGAACCTCAACGTTTGATAAAATACCAGGAACAGACAATTATCACGTGGAATAAAAAGGTGACATGTTTTGTCACACAGGGCTAGGTCATTATGGCCATCATCATCCAGATCCAGCTGATGTTGATTTACCACCTGAAACACAACCAACACCACCAAGTGCAACGCTTGTTGGTACCACCGTGACACATTTGCGTGATCCAGATCATCATTCGACTGGTAAATTTTTTAACTATATACAATATAACAATTGAAATAATATATATGTATTATTAATTTTTTGTAAATTTTTATAGATATACAAAATTGTGATACTGTTAAAATAAAATTTGAAACATTACATACAATGGATTCATCAGATACAATTGATATTGATAGTCATATGTCTGATCGTGCAAGTGTTAGTTCAAAGCATGGTACTGATAGTGACAATATGATGATGATAACACCTGAATTATTAGGTTTAATGCCATCTGGTTCAGTACATTCAGATTCTGGTGATAATAATTCTCGTATGCATACTAGTGGTTCTGGACATCATGGATCAAAATCATGGACACAAGAAGATATGGATGCAGCATTAGAAGCATTAAGAAATCATGATATGAGTTTAACAAAAGCATCAGGTAAAATTATTATTTATTAATTAATTATATATAAAATAAATATGCTATATTTTATTTTAAATTTTTAGCAACATTTGGAATACCATCAACAACATTATGGCAACGTGCACATAGATTAGGTATTGATACACCAAAAAAAGATGGACCAACAAAATCATGGAGTGATGAAAGTTTAAATAATGCATTAGAAGCATTAAGAAGTGGTTCAATATCAGCAAATAAAGCATCAAAAGCATATGGTATACCATCAAGTACATTATATAAAATTGCTAGAAGAGAAGGTATACGTCTTGCAGCACCATTTAATGCAAGTCCAACAACTTGGTCACCAGCTGATTTAGATAGAGCACTTGAAGCAATTAGATCTGGACAAACATCTGTACAACGTGCATCAACTGAATTTGGTATACCAACTGGTACATTATATGGAAGATGTAAAAGAGAAGGTATTGAATTAAGTAGAAGTAATCCAACACCATGGAGTGAAGATTCTATGACTGAAGCACTTGAAGCTGTCAAGTAATTATTTATTTTATAATATATATTTAATGTTATTATTGTATTTTTAGTTGTTTATTTATTTATTTGTTGCTTTTTTGTATTTTAGAATGGGACACATGTCAATAAATCAAGCAGCAATACATTATAATTTACCATATTCATCACTTTATGGACGTTTTAAACGTGGAAAATATGAAGATCAATCAGTTGTTAATGACATGTCACAAGATGGTTCAAATTCACATTTTCATCATCAAAGTCCACATCAAAATCATCATTCATCATCACTTCCTGATCAAATGCCATATCAGGGAAGCTGAAATTTACCTTTATATTAGGCTCTAACACAATTGAACCTAATATAATTGAACAAATAACAACAACAACAATATTAATAATACAAAATAGAAAAAAAAATACAATAATTAGCCATCATCATGGCTTTTATTTAAATTCAACAATATATATTATATTAATTTCTTACCGATGACGCGAGAATTTTTAATCTTGCAGTATTAAAAAAAAAAAAACAAACAAATGAAGCATTTCATCGTATTGAATTTAAAGAAAAAGTAATAACTTTTCTAAACATTCGATGATTATTTATAAATAATGTAATGATAATTATAATTAAATAATAATTATTAATAATTATCGTGATTAAGAAAATTTGTACAGGTAGGGCAGCGTTTCCTCGAAGGAAGATAAGGATATTTTTCTTTTTTTTTCATTAGTAATTAATAATTATAATAATAGTCGAAGGAAAAAATATGGAAATCATTCATTCTGACTTTCAATGTTTTCACATATCATCTATGCAAATTGTTGTAGATGAATTTGAAAGGAAAATGAAGCAACAAACAATTGCATAATTTGTTGAACAAAAAAAAGAAGAAAAAAAAAAATGAATGAGATAGAATAAGTATTATAATATTTTATTTTCTAATGATTTATGTTTATTAGTTTGTCATTTTTTTTATTTCAATTTTGTTTAATTGGTCTTCCCAAGTGATTTGTCATGGAATGGCAATATTATTACGTTTAATTCTTTTTTTGTTGATAAAAAAAAAAATGCATTTTTTATTACTTATTATTAGTTATTAAAAAAAAAAAAAATAAATAAAGTAAAAATGTTTATTGTTACGATGATTTGTAAGTCGTAGAATGGACTGAATAGGGTACGAAAAAAAAAAGAAAAATCATACAAATTGATTAGAAAATAAACAAATTTTTTGGTTTATAAAAAAAATAAAAAATCCAAGAGCTCTGTTTTTTTTATGTTTATTAGAGTTCAACTGCCGATAATGATTTATCAAGCTCACCCTCCAATTTTTTTTTGTCTTCAACCATATTATGGAAAAAAAACAACAATTAAATATTAAGCTAAACTTTACAAAAAAAATATATAAATATTATACATAAATATTATTAAATAAATGTACAGTTTATATATTTTAAATTGAATATTAAAGTAACTGTATATATTTTCCTTTTCCATTGAATATTTTTTTGTGTTCATGTACTGTCATGCGCATGAATGTGTGTTGTTGTTGTAAATACTCCGCCATTTTTTGTGATATTATCAGGTTGAAAGACAAGTAGATTACATATTTTATATACCAGTTGTTATATTTAATTGTTTAAATGGCTAAATTTATAGCCGGTTGTATATTCTGCAAAATATTACAGGGTAATGCACCAGCTGAAACAATTTACGAGGTAATAAAATGTAATTTACTTGGTTATTTAATGAGATGATAATATTGATGTTTTTTTTTTAATTTCTATTCGACATCTAGGATGATGATTTGATGTGCATCAAAGACATTCATCCAGCATCAGATCATCATTATTTAATTATTCCAAAAAATCATATATCAAATGCTAAAGAATTGAAGCCTGATGATGAGCCACTTTGTAAGCTTTTTACTATTTTAGTTGTTGAGTTTTTTTTTTTACTATCTAAATTTAATTATTTTTCGTTTATTATAGTTGATAAAATTGTTGACACTGTCGAGGTAGTTACTGCACAACAAGGACTTAATTTATCATCAGTAAGAACTGGTTTTCATTGGCCACCATTTAACACAATAAATCATCTACATCTTCATGTTATTGGTCCAATTGAAAATATGGATTTTATCAAACGACAAATATTTCGAGAAAATTCATTTTGGTTTGTCAGTGTAAGTTTAAAAATTCTTATAATTTTTTTTCTGTGTTAATTTATTTATCCATTTTATTTCAGACTGATTATGTCAAGGAACGACTTAAAACACTATCAAGATAATTAACGTTTTTTTTTTTTAATTAAAATTATAATTTTTTTATTTATAATTCGTTGCAGTGAATTACTAGAATTATTTCATGTGATACTATTTAAATTAACTGTTATATATACTGTTAATTTTAGTTGTTTAAAAAACTCAAAAAGAAAAAATTAATAATAAAAAATACAACGAAAGTTTATGGACATTGAAAAGTACATTTTGTTTAATGGATTTGATATTTTTTTTGATGATTATTGTTGGGGTTTCTTGTAGATACCTTGAGCAAACATTTTTAGCCATTCTTTGCCATTTGGATACTCGTAATTAATGATAGTTTCATTGGTAAATTGTGTTGAGTAACCAGCTGATGTTGGTGCTTGATACTTGGCATTTTTAACAACTGCTGGATGCTTGAAATGTTGGTGTTGTTGATCGACATATTCAATGATTCTATCATCAGTTGTACAACTTAATGATACATAATCCCACATTTGTAAATGTTGTACCATTTCACAAAGTCCAACACCACCAGCATGAGGACAAACTGGAACTGGAAAAATAAAATAACAAACAAGAATTACTTGTCAAGTATTTTTTACAATAACATCTAGTAAAAGAATAACAAACTTTTAAATTTATGTGCCATTAAATAGACACTTAAAATTTCATTAACACCACCAATTCTTGCTGAATCAATTTGACAATAATTTAATCCATCAGCTTGAAGAAATTGTTTAAACATAACACGATTTGCACATGCCTCACCAGTTGCAACACCAATATCAAATGGTTTTAATGCTTTTAAAATTTTTGCATGCCCCAAAATATCATCTGGACTTGTTGGCTCTTCAATCCATAATGGTTTAAATTCTACAAGTTTCTTCATCCAGCTAATAGCCTCTTCAACATCCCATATTTGATTTGCATCAAGCATTAATTTATTAACATCACCAATTTCATTACGTATTAATTTACATCTATCAATATCATTTTTAATATTACCACCAACTTTAATTTTAAAATGTGTAAAACCAAGATCAATATATTTTTTACAAAGCTCACGAACTTTATCATTTGAATAACCAATCCAACCAACTTGTGTTGTATATGCTGGTAAACCATTTTCAAATAAATATTTTTCTCTTTTTAATTTATCTACTTGTTTGTCTTTTAATATTTTTATTGCTTCTTCTTTTGTAATAACATCTGTTCTGTATTTTTTTAAAAAAGGTAAATTAAACATTAATATAGCTTTTACGTGATATATTTAAATAAATAATAATTACATGTAACGAAAATCAATTGTTGATACTAATTCTTCTGGTGTTAAATCAACCAAAAGTTTCCATAATGGAACATTTTTTATTTTTGCCCATAAATCCCACAGTGAATTTATAACAGCTGCTGTTGCAAGATGCATTACTCCTTTCTCTGGACCCAACTAAACATCAAATATATATAATTATTTTTTCAATTAGAGTCATTATTAATTATTAATCATCATCACCCATCTTAGCTGTGATTCACTTGTTATTTTTCTCCAAA
Source organism: Aphidius gifuensis (assembly GCF_014905175.1). NCBI lineage: Eukaryota > Metazoa > Arthropoda > Insecta > Hymenoptera > Braconidae > Aphidius > Aphidius gifuensis. Next base: position 21,889,279 of record NC_057790.1, read on the forward strand.
AGCCAGCAAAGTCTTTGAATATTTCTTCAACATCTTGACCATTTACAAATGGTAAAATTGTCTTACAAGCATTGACAACTGTAATCAGTATTTAACCTTGATATTATAAATTTATTTGTTTTGTTTATAATTAATAAATAAACATACCAATTTCTGTTCCTCTGCCTAGAGTAAATGTCAGACCACATCCTTCTAATCCATTATCCAAAATAATTGTTACATATGCACAAGAATAATCTGGATCAGTATGCTACAAATAATTTTATCAGATTTTTATAATTGCTTATTATTATTATAATTGTTTATCTGTACCATTGCATCACTACCATCACCTAGTAATGATGTAGGAAATCTAATATCCTTAACAAAAGTTTTAACAATTTTCATGTTTTTTGTTGTAAAATTTAGTTGTTTAAATATCGTCAAGTATTATATTGCAACTGACTTTTGCATTACAAGACTCGACAAGGCAATGCTGAAAACATCAGTGGAATTTTTTGTGGCCTCTTTCTTTTTTTTTTTATCTGTTTGTTTATAAATAAATGATAATTGATAACACATGTTTGATTAATTATTGATATTATTTCGCAAGAGTTATAGGTATATTCTTTTTAATGAATTCTATTTGTTTTTTAAAATTAATAAAAATTAAATTATTTAGAATAGATTAGAGATTTAATTTAGATGAATATTAATTAATTTGTTTTTTAATTTATAAAACCTTTGGAGTATTTTTTTTATGAGAATCAATGAGAATAGTAAGAAAAATATTTCTATAAGACCGCATACGGGTTTAGTGTCTTTCTACGTTTAAAATTTCTACCGAGTATTAGGATAACAGGAGAAGTTAGAAGGTATTCTCTGCCATATTTCTATATGTTGTGATGATGCAGATGTCCTGGAAATTTTACTCGTGGAATTTATTGCAAATACATAGATATTGTAATAGTAAAATTTACAAAAAATTAGAAAAAAAAAATAAATAATTTGCCTCAGCCAGGAATTGAACCTGGATCTCCCGATTTATGTCCATTAGACATTAGGTAGGTATTCTACCGTTGAACTACCGAAGCATATTTAAAATCACAGACACTAAAACTATTTTATCATTTTAAACATCAACATAATTTATAAATTTAAAATCTTATAAATAAGAAGCCAATAAAATACAGATTGAAAATAAAAGAAAAAAAACAACGCTAGTATTTTTTTTTCCAAGTAAATATATATTTATTTTTCAAATAAATTTATTATTTTTTTTTTAAATTTCAAATACAGCCTATCTAAATTAATTAAAATATCATTGGCATTATAATATAATATATTTTCGACAAAATTTTATGCTTTTTATTATTTTTCAATTTTCTTTTTTGTTATTACATTTTAATTATATATTATATATGAGAATTCAAATAATCAACAACAGTGTAACATTAATTACTCGAATAAAAAAAAAAAAAAAGAAAAAACAGTCCAAACAAACTAGTTTTTAATTTATTATTGCATAAACAATGGTCATCATGTTTTGATCCACTGTTCCACATACTCGAGTGCACCAGCAAGTATTTTCTTTTCCGTTACACGCAATTGTATAATCATTTTTCTTGATGGTGACATTGTTGTCTTCAATAATTCAATATCCTCCTGGAAAATAAATAAATATTTTTTATCATTTAATAATTCATTCAACAAACAATTTTATATTTTATTTTGTTTCAGGTCAGTTGACTCGATAATGACTAGCAATTTTATTTATTTCCAAAAGAAAAAAATATATTGTATATATTTTTTTTATTAAAATAAAACAATGAATTTGTTGGATAGAAAAAAACGAAAAATAAATAAAATTACCTCAAGTTTTGTAGGATAATTAGAGATGAGTAATTTAAGTCTTGTTAATAAAAATTTTTTAACATTTTCTTCGACAACAGTATCAAGTGAACAATCACGATGCATTAAATCAAATATTTTTTCCGATTCAAGCCAATGATCAAGTTCATTTTTTCTCATACTAAAAATACGTAAAAATGCAAGCATTTGATCGGTTATTGGTTCACTGCTATTTTCCAATAAAAATGTCATTGACGATGTGAAACCAATTTTTTCCAGTAAATTAACTCGATCATTAAATAATGGATCTGATTTACTTATTCCAAGACGTAATTTAAAACCATCATTTTTATTATCTGGATATACAAAACCAGAATGTACAAAAAATTCAGAATTTGTACGTAAACCATAATTTATAAATATTTGTTCGCCTTTATTAAATGAACGTTTTACATAGCACTCACAAGTATCAGAATTTATATTAAAATCAGTTGTTATCTGTAACATTAAAATGACAAATAATTATTACATTTAATATTAAAAATAACACATACATAGAACAAGTTTTAATTTGAAAATTGAAAGTTAAATTAAAATTATATAAATTAAAATTAAACTGGTTTAAAAATTAATTAATTAATCAAGTATTTATCTTTCTTGTGAATAATAAAAATAATAAAAAAATAAAATAAAATTACTATTTGAATATTTATTTATATATTCAATAAATAATTTATATATTTTTTTATAACTGTATTATAAAAAGTGCATAAAACAACATAAAAAAAAATACTATTTCCATGGAATTTATTTGATTTTGAATATTGTTAAAATTATATCATTTAAAATAAAATAAAACTTACAATTCCTTCCTCGTGATTGCACATATCCCACATTGGAATAAGTGCATGTATCATTTGTGAATCATTACGACTTGGAATAATATTTTGTCTGGTCATAACAGTAGAAACAGCCCAGCTAAAACAAAAAAAAAAAAAATTAACAAATTTATCAAATTTAATACAGAGTAAATTTATTGAATCTGATTAAGGCCATTCGATCAAGTATTTTTATTTTTTATCTACATGTATATGACACAACTTTCTATATAGGTTTCTCTAAAATATAAAACATATTTATTTTAGTATCGGACATGCATACTCATGATATTCCTCCTCAACATTTAAAATTGTATATAAAAAATTAAATTGCAAGAGTCATCATGTCTCTTAAATATATATTTGAGTTAACGCATTATTTGGAAAGCAGGAAATGCAAATAATAAATATATTTAAAAAAATAACAACAACAGCATTTTTAAGGTGGTGATATTATTGTTCTAAAATATATATTTATATATATATACTTTCACCAGGACTGTTGCTTGTTCACGGTCATGCTTGATGAATGATCACAACAACGACCGGTTTGTTGTTTATTAAAATAAATAAATAAATAAAAATTATGGTATTTTAAATATTTATAATTAATGTAATTTTTATTAAAGGAAATAATATTATTATTTAATTGTTTTTCATTGTTATTTTATTCTTAAATTTTTTTTATATTTTTGCAATGTGTGAAAGTAGTTATCTACTGTTGAGATAAATTTTTTAAATCAAATAATCTACACGCCAGGAAGACACAAGGATATATAATTGCAAAAAAAAAAAAACAAATGATCAATCGCTAAACACAATCTGTAGATTATGATTTTTTATAAATTTTATATTTTGAAATAAAAAGGAAATATATTTTGTTTATTTAAAATATATAAGAAGGTTGTTTAGCAAAAAAAAAATTATTTTTTTCATACTTTCTACTTGATAAATTAAAAATATATTTAATATAAATTATAAAAAATATTTTAAAATAGTTTAAATTGATGTTTAAAAAAGAGAGAATATAAATAAATTGTATGTTTTTATTATTTTTTTTGAATTTCGTTTGAATATCTAGGCTAAATGTTCAGCATCATTTCGAGAAAATAAAAAAATTATTTCACTTTATTTAAAAGTTTTTGAATGTTCATTGAGTATGAAATCTATCTACGATGATGATGATGATGTTAATGTTGATGTCGTAGAAAAGAATAATACATAAAATACATGGCAATTTAATTTTTTAACTTTTAGATGTACTATCAAGTTTCACCGACTTACTTACAACATTTACTTGGAGAAAATCGCATCAGTCTGCAAGTGGTACTTGCCAAGAGTGCCTCGTGTTTAAATCACGCAACAAAAATCATCAGACAATACAAAACAAAATAATAATATTGATTCTCTAAAAATATATTTAAATATTTCTATTGTTAAAAAAATTTTTTAAATAGAAAAAAAAAAAAAAAAACGAAAGTGAAATGTTTTTTAAATTAAAGTGATTTAATTGATAAATATTAATGAATTTTATTTGGCAATTGTGTAATCGTAAAAATACTGGTTTTTTATTACTTTGTTTAGCAATAATTTATATACATTTATTTACAATAAATAATAATATTGAAGAAGATAAATTAATTGCAAATAAGGAAGAAGAAAAAGAAAATAACGAGGTGGATAATTGTCGTGGATTATGTCGTCAAATAGAAGATTTTTACGTTCATTTAACTGAAGCAAATGTCAATGTAACTAGTTGATAATAATCATGTGGAAAATATTGTTATTTAATTATTTAATTGCAACAAATACATGGGCTTTTGAATCATCTAAGATTGATCATTCAAATTTATATGATAATCTAAAATCAAGGGTAATTATTTTAAATATATAACATTGTATTTTTACTTTCTTTTTGTTTTCTTTTATATCAAACAAATTAATTAGATCTTTAGACAAGTATTTACATTCTCTTTTTTACATGCAATTTGTTGTTTTAAATTTAAATATAATATTGTGTTTTGGATATTATCTTGACATTTTTAATTGTGATGGTAAAACGGAAATGATGCAGACAAAAATCCTTTCTCTCTTATTCGATACAGTGAAACTAAATCATTCAACCAGATAATTGAAACAAAATAATAATAATAAATAAAATAAAGAAAATTAAAAGTTTAAAAAAAAAAAATATTTGTTAAATAATCATGTTATTTATGGGAATAAATGAAATATATATTTGTCAATTTTATTCTCTAGACATTTAAAATATTAAAAAAGGAAAACAATGTGTGTGGAAAATTTTCATCATACAAGAAAATAATAAACGTGAAACTTTCCATAATAATTTTTTAACTTTCAACAAAACACAATTATCATTGTGATGATTAAATTTTCACATATAATTTTATTTTCTTTTATTTTTCACATCATTGTGCTGTAATTAAAGTGAATTTTAAAAATCCATTTTAGGAGAAAAAATATATGTCCTTATATAAAAAGGATGACTTGAATTATTATTAATTTTTAACTTTCAAATTTTTCAGGATGATAGAGAAGAGCTAGTGGATTATGTTAGTGAGACTGAGGATAAACCTGGTGAAGTTAGACTCATTGGAAAATGGAGAAAAAATGGTGATGCTATTGAGCCAAAATGGCGAGATGGTGATTCATTACCACTTGTACCATTTGATGATGTCAAAGAATCACCATTACGTCAAAGAAAATATTTAAATAATTTAAATAATACTGATGGTGGTAGAAGAATGCGTCAACGTTTTCGTAGAATTCGTCCAGCTTCAATAAAACGTCTCCAATCAAAACAACAAATTCAACATGTTAATGATGATGATGATGATGATGATAAAAAGATATCATTTCAAGTTAATCCAAATGAGTATGATTTAAATGACGATGAGCATCAAAAACCTAGACCAAGAAAACGTCGTCCACCACAAAATTATGAATACTCATCATACAAAACAACACCACCAACAATTTCAACAATAACAGATAATTATCAATCATCAAAACAAAAAACAATTGAAAATTCAGAACTTAAGTTGTTATTAAAAACTCAAGAAGAAGAAGGCTTAAGTTTATCTGAAATATTACAACAAAAAAATTTAAGTTTAAGTGATCTTTTAAAGGGTAAAACAAATGCATTAAGTGCATTAAAATCACAAGAACAATTAACAAATAATAAAAATATCAATAATATTACTGAAAGACCAAAAAGAGGTAAATTTAATAACATGAAAATTCAAAGAGAACCAGAAAACAATGAAGATAATGAAAATGAAAATTTATCAACTCTTGTAAAATTTACAAATCCAATTATTTTGCCACATTTTAGTGAAACAACTGAAGAACCAGTTGTGATTGATGAGACAACAATTTTTAATGATGAAAATTATGATTATCAGCCAGTTATAACAACAACAACAACGACAAGCATTAATAATGAAGCAATTGAATATTCAGATTATCTTAAAAATGAAAAAATTGATGATAAAAAAACAACAATTATTCCAAATGCTGTTAATAAAAATGAAGAATCAAAATTAAGTATTGAACAATTTATTGATTTAAAAGATGACATATCAATATCAACAACAATACCAATTGATAATTATGATAAATTTGATGACATATTAAAATTAAATACAACATTAACAAATGAAGAAATAAAAAATTTAAATAATATAATAACAACTGAAGAGCCACATCCAATAAATCATCAAAGAATATCATCAAGTAATAAAATATATGATAAAATAATAACAGAAATAGAGCCAGAAGCAAGAGAAGAAATATTAGAGCTAATTGATAATGATGAAACTGGTGAAATGTTACAACACTTGTTGGAATCAAGAAATATGAGTGTTGATGAATTGATATCATTGAGACAACGTGGATCAAGTAGACTACATCTAGCTCAAGTAACATCAGCAAGAACAGCTGATTCTAAATTGCATAATGTTAAAAAAAATATTGAACAGATATTATATTTTAATTTGACATCATCATCAACAACATCAACATCATCAACAACAACATCAACAACAACAACAAGTAAACCAGAAGAAATAATTGATTTATTACCAATAAAAAATGATAATAATTCACTGGAATTTGTTGATATATTAAATGCATTTGATTCATTACCATTTGCAATAAAAAATTCAACAAATAATGAAACAAAAATAATTGATAATTATGATGACAATAATGACAATGAAATATTAAAAAATATAAAAAATAATTATATTGATATTAATGATGATATTATTGATTTTAAATATAATTATAAAAATAATAATAATAATATTAATTATGATAAAATACGTCCAAGTATATATGCAAGTATTGCTATTCTTGTTATGACAATAATTGGTTTTCTTTGTATATTTATTATATTTAAAATACGTCAAAAACAAAAGTACATATATAATAATGCATTTTCAAGAAGTGTATTTAATACACCAACAATAAATGCTAGAAAATTATCAAATACAAGTAGTTTAAATACAATAATGGTTAATGTTGTTACAACATCAACAGGAAAAAAGCAACATGTACATGATAACAAACGTGAAATGAAAGAAATTAATCATTCATATGATGGTGATTATGATTTAAAAAGTGATATTGATAATGATTCATTAGATGCTAATGACAGTTGGGAAACAATACCTGAATTTATGAAATAAATCAAGTAATTTTTGTATTGGCTTGATGATTTTTTATGTATATTTATTTCTATATTGAATAAAAGTATTTTTAAATAAATAATTTGTTTAACTTACCAATATTCTTCATAGGTAAAAACATCTCTTAATAAATCCGAAACTTGATTATTATTATTTTGAAAAAATTGATTAAAATATGAATATTGACGAGCAATATTTCTGCAGTGTTTTAATGAAGCCTCTGTTGATGAAAATAAATTAAATTAGATAATATTTACGTTGAAGTTTAGATATTATTTATGTTAATAATAAGTACCAAGTGTTGGACTTCCTTTGAGTTCAATCATGTCATTTGTTGTCATGTAAAGTACAGTTGAATAATTTGTTGGTAACATATTTATATAAGCTTTCCATTTTGAATTTGTTTTATGTCTTTCAATTAATAATGCAATTGCTAATGCAACTTGTGGCATGTGTTGGATCAATGGATCATTTTGAATTGTTGATAACTCACTTGCTGCTGTTTCTACACTGAATATTAATTTACCTGGTATTTCAAGAAGTAATTCATTTGCTTCATATGATTTTTCAGCTTTTAAACCAAGCTCAAAACCAGGAAATTCAGCAATACTTATACCATCAATATTTGCATTGTTATCTTTTAACCAGTCAATAAATTGTTTTATTGCTGTTGAACGTTTTGTTGTTATTGTTTTCATATCTTCAAGACGTTTTATTTTCTCCAATATTTTTGTTATTTCCAAATAATTATCCCATAATTGAGTTGCATATGCAGGATCACTACATACTGCAATGATAATAATAATAATTTACAATTAACATATTGTTTAATACAATTTAATAAAGATTTTAATTTTTTTTTTTTAAATTAAAAATACTCACATCTAAATAATCTTTCACACTGCAATGTAATTTCAGCTCTTTTGACAGATGAAATTTTTTTAATTTGCGATGATTGTTGTTTACTGTTTTTTTCTGTATGATGTGATTTTTTTTTACCCATTTTTTTCTTTATCAAATTAGGTGGTTGTTGTTGTTTTTTTTTTTTTGTATTTTAATTATTGGAAAAGAAGAAAAAAAAGAAAAAAAAAAAAAAAGAAAACACTATCTGAGTGTGTATTTATTATTTGCAGTGGGAAATCTTTGACTAAACCACATTCTAACTTCTAAACACCTTAAATGTATGTATGTGTCACTATTGCAAAATATTTTTCTGCTCTCTTGATTAAAAATAGAAAATGGTCAATGTATGTAACACGACCGACATAACCTTTAAATAGTTTTTATAATAATAACAACACAAATTGACCTGACAGTCATGTCAACTATCAAGTCATTGAATTTAAATAATTAATTAATAAATAAATATAAATATTGCAAAGAAATGTTTATTCAACATATATTATTTGAAACAAAACAATCTATATTTTTTAATATATTTAACAAGTACACTGACAGTTGGTAAGTGAAGATTTCGATTAAAATAGAAAAAAAATAGAAAAACTATTTGAAAACAAAACTACATTTCTAGAAAAACAATATTTCCACATTATTACTATGTATTTTTATGTTTTACAGAGAGAGATGTACCAAGTTACAGCATAGTAATCTCTAAAAAAAATTTGTATAAATATTTTCTACATAGATGTTTGTCAACCCTGAAGAGGCCAATTAATTTTTTGTTAAACATTCAGCTGATTCTTTGGTATAACATGTGAGTTTATCAACATAATTGATAGATATTTTCTCTGATCCACACTGATTACCATTAGTATCAACACAGTAACACTCATTTCTACGACATTGCCATGATTTAAAATTGCCAAATGAATTACATTGTGGTAATTCATTGACTCCTGCTGATGACAATAGCCACAAAGTTTTTGCACAATCTATAAAAAAATTTATAAATAATAAATTATCTTAATATTTTATAATCTAACACTTACTGCAGTTGATTATTTTTGATTCATCTGAATCAACATCAGCAAAATAAGATATTCCATTGTAAATAATTTCTTGTCCTGATGGATCAACACAAATTAATCTGGTATCAATTTGTTGAACACGATCAAACATTCCATCAGGTTGACAAGCTGGTTTTTCATAGAGAGTTGTTTCATTATTAAAATATGATATTTTCATTGTTTCACATTCTGTTGTATAGACTCCAGTTTTATGTATTGCACTATTAACTAAATATTAATTTGTTTAAAAATTGTTATAGATTAAAATGATAATCAAAGAAACTTACAACACTTGGGATTGCCTTGTTTAATATTTGGAAGAGACACAAGATTGGATGAATCAATTGGATGACCAGTTACAGGATCAACACAAGTACAATTACCTAAACTACCAGCAAAACATTGAAGAGAATCAAACTCTCCATATGCATTACATCTAGCACTTAGTGAAGGATTTATATTATTTACTACACTATCTGGATTTAATACTGCACGAGCTTTCCAATCGTTCAATGAACATCCTGGAAATATAAATTAGCTGTATATTTATCACAATAATATCAGCAAAAAATAAATCAATTATTTACCACAAGACATTTTTTGTTGATCCCATGAATCAAAAAAAATAATTTCACCAAAAATTCTTTGACCATTTGGTGCTACACAGTAACATCTTGATAAATAGATTTAAAAAAAAACGTTAAAATGTTATTTAAATATAGTATAATTTAATGTTTAAATTAATTTTTCATACATTGATCCAGGAATACAATGAAATGAAGAATACAAGCCATCTTCATCACACTTTGGACGAATTTCCAGCATTCCTAAAGTTCCATCAGCTCTTCGTTTATCCCAATCATCTTGAGCTTCAGTACATGGTGTTTTAACTGAATAATAAATATATAAATATTATTTAATTTTATAACACAACTATTTTTAAATATTAACTAACTTTTTTGACATGTTGCAGTTAGATTATCATTCATTGTACATTCTAAACCAGGCCCACATATTTCAGTTGGCTGATTTAAATCAAAAAGACCCTGGATACAATTTCCACCAGCTTTAATATTTGTTAGACAATAATTACAACAATTGCAAACATCTGGATAACGTAGCCAAACACCATTGTGTGTTGCATTCATCACTTGACACTCTTCACTTATCTCTGGACATTTATTTTCTTTTATATATTTCTGTAATTAAAATTTTATATTTAATTCTAAAAAAAAATTAAAATTAAATTATTTCATTACATTGCAGTATTCTTTAGTACACTTTGTTTCAATTTCTTCTCCATTAATTTTTGTTAACATTGATGTAACAATTAAATAGTAAATTATCAAAAATATTTTATACATTTTTACTATTGTTTTTCTGTCACTACTTGATAAAGAAACTGGCAAATAAATTTATCATCTATGTCAATAAGAAAAATAGTGCATTCTTATCAATATAAAATAGATTAACTGATAATACAATTATCAATTATATTATTTTTTATATTAGAAATTGCATTAATATTTTTTTTAAAACAAATTTTCAAATTCAAATGCTGGCTTTCTATTGACTCAGCCATTTTGATTTACCGCGCTTAATTTACCAATCAACATTGGATCCTGTTAAAACCTAAAGCCTCCCGAGACAGCCTCGTGTTCAGCTTAAGGCTTTTTTTTTATCTCTTTTTCTTTTCTTGTCACGTACTCCCATTAAATAAAGCTGGTAAGATAAATATGCATTTTATAATTGTCAATAATCAAAGCAATTATATATAAATAATAATTAAAAATAACAATGATAATTATATAGAATATTTATTTGTCAATAAATCAATGTGAAATTGTTTATATTTGATGGATAAATTGATTAAAAATGAATAGTAAAAGTGTGGTGAGAGGTTAGGATCTACATGAGCACCAATTAAATATAAATTATTAATTTTTAAAAAATAATTGTGATTGTTTAATAGTGAAATTAGTTGACTATTTATTTAATAATAACTAATATATTGTTGTATATTTTATAGCCTCAAAATGGGTAAAGGTAATAACATGATCCCGAATGGCCATTTCCACAAGGATTGGCAAAGATTCGTCAAGACATGGTTCAACCAACCAGCTCGTAAATTCAGACGTAGACAAAATCGTATCAAGAAAGCACGTTCAGTTGCTCCAAGGTAATAATAACAACAACTACTTGTTATTTAAATAATAATAATAATAATAATAAATATGAGTATTTAATTTAATTATTGTTGTTTATTTTTAGACCAGTAAATCTATTGAGACCAGTTGTACATTGTCCATCATTCCGTTATCACACCAAGCTTCGTGCTGGTCGTGGTTTTACTCTTGATGAATTAAAAGCTGCTGGAATAAACAAAAATTTTGCCAAAACAATTGGTATTTCTGTTGATTCAAGACGTCGCAACAAATCTGTTGAAGCACTTCAAACAAATGCACAACGTCTCAAGGAATACAGATCTAAACTCATTCTTTTCCCCATCAATGCCAAAAAGGTAAACAATTGTTATTTAAAAGAATGAAAGATAATATACATATTATTTCTATTATAGCTAAACAATGTAATTAATAATATTATTTTTTATTCAATAGCCAAAGAAGGGTGATTCAACTGAAGAAGAATGCAAAGTTGCCAGTCAACTTAAAGGTGACGTAATGCCAATTCGTCGTAGTGCTCCAGCTAAATCAAAGGCACGTCCAATTACTGAAGAAGAGAAGAAATTCTCAGCTTATGTTGCACTTCGTCAAGCAAGAGCTGATGCTAGACTTGTTGGTGTCAGAGCTAAACGTGTCAAGGATGCAGCTGAAAATCCTGATGATGTCACTAAAGCACCAGCTGGTAAAGAAAAGAAAGCCAAAAAGTAAAACAATCGTCAAACTTTATGTCAATCTTATTTTTACCAATAAAAAAAATTAAAAACAAAAACAATTTATTGTGTTTATTAATTTATAAATAATCTTTTCGTTTAGAATTTAATTTTTTTTCATATATTTGACTATTGAAATTTAATTTAGAGAAAAAAAACACTTGCAATGCTTCAAATAATATTTGAATGTTATAAATTTTGATACCGCGCAAATAGATTGCGTCTAGTAGTAGTAAATCGATTGTATTTTGCAAAACAGCTGCTGTTTTTAATGAAAAATAAGTTGTACTAAATTTCCAGAAGACAGTGAGGAAAATAAAACCGTGAACATTTTATTCTGATGTTTTGAAAATAAATTAACTGCTACTTTCTTCTGGTCAATATCATCAAAGTGTTGCTAAAATATGTTGCTTCTGTTTTTTCATTTTTATTTTTTTTCGCTAAATCTTGTTGCAATGTTATTTATGAACTAATTTAATGTTTTTTTTATTTAAAAATAATGTGAAATTTCGTTGATTATTTAAATGATAAAAAAATGAAATATAAATAGATATTTATGTGGTACTGAAAATGCAATATAATAGTGATTATATTGATTAACACTTGTTGGAGACAGGTTCATCAATAACAATAAATAAAAGATAAATTTATGAGATTCAAAAAAAATATATACCTATCCAATTGTTATTCATTCTAAAATTTTATACAGAAGATTAATCATTGAGGTATTTATCTTACAGCTTGGCTTTTATTTTCTTATTATTTTAATGTTTACACAGATAAATATCATGATGAATGAATATACATAAAAGGCACGTAAACTTATTTTAATGTCAAGCTAGTATTTGAAAAATTCAAAAATACCTCTTTAAGCATTCTATATTCCTGATAAATAATAAGTAAAATCTTAGAAAATAACTTCCTCAATTTTTTGTTAGCCTGGAATTTTTAGAGAAAAAATTTTACTGATTTGTATCAGGAACATAGAATGACTAAAGAAGTATTCAGTATTTTTAAAAATTTACCTTCTTAATTTTATATTTACCTGATACTTCAAAAAAAAAAATTCGATTCGTATCAGGAGCATAGAATGACCGAAGAAGTATTCAATGTTTTTTAAAATTTATACCTCCTCAATTTTATATTTGCCTGATACTTCAAAAAAAAAAAAAAAAATTTCAATTCGTATCAGGAACACAGAATGACCGAAGAAGTAGTCAATAGTTTTGAAATTTACCTCCTCAATTTTATATTTGCCTGATACTTCAAAAAAAAAAAAACTTCGATTTGTATCAGGAACATAGAATGACCGAAGAGGTATTCGAAATTTTTTCAAATACCTCCTTGCTCATTCTATGTTCCTGATACTCGAAAAATTTTTTTTTTCTCAAATTTCAAAAAACTTGTGGAAAAAAAATAATTCGAGTATCAGGAACATAGAATGAGCAAGGATGTATTTGGAAAAAAATTGTTTCAAAATATTTGTGCGAAAAAATTTTCGAGTATCAGGAACATAAAATGAGCAAAGAGGTATTCGGTATTTTTGAAAAATCAGCGCCATCTATTGATTTTTTTTCGAAACTATAGAGTAAAAACATTGAAATATCATAGATAGAAGACGGCTGTTTTATCAGGGTTACAGAACAGGAAAAGAGGTATTTTTTGAGTTAACAAGTTTAGCGCCATCTATCATTTTTCTTAGGAACTATAGGGTAAACACATTCAAATATCATAGATAGAAGAGGGCTGTTTTATCAGGGTTGTAGAACAGGCAAAGAAGTATTTTTTGAGTTAACAAGTTCAGCGCCATCTATTATTTTTCCTTAGAACTATAGGGTAAACACATTGAAATATCATAGATAGAGGAGGGCTGTTTTATCAGGGTTGTAGAACAGGCAAAGAAGTATTTTTTGAGTTAACAAGTTCAGCGCCATCTATTATTTTTCCTTAGAACTATAGGGTAAACACACTGAAATATCATAGATAGGAGAAGGCTGTTTTATCAGGGTTATAGAACAGGAAAAGAGGTATTTTTTGAGTTAACAAGTTCAGCGCCATCTATTATTTTTCTTAGAAACTATAGGATAAACACATTAAAATATCATAGATAGAGGAGGGCTGTTTTATCCGGGTTGTAGAACAAGAAAAGAGGTATTTTTTGAGTCACACTACGAAGCGCCATCTATCGTATTTTCTTGGGACTATATAGTAAAAACATTGAAATATCATAGATAGAAAAAGGCTGTTTTATCAGGGTTATAGAACAGAAAAAGAGGTATTTTTTGTGCCACACTACGAAGCGCCATCTATTATTTTTCTTAGGAACTATAGGGTAAACACATTAAAATATCATAGATAGAGGAGGGCTGTTTTATCCGGGTTGTAGAACAAGAAAAGAGGTATTTTTTGAGTTAACAAGTTTAGCGCCATCTATTATTTTTTTTAAGAATTATAGAGTAAAAACATTTAAATATCAAAGATGGCGCTGAACTAGTTAACTCAAAAAATACCTCTTTGCTTGTTCTATTACTCTAATAAAACAGCCATCTTCTATCAATAATATTTAAATGTGTTTACCCTATAGTTCCTAAGAAAAATAATAAGTGGCGCTGAACTAGTTAACTCAAAAAATACCTCTTTGCCTGCTTTATAACCCTGATAAAACAGCCCTCTCCTATCTTTGATATTTAAATGTTTTTACTCTATAGTTCCTAAAAAAAATGATAGATGGCGCTGAACTTGTTGACTTGAAAGATACCTCTTTTTCTGTTCTATAACCCTGATAAAACAGCCTTCATCTATCTTTGATATTTAAATGTTTCTACCTTATAGTTCCTAAGAAAAATAATAGATGGCGCTAAACTTGTTAACTCAAAAAATACCTCTTTACCTGTTCTATAACCCTGATAAAACAGCCCTCTTCTATCTATGATATTTAAATGTTTTTACCGCAATAACTCCGAAAAAAATCGATAGATGGCGCTGATTTTTCAAAAAATATCAAATACCTCTTCGCTCATTCTGTGTTCCTGATACTCGAAAATTTTTTTTCCATCGAATTTCAAAAAAATTTCAAAAATAATTAGCAAAAAAAAATATCGAGTATCAGGAACATAGAATAAGCGAGGAGGTATTTTCAAAAATATCAAATACCTCTTTGCACATTCTATGTTCCTGATACTCAAGAATTTTTTTTTCAAATTATTTTCATATTTTTTTTGAAATTTGATAGAAAAAAAAATTTTCGAGTATCAGGAACAAAGAATGAGCAAAGAGGTATTCGATACTTTTGAAAATACCTCTTCGCTTATTCTATGTTCCTGATACTCAAAATTTTTTTTTTCTAATTATTTTAAAAATTTTTTTGAAATTCGATGGAAAAAAAATTTTTTGAGTATCCGGAACATAGAATGACTGAAGAGGTATTCGATGTTTTTTGAAAATTTACCTACTCAATTTTATATTTGCCTGATACTTTTCGGAAAAAAAAAAAATTTCATTCGTATCAGGAATACAGAATAGGCAAGGAGGTATTTGAAGAGTTAAAAAAAAATCTCTATTAATCTTTTTTCCCGGAATTATATCGACAAAACTTGTAAAATTTATAGAAAAAATTAAAGTTTTGTATCAGGATAATAGAATGGGCAAAGAGGTATTTTATGAGCTATGAAAAATAAAAAAAATGATTGATAAAAATTTTAATTATGATGAATAAAATGATTACAATAAAGATACTCAAGAATATATATACAATCACGCCCTGAAGGCACAGGGTCGCTTTTGTTATTATAAATAAATAACATACAATCAATAATAATCATTGTAGCTGCACATTTTTTTACTTCAAGTATTCAAATAATTTTTCACAAAAATAATACAATGTTTTCATTCGCTTTTATTTATTAATTAGCATAAAGATATAGGGCTGTAGGTATATACGTATATAAAATTAATATTTTATTTATTTAATTATATATATTGCTAAATGAGAAAAAAAAAAATAGAAATAAAAATGAATAATAATAGTAATAAATTTGTCATTGATTAAAATAATATGTTTTCTTATCTAATTTCTTGAAAATAATTAATTTTTAAGAATAAAATAAAAATCAGCAATAGATCAATTAGTTCTTAATTGATAATCACCATTTTGTGTAATATATCTAACCCATGGTAATGCTTGATATCCACTTTTTTCAATAATTTTTAAATATCTAACTTGAATACCAGATGTTGTAAAATATGGTATTTCAAATTTAACTTGAATTGGTGGTTTACCTTCAATATCCTCACCAACAACTGATGGCAAACCAAAATGTGCTCTCATTAAATATTCTTTACCACCAGGAAATGATTTAATTGACCATGTTATTGCACTTTGTTCTGGTGAATATTTAACACTACCAATTGTTGTTTTAAATTTTGGTGAATCAGCATCATTTGGTACTGGTATAACAATTTCAACATTATTTGCTGTTGAACGTCTTTTAAATTGTGATCTTGCTTTAATCATATATTCAACACGACTATGTGCATGTCTTTCAATAACAGATTCAATCCATATTAATGGTTTAACATGTGTATTTAAACGATATGACATTAATTCAAATTCACCATCTGGTGGTATAAATGATATTGTACGATCATTTTCAAATCTTGATAAACGTACACATTGATGAAATTTAACATCTTCAAGTTCAACTGATTTTGATTTACCTCTACCAGTTGATTCAAATAGTACTTTATCATTTAATCCTAATCGTAATTCTGGCATACCAGATAAATAAACACGCATTTTAATTGCACCAACAATTTCAGATGACAACACATTACCATTTGCATTTGCAAGTAAATTAACTGATTCAATAACATCAAGAAATACTTCATTTTTACGATATTTAATACCCTCAGAACGCCATGATACAGCATTTGTAACAGCATTTGGTATTCTTGGTTGTATTTCTAATTTATGTCCTTCTTGTGTTATATATTCTTGTAATATTTTACTATCAGTTGTTTGTGGATAACCAAAATCAAGTAATTCATCTAGAAGTTCATATATTACAACAAAATTATCTCTAATACTTTCTTCTTCTAATTCTTTAAAATATTCTTGCATAACATGAACTATTTTATGAAGTAATACAAATACCAATGATATATTTGCATTTTTTTTAGTTGTTGATACAATATATAAATTATTATATTTAATATATGCATATGTACATTCTGGTATTTGTAATAATGGTGTTAAATTACCCTCTTCTTCACGTTCCATAACAAGTGGCATAAATTTTTCAATAACACTATTTTCAATATCACCACGATAATTACGTGATATCAATACTTTTCCTTTGACATCTAGAATATATACTGCTGATGTCGACATCTTGAAGTTGTGATTGTTTCTTTACCTGAAAAAATTTCATAAATAAGTATTTTATTTATTTTATCATAATGAGGGCTAGTCTCTTTCTTTTGATGACATTACACGTCAATTAGGTAAACAAATTTAGGTTAAACAATATACATAGATAAAAAAAAAACAAATTACCTGATGATGTCTTAATTATTTACCAATTATTATATGCGTTGATATCTAATTGATATTTTAAACTTTGTGATGCATTTGTTGTTTTAATTTACGTAATAAATATTTTTTTGTATATTAATTAGAACTTTTTATTCTTATTTACTTATTACACTTGATAAATTAAAGTTATCAAAAAAAAAAAAAAAAAAGTTACACGACACCGCTGTTTCCAGACAGTTTGACAAATATTAAAACTCTGAAGTTAGTTATAAATCGAAATTGGATCGAATCAAATCGATATGTAGAATTATTGTCCTACCCTTTAAAGTACTGTTTACAATATTCAACAATGATAATTTAATTGTTTGATTTTTATTCAATTAATATTAATTATTTTTACAATTAATATTGTCTTATTCAGTCTTATTTGTTTTTGCATTTTGTTTTTGAATTTATGAATTAAAAGATTTCGAAACTTGGTGCGTTTGTTAATAGAACTTTTCGAAATTAATTATGACAATTGGTTTTATGATTCAAAAATGTTAAAGATGCTTTTTTTCCAGGATAAATTGGTGAAGAATGTAATTGTTATTTCTAGGCAATGATTATAATGATTTTTTCATTTATTTATTTATTTATTTACAGAGTACATATGGCTGTACAATATTATCGTTGATCAATGCGCAAGACTGTATTATGGAACCTGGAAAATTTTAATACAATGAGTAGAAAAAAAAAAGAAGAGTTAAGAATATCTTCCTCGAAAAAATTTCGATATTCGAAATGATTTTTTAATCGTCGAAATATTTCAGTAAATAAACGTCTCTCCTTCACGTTAAATTTAATGTTTCGAATTAAGCAATATTTTTCATTTGCAAATTGTAAATTTGCATAAATAAAATTTATATTTTCATAAAAAAAAAAAAAATTAATCATCAAGAAATGCCAAAAAAAATGTCACAAATGATAGATTTTATTATTGTTTTTCGACATGAATTTATAAGTGAAAATAATTTAAAATTACTCCAATAGAAAAAGATAAATAAAAAAAAAAAAAAAAAAAGCTAAATATTAATCGGTGTCATCAAACAAGTGGTTGAATTATTGACAATAAATTATTGCTTAAAAAAAAAAAAAAAAAATAGCACGATATGGTGGTGGCTGTTTTTGTTAGCCAACGAATGCTGCCATGGTTGAAAAATGTGATCCAGTGAATTGGATTCGGTCACCATCACCAACTCATCAAAAAACAAAAAATAAAAATATCATAAAAATAATTAATAAAATACTTGTAACAATAATCATTATTACAATGTTGAATGAACAAGTTACAGCTGTTCCCCGTTATGCATCACGAATTGTTGAGACAAAAAGTGGCCAAATACGTGGAATTCTTCAGGTAATAATTTAAAAATTAATTATAAGCATTAAAATTTTACAGATACTAATTCTATTTGTATAGGAATTAAATGGAAGATTGGATCCAGTTGAGGTATTTCGTGGTATACCTTATGCATCACCACCAATTGGAGATTTACGTTTACGACCACCAATTGATCCAGTACCTTGGTCAGGTGTTAAACTTGCTGATACATTTGGTCCAGTTTGTCCACAAAAATTACCAGATATTAATAATCGTACAATTGCACTATTAGAAATGCCACTTGGTAGATATTTACATTTACAAAAAATCATAAATTATCTTGGTAATCAAAGTGAAGATTGTCTTACATTAAATATATATATTCCTGGAAGTGGTAATTACCATTTATAATTTCAAATAAAATTAATATAAATATACAATCAATCAATTTATAAAAATAAATTTTCCTTTTTCTTTTTTGTTGTTGATGAACAAGGATCACGAGGACTTGAAGCACCATATGCAGTTATTGTTTATATTCATGGTGAAAGTTTCGAATGGGGAAGTGGTAATATTTATGATGGATCTGTTCTTGCAAGTGCTGGTCATGTTGTTGTATTAACACTAAATTATCGATTAGGAATTTTAGGTAATAAAAACATAAATTAATTTAACTATTATTAATAAAACTAATTAAATTTATATTTAAAGGTTTTTTAAGAACACGACCAGTTGCTGATGGTGACAATGTATCTGGTGGTAATTTAGCATTAAAAGATATAACAATGACACTACAATGGATTAAAGAAAATATAAGAGCATTTGGTGGTGATCCAAATAGAGTTACATTAATGGGACATGATACTGGTGCTGCATTAGTTAATCTAGTATTACTAGCACCATATGCAAAAGGTTTAATACATCGTGTTATACTACTAAGTGGTTCAGCATTAAGTCCATGGGCATCAGTACATGATCCAAATAATTTACGTAAAAGTGTTGGCCAACAACTTGGTTGTTTAATTGATGATAATAATGATAATGATGACAATGATATTGGTGATTGTTTACGTCTTTTACCATTAGAGATATTACTTAATGTTGATTTACCAGAAATAAAATTTATGCCAAGAATTGGTCCATCATTACCAGTTGATGAAAATAATCCAGATCCTGGTATGGATATGGAACGTGCTAGTGATGAATTTATAAAGGTACCATTGATGATTGGTGTATCAACAGCTGAAGCATGTTTTGATTTTAGTGAAAATGATATACAAAATGGTTTTGAAGAAGATCAACGTAATCGTATATTACGTACATATATTAGAAATTCATATTATTATCATCTTAATGAAATATTTTCAGCTGTACGTAATGAATATACTGATTGGGAAAAACCAATTTTACATCCAATTAATATTAGAGAATCAACAATGGAAGCATTAAGTGATGGTCATACTGTTGCACCACTTATTAGAATTGCATATTATCATGCTAGACGTGGTGCTGATACTTATTTTTTTCATTTTAATTATCAAACGAAGGATAGTATTTATCCACAGGTATATATAATTTATTGCAAATATAAAATATCTATATTAATTTTATTTAATTATAAAAATTATAAAAATATATTTTTTAAATAGAGACTTGGAAGTGTTCGTGGTGAAGATATACCATATGTATTTGGATTACCATTGACATCTGGAGGTCAATTTTTTCCTTTTAATTATACACGTCAAGATCAGGGTGTTGCTGAAGCATTGATAACATTTTTTACAAATTTTGCTAAAACTGGAAATCCAAATGAACCACATAATATTGAATCAGTTGATTATGGTACAGTTAAAGAAAAAACACGCTTTAGAGGTATCAATTGGGATCAATATGAGACTGGTTCACAATCATATTTAACAATAGGTATATAAATTCATCAATAAATAATTATTATTAATAAAATATATTATTATTATAATTTAATTAATTTGCAGCACTTAAACCAAGAATTAAAAGTCATTATCGTGGTCATAAAATAGCTGTATGGTTAAATTTAATTCCTCAACTTCATCAACCAGGTGATGAAGATGTATCAATGCGTCATCATCATTTTCGTGAACGTGGTGATCATTTATATGCTGGTAAATAGTAGCAAGCTTTTATTTATAAATAATAAAAAATTGATATTTAATTTATAAATTTAAGGATCAATACGTGATGAATGGCATACACCAGTACCATTAATTGCAATAACACACTCAACATCATTATCAACATCATGTACAACATTATACAATGATGATAATAATCCAACTGAAGATATAACATCAATATTAAATAACAGTGAGGATAAAGTTGAATTATTACAACGTTTAGCATCACGTCATTATTATAGTACAACAACAGCATTAGCAATAACAGTTGGTGTTGGTTGTATTCTTCTTGTTTTAAATATGTTAATATTTGCTGGTATTTATTATCAACGTATACGTGATAAAAAAAGATTTAATCATAATTGTACAATTAATAATCAAGAACCAATACCATTAACAACATTACGTTCATCAATTATAAATGATTCATCAAGTCAAGAACCACCACCGTGTTATACAACACTATCAAGAACACCATCATCAATTATCATACAAAATTTACAGTGTAATGATACAATGGATAATTTAAATTCACAAAATATTATCAATAATGATAATGAAAAAATAAATACATTACAAAAAGACAATAAACCACCAAAACCACCAGTAAGAACAACAAGTTCATTGACAACATCAACTGGTACAACTGGTGGTATTATTAAAAAACGTATTCAGATGGAAGAAATTGATGTATAACATTAGGCAATGCCCCTCGGGGCAAATCGCATGACTTGCACCATAAATAATACAAAACACGTTACATTTCTTCAAGTTGATGATGATGATCAAGATAATAAAATTGAAGAAACGTCTTTTAATAAGTAACTACGTGAATTTTCATAATTAAATAATGATTATAAATATTAAAAAGATACTATTAAAGATAAATAGTTATCCTGTGACTGATAATTGAATTATAAATTTATAAATTCAGTATTGAATTATTGCACAAATTTGAAATAATTAATTCACTATTTATCAACCAACTAACAAACTTATTTTTCCACTGATTTTTTCGCCGAATTTAAATCGTCATTATTATTATCATTAAATTATCTAGTTAAATAAAATAATAGTGCACAATAAAATAAGAAAATAAGTAAATAATTTGATGATTAAATTATCAAGTAGATAATTAGTATTTAAAAAAATCTTGTAAATATCTAAAATTCTATACGTAATTATTTGATAACTTTTAAAATAACAAATTTATTGTTTCTTTGTGATACTAAAATGCATGATTGATATTATTTTATAGAAATAATATTCATCAATTCATTAACTAGTCATTTTAAATTAAAAAAAAAAAAAATGTAATTACTGTAGTTTATGATAAATTAAATTTGTGATTCACCAGTTTATATAAAAAAAAAAAAAAATCATCACAATATATTAGAAATAATAAAAATAACATTTATCATTTAATAATTGAAGCATTCATTTTTATTTATTTTAAATGATAGTCTAGATAAATTTTAAATGAAAAGAAAAAAAAAAAAATACATTTAGTCAGTATTCAACTCAAAAGGAATGATGTTACCTTAAACAAAGATAAATGATGATTAATGATTATTTATAAAATTATATTTTAATAATTAATCTTGTGCAACAGCAACTTTTTTAGCTGCACCAGCTTCACGATGTGGACTTGCATTTCTTTTTTTGCCTCGGTGAGCAGCGGCACCACCACGACCTTCAATAATTAAAAGAAGAAAAAAATTAATTAATAAATTACATCAAGTATAATTATGTTGTAATTATTAAGTCTAATTTTAAATCAGATATTGATTAAGAAAATTTCAACTCAGCGAGGTCCTAAAGATCTCTCGGTATTAGCATGGCAAATCATCATTTAAAATTATAATTGATAATTTATATAATTATTAAATTAAAATTTACAAAATATTACCTTTCTTTGGACGTCCACGTCTGCCTCCTTTGTGTGATTTAGGTTTTTTATTTGCCATTGTGTTTTGAACTGATTTAAGGTACTCTTCTTCTTCATCACCTTCGACAAGTCTGAATGTCACTTCAGTATCTTTGATTTTCAACTGCAAAATTCATCATAAAAATATTAATATTTTAATTAAATATACATTGTCATTTATTGGCAATAATTATTTACCTTGTTGTCAGTCATCTTTTCAAGAATTGGCTTTGCTGCATTTTCACCAAACAAACGAATTTGTCCTTCAGTTTCACCAGCTTTAAAATCAACATATGCTATTTCAGCACCAATTTCTGATAATGATTTTTTAATATCATCCCAATCAGTTGATGTTGATACACCAGTAAATTGTAAAACTGAACCTTTTGGTAAATTAAGAAGTTCTGTGCTATCTTCAGTTTCAGCTGAATCACCATTTTCCTATTTTAAACATAAAAAAAAAATTAGTTAATAATGAAATATATAAATAGACAATTAAATAAACAAAAATAAATTACTTTTTTAGATGATTTTTTTCCTTTTGAATCACCCTTTTGTTTTCTTTCTTCATTTTCCTTGGCTTTTTCAACAGAATAATCTTCACTGTATTTTCTAATGAGTTCTTGATCACCATATTTAACTGATTCTCTAGCCATGAATTTTTTAGCATCATCAAGTGTTACAAATTGTACAAATACTGATCCTTTAAATTTCAATTTTTTATTTTTATCTTTTGGATCTTGATATCTACGCATAATAATATTTTCAAATGGTTCAAAATCTTTGAAAAAATCTTTCAAGTGATGAATATAAACATCTTGTAATGGAAAACCTTTAACATAAATTGTTCTAGCTGCTTGTGCTTTTTTATATGCTTCATCATAAACTGGTAATGGTTTACTTGGTTTACGACGAATTTTTTTTTTATCATCTGATATATCCATTAATTCACTGGTTTCAATTGATTTTAAAATTGTATTTGGATTACTACTTAATGATGCTAACATTTTAAAATTAAGCATTATACTCATTGGTATCCAACCTTCATCCAATTGTGTTTGTTCAATCAAAAATTTATCACGATGCATATTAATATCACCAAAATAAAATTCAACTTGTTTTTTAATTTTTTCCAAAAGTTCTGGACTAGCGTCTTCTGTTCCATTTGTTGTTTCTGTTTCTACTGGTTTAGCAGCTTCATCAGTAACTTCTTTAGCTGTTTCAGCTTCTTTAGCTTCTTTAGCTACTTCAACAGATTCAGATTTTACATCTTCAACAGATTTAGCTTCTTCAGCAGTTTTAACTTCTTCAGCTGATTCAACTTCTTCAGCAGGTTTAACTTCCTCTGTTGACTTAACTTCATCAGTTGATTCAACTTCTTCAACTGGTTTGGAATCATTTTCTTTTACTGATTCATCAACAACCTTTGTCTCAACATCATTATTATCAACTTCCATTTTAATGATATATGTAATTCACACAATATAATATATTAATTTGTTGTTAATCTACAAAAATTTATTTATCAACGACACGTGGTGAACAGTTTGCAGTATAATTTACAAAATAACCTGAGAATCTTGTCGATGCGTTACAACAACGTGCTTTAACGTGCTTTGCTAAAGTAATAATAATAATCAACCGGACATAAGATATTTTTTTCAGGATATGACGCACTAAAAACAACATGGCGGATATCGATTTCTAGCGTTGTTATTGTAGCTGCCTAATTTACCATCAATTACAAGTTGCAAATTGTAAACAAGCCTTATCTTTTGATCTTGATCTTTCTCTCTCTCTTGTCTCTCCTCTCTCTCTTGCAACTTTTCGCGTGGTGGTTTTAACTTGCTTGTGCCTGTGACGTTTCGTCAAAACAAAGCAACATCTTGTTCCGTTGAGATCTCAATCCTCAATAATTTTTAATCCTTTTAACAATCTGCGGCAAGTGCGTCGTTGACATCAACATTAATTCTTTATCATAACAACACACGCATAATCATTAAAATTCAATATATAAAATAATATTAATTAAAAATATAAATAATCAATTTGAGGATAAATAATCTGTTGATTGTTTTGTTTTTCTATTTTTTTTTGAGTGCAAACAAATAAAGATATTTGAGTTTTTTTTTGTTGTATTAATTTTGTTGGGTTGATTAAAGAGTGACAGGCGGAGAAATGTCGCATCCAATTAAATTTAACCTGGATGAGAGTCTCGGTGGTATGTTAAATTAATTATTATTTATTATATTTATTTATTTCTTTTGTTTATGACAGCTGTGCTACTGTCAGTGACCGCCATTTGGCGTGTTGTTGAAAGAGTTATAGTTTTTTGCCGCTTTATACGCCAACGTAAACAAACTTTTCTTGTCTTTTACGCCGTAATTGGCATTCATTTATTTATTCAAAAGAAATATAAAAAATATACGATATTATTAAATTTATATCATAAATTCATTTGAATAAATTCATCTAGCATTCTTTGTTTAACATAAAAAAATTATTTGCTGCTTTATAAACGCTTTATTTATTTTCTTAAATTTTTTTTTTAGTTATTTTTATGATAAAAGTAGTTTTTAGGTCGTCAATATTATTTTTTTTTGTCATTTATTATTTATTACGTATTATGGAATTATATTTATCTTATCAAAATAAGGAAGTCTATCAGGAAGTTGAAAAAAAAAAAATAAAAAACTCTCCACATGATTTAATAAAAAATTTAATGAAATTTTAACAGTTGAATAATGCTGATAAAGAAAAATAATAAACTCAATTTATTTGTACATAAAAAAAATATCAATTTATAGATTTCGATTGATCAATCAATTGGAGTAAAAAAAAAATTAACAATTAAATAATGAAAATAGAAATATTATTTGTTGTCTTTATTATTTTTTTACTAAATTAATTTCAAGCATGATAAATTAAAAAATAATAAATTGAAATAATTGAATGGGGCAAACATGATTTAATTTTGTTTTTTAAGCTAAATGTTTTTATGTCAACAATGTTTTATTGATTGATTGAATTAATATCATAAAAAAATTTTATTTACACAAAGATTTGCAATGAAAAAAAAACATATTGATTTGATAAAACAAATAATGATTCATCAGCTAAAATTAGTCGAGCTCAATGAGGCAAATAAATTTATGCTAATATAGCACTTCTGGATGGGTGTGCCTAAAACCAAGTCCATTGTTTATATTTAGATTTTAAACAATAAAATGTAAATTAAAAAATTACAAGAAAATTTAAATTAAAACTAGCACACAAAGAGAAAAACCATTAAATTTATCTTAAAATAAATTAAAATAAATTTTAAAATTATCTAGCTTTAATATGATTATAAAAATTCAAATAATTATTAATTGTTAATAATAAACAATAATTAATATTTAATAATTTAAAATATAATTTAATTCAAGAATTAATAATCGTAATTGATGATTAAATTATTTAAAAAATATCAACAAGTGTCTTGGTATTTTAATTTGTCAATTTATCAAATCAAACATTATAATGATAAAGAAAAAAAACAATAATAATTAAGTAAATGAAAGGTCATAAGTGATAATTTCCTGCATCTGTTTGCCTACGTGACTCGAGTCAGGATTATGTTGCTTCTTTGAAATTTTATCAAGTGCCCTACGTGATTTTTCACATGACTATCATCAAAGTGAGAGGTTTCATGATTTTTTAGATGTCCTTGAATAACATTGATAATTATTATTATAAAAACTAAACACAACAAATTAATACTCAATTATTTAAAACAACTAAAAAACAATGATAATTATATATTATTTTTATTTTTATTAATTATTTATTTATGTTAGATATTTTTCATTTATATAATTGTTTTTTTTTTTTTAATTGAGGAAAATCATTATTATTTTATACAAGTAGAACAGTAATTATTTGTAGAACAACTTTCTTATTTTTATATGGAGTTATACTCATTACCTCACGGGTTATCGAACCACCACCAGTGATGACTAAATTGTCAGTTTAATCATCAGTTCATTCAACTCGAATGATAAAATATATGTCATCTTTTTTTTTTATGCTAAATTATAATTGATAAATAATGTTAATTTTATTTATTTATAGAATCTTGGGTTGAGTTAAATCCAGCTCCATCAGACAGAGTAACACCTTTGCCATTTAGCTGTGGTGGTGAGGAATATTTACGTTTATTGAGAGAAGCTCAGAGAGATTCAACACAATCATCAGCTAGACATTCACTTGCCTCATCAAGAAGAGACACCCCCAGAGACAGGTTTGTCATAATTAAATTAATTCATCAATCAATAATAATTTTAATATCATCTTTGTTTTATTAAAGTCTTTGTTTTGTCGTTAATAAAATATAACAAAGAATTATTTATTTATATGTACGTTTTATTTTTTTTTTAGTCCAAAGAGTCCACCTAATAGTCCAAATACAGAACTATCAAACGAAGATGATCTCAAAGGTGTTTACATAAATTACAGCTGTGCCAAGGTTTGTAAATTGAGAACAGCTTATTTTTTTTTTAAATAAAAAAATACAAGTAACCAAAAAGAAAAGAAATATTTTAAGCCAAATGAATGTACCTCTTTGTTAAAATGTACATATTTTTTTTTTTTGCTCTCAACCCACGTGTTAATGAATGCGCGTTTTATTTGCTATTTGACGTTACACAAATGGCGTGAGGCCATTAAAAGTTATAATCAAAGTCATTGGTGACCTGTATCAAATCAATTTGACCTCAATTATTATTTTGAAAAATGATTAAAAACAATTTTTCAAACATTTTAATTATCATAAAAAAATTAATTAACGTAAAGTTGATATTTATATAAATTTAATCGGTAAAATTACTTCTCCAGTTTCTGATATTTGAGTATGATAATTTAATGTAGGTCGGTGTGTAATATGACACTTGACAACTCTGTTTTGTTTACAATCACTCAATCAATACACGTGTTCATATGTTTATTAAAATTAATATCAAAATATCAAAGTAGTTTAAACAAAAAAAAAGTAATATCATTTATAAATAACTAAGTATTTTTAAATATTTAAAATTTTCTTTGTACAAAGGGTTGGAAAATTAAAACGAAATACATTGTACAACGTTGAATATAATAAAAAAAAAAATACATATGAAAATGTTTAGTCATGCATCGTAAGATGCAGTGTAAAAAAGAAAAGAAAATTTACTTTATGACGCATAGAATAAATTTAATAAATTAATAAAAATTACGTCGTTAAAATATATCATTTGCTTTACGAAAAAAAAATAAATAAAAATTAAAGATCTAGAATTATCTGTTGGTGTGTGGTCAAGGTCGTTGTTATATATATTTTTTAAATTATTATTCGCAGTTTCCTCAAATAAATAATAATCAATACTAGCTGATAAAAAAAAAAACAAATTGATGACAAATATTGAGAAAAAAATAATTTATTATCATATTTAATTATTTGTTGTTATGATGTTTTTGTTAATTTTTTTATTATCATTTTAATTTTTAATTTATTAATGCTGGATGTTGTTGTTGATAAGAAGCATTGTGGTGTATTGCACTTAATAATAACGTTGCCAAGTTTCATTTCCCACGCGAAACAAGTTTATTTGCTACACGAGTTGATATTACTTGAGTGCGTTTTTAAAGATTCCTAAAATAGACAGGTCAAGTTATAAGTGAAGAGAAAAAGAAGGGTAATAAAATCTGATTCACTATATTTGTCATTTCATTCCTCTCTTTCTCTATTTTTTTTTCTTTTTTGCAACGCAATAAACTGCAATTGTAGGGGGTCACTCGCCTGGGCTTTGTAATTTTATACACAACAAGAATATATAACTCGATTGATAATACTATTATTATTTTTATTAAATTTTTTACTTTGATTTTTTTTCAATTGATTGTAGACGATTATCATTGTGAAGATAAAATTCTTTACCTTGAACTAATTCAATAAAGTTTTCTGATTTAATTAATATATTATTTATTTTTTAGGATGCTGGAGAATTGCTGGAACGTGGAACAGAATGGATGTTTGACGAGTGGTGCTCTCGTCCAGATCAAGCTCCACCAAAGTAATATAAATAATATTATTATTATTAAATATTTAAATGAATAATAATTTTTTTTATATTTATTGATAATCAGAGACTGGAAATTTAAGCATCCACTTGGATTAACTAAAAGAAAAACATACAGCATTCGTACAGCTAAAGTTGGAAAAAATGGACTTTTTTCGAAAGAAGTTTTGTACACATTATTTCTTTCAAACTTGTTGTCATTGATTATTGGCACTGGTTTTGGGTAAATATATATTTCTTATCAAATTATTATCTCATCATTAATTGACCTAAATAATAATTAAATAAATAATAATCTACTGATATTATAAAAAAGGTTTTATAATTTTTTAAATTATTATAGTGTTTGGTTGACAAGACGAGGATTTATGCTGTCACGAGTTGCAATTGAGTAAATTCGAAACATCAAACGACAAGAAAAAGAAACAAACAAAATACAATCATCAAAATATAATATTAATAATAATATAAATAAAAATTCACATGGGACATTATTATCAGCGCAACTTGGATTGAATGAAAGACTGGAAAATAAAATTTAAAATATATATCATAAGAAAACATAAAACGCACTACACAACAGCAGCAGTAAAAATAATAGCACAAAAAAAAAACAAAAACAATACATCACTTGATAAAATGGCCAATCTTTTTTATATTTAAAATTTTTAATTAAATAATAATAGTAATTTTAAATCTTCGCTGAATAATATTAATAATTCTGATGAATATAAAATTTTTCAATCTATACACGATAATAATGTGAGATGATAAACAAAAGTCCTTAATTTATGGAATTAATAGTAAGGTAATGATTAAAGTAGAAATTGTGAAATTGATAAATAATTAACTATAAACAATGTCCATTTTATACTGTTTCTAAAATCTTTTTACTTCGTATAGATTATAGACAAAGTGTTGATAATATTTATGCATGTTTTCTAAATTGAATTAATAATTAGTTATCAAAATAATATGTGAAAAAATAATAATTATAAAAAAAAAAGAGCTGGCGATAATTTATGAAAGAGTTAAATCAAAAGAAAAAAAAAAATATGAAAGTTTTGTGAACAAAAATGATAAGTTAAATTTATATCTTCAGCAAACATTTTTTTTTTTTTTAAAAGCTTGTTTTAAAAAAAAAAAATATATTTGGTTGAAACCAGATTAAACCTTCCAGTGTTTAAAGATAATTATAATTAATAATAATAATTTTATATAATTTAAGAGGCATTTTTAATTTGGAGCTTAAATTTAGTTCATAAAAAAATCCTCTTTTTGATTGTCACCGTTAATTTTATAAAAAAAGAAATATTAAATATTAATTGGTGATTAATCTTTATATTTAATTAATAATAATGTTTATTTAGTTTTTTTTCACTTTGTGTATTTCGAAATATATATTTTTTTTTGTGGTAAAATATATATGTATAACTGGCTTATGAAATTTGAGTTTATATTTTATTTATACATACCTAAAAAATTATTATCAAATTCTTTTTTTTATTCTGCTGCTCATAGGGGCTATGAGTAAAAGCAATATCCAACTTTTTAATATTAAAAAAGAACCAAAAAATAAATATTAATTTTTTTATAAATAAACCAATGACAGTTGTCGTTGTAACTATTAATTTTATTGATATTTTTCCAAGTAAATAATTATAAAATAAATAACACTAATTCAAACCAAACAATATAATTTGTTTATTTTTCTAGAACATCCTTGGCTTCTTTAATTTTAGTTGCAATAAAAGGTGAACCACCACGATCAGGATGATTAGCAAACATTAATTTTTTAAATTGATCATTTATTTTTGATTTATTTGCAGCTGGTGATACTGACAGTATTAAACTAGCTTCTCTTTTAGTCATTGGTTGTTCAAAGCCACCTTTGTAGTATCTATTATTTGCTATTGATGCTGCATCAAGTTGTGACAAACCTTGAAATGCTTTATTAGCTTTTTGTGATAAATTTGGCAATTGACGAGCAATATATCGTCCACCAAAACCAACTGCTGCTATTCCAATACCAGCTAATACTGCTGTACTTGCCTATTTTATTTTAAAAAATATATAAATTACATCCACATTAATTAATAACACCTAATTTTAAATTTGACTATTATTTATCAATAAATAATAATTACCATTTTGTTGTGTTGTCTAAATTAACAATGATGTAATATTGTTTTTAATTGAGTAAAATTAAAATCTACGTCGCACAATAATATCATGTGTTGTCGTTCGTTTCTATCAATTTCTATTTTTTTTTTAGGTTACGTTTGCAAAGATGTATTGGCAAAGAATCATGAATTTTGAAGAAAAATTTACCCCCTTGTATTAGGAATGCAGAATGAGCAAAGAGGTATTTTGTTCCTTTTTATCATATGATGGTAACAATACCTCCTCTTACATGCTCCTAATACTTTTTTATAATTTTTTTTTTTCTAATAAATAAATAATAAATAAATGAATTAATAAATAAAAATTAATTTGTATTTTTTTTTTTTCGAATATTTATTATTTAATAATCTACTGCCTATATTTTCTTTCTAAGTAAAAGTATTTTTTTTTTTTTTGTACTTGAAATTGCTTGAAATTTTACAGGACATATTTAACTTGACACCTGTCATGTTTGTCATGTTTATTTATTTATAAAATACGTATCATATATTCAAGTCCTCGAATTCTTTGTTTTATAATTTATTTCATTTGTTTTTTTAAATATGTCATTGCCAAACAAACAACCAGCCATATCAGCAAATGTCAATAAGAGCTTTATTTAAAAAAATTTTTTAAATAACAGAATACGTTTTAAAAATTGTCAACATGTCATCGTTTGATAACATCCTCTGGAATAAATCTAAATACCAAAGTCTTGAACAACAACAACAACAAAATACCAATTATGGTTAGTAATATTATTAATAAATTACTAAATTAATATGGTCATTGGTGACATTGTTTTTATTATTGTTTATTATTATTTATTATTATTATTAGCCAGCACCATCTATAATAAATTTTAATAATAGATTTTGATTTTTATAATTTTTCAAATGAATCTATAAATAAATATTGAGTATTTTTTTTTTTTATTTAAATCCAATAGTCTTCTTTAAAAAATTTAAAAGCCAATACTTAATTTATGATTAACAAATTGGTATTTTATTTTGTTGTTGTTGTGATAAATTAATATGTCTAGAAAAAATAATTTTAAATTTTTAGTAAATGGAAATTCCCAATCAATCATAACATTGTTATTGATTGGATTGCTGGGAACAGCTGTCATAACAACAATGTGGAGTATTCATTCACCAACCAAAGCAACTATTTTTTTGATTGACACTAAGCTTCCAATGCTGCACAAGACATCAACAAGATTTCTATCATTTGGTCTAGACTCATCACTTTTACGTGATCCTAAAACACTGCCAATAAATAATGAAGCATTTATGAATTTAGCAAAATATCTTAGTCCAGCATATGCAAGAATTGGTGGTACATCTGCAGATTGTATTTTTTTTAAACAAAATTCAGATGATATTTCTAGGACATATGATAAATTTGATCCCAATGATATCACTAATTTTACACTTACTGAAGAATTTTATTTGAATTTATATAAATTTACTGAAAAAAGTAAATTAAAAATGTTATTTGATTTAAATGTGATGATAAGAACAGATCAAAATGAATGGAACAGTTCAAATGCCAAAGATATTATTGAATTTTCAAAAGGTCACAGCATGGATATTGATTGGCAGCTTGGAAATGGTAACAGAAATCCATTTACTCATTTGAAATTGATATTAACTAATTGGCTTTTATTTCAGAACCAAATTCATTCAAGCATGTATTCAATCGATCAATATCAGCAACTCAACTAGCTCATGATTATCAACATCTAAGAAATTTATTAAATGACATTGGTTACTCTTCAAGTATACTTGTTGGCCCAGAGACAAATCACATTGGTGATAGCAATGAAAGAGGTGAAATGTACACTGAAGAATTTTTAAAAAATCAAGATAATTGTATTGATTTTGTCACTTGGCATCAGTATTATTTAAATGGAAGAATAGCAAAAGTTGATGACTTTATAAATCCAAAAGTATTTAATCAATTATCGGCTGAAATTAAACAAATTAATAATGCAACTAAAAATTCTGGTAAAAATATAAAAATGTGGATATCAGAAACAAGTACAGCTTATGGTGGTGGTGCACCAAATTTATCTGATCGTTTTGCTGGTACATTTCTTTGGCTTGATAAACTTGGTTATTCAGCAAGTGTTGGTGTTGATGTTGTTATTCGTCAATCATTATTTGGTGGTAATTATGCAATGATTGGAAATGATTTATTACCAAATCCAGATTGGTGGATAAGTGTATTATACAAACAATTTGTATCTGAAATTGTACTTGATTTAAAAACACCAAATAATTTTGGTACACTAAGATTTTATGCACATTGTACAGCAAAATTAGGACTTGTTAATCGTCTACCAGCATTAACTATTTATGGAATGAATTTAGATAATAAACCAAAAAATATATTTATTCAAGGAAATTGGATTAAGAAAAAAACAAATATATTTTTATACATATTAACTGCTGATGATTTAACATCAAGGTATATTTAAAATTGTTAATTAAGACCTTCTATTAATTCATTAAAACAGCTATCTATATTCATTTAAATTTTTTACAGAGAAATAAAACTAAATGGAGAAAAACTTAAGCTCAATTCAGACGGTAGTCTTCCACCATTTAATCCAGTCATCATAAAACCAACACAAATGATAACTCTTCCTCCAATTTCAATGGCATTTATTGTTATTCATGGTGCTGATATTCCCCCATGCAGATCATAAAACCAAATCATTATTTTCTATTATATAATTCAAAACAATATATATATTTTTTTACAGTGACAGCGTTTTTTTTTTTTTTTTCTTTTTCCATGCCAAAAAAATTAATTATAAGTATTATATTAGAGTCATTGATATTTGGTTTCATTAGATAACTCTGGCACGAAAATAAAACCATATTTTGAAAATTTTATAAAAATATTATTAATTTGTTAAAATAAAATTTAAAATTAAAATAATAATAATTTATTAATTTTGTGTACAAGAAATTTATTGAGGAAACCAAAATTTAATTTCCTGAATGTTTGCATAAAGTCATAAAGTCATATACTATCTTGCATTCTTTAGTTTTAATATGCATATTAAATTATCACCTTGGTACAAAAAAAAAAAAAAAAACATGTCGATGTAGTTTTTATTTTATTGTTCTCGAATATTTTTTTAAAAAATGTGCACCAGTTTGTTCTGAAAATAATAATTTATCCTATAAAAATATTGAGTTATGCGGAAACCACAAGTTTTTAAATATTATTTGTCACCGTGTCGTTAACATAACAATAAACAACTATTTTATAATTCAAATGCAAAATTAAAAATAGTATTAATAACCAGGAACTAATAGCTATTTATTTCCGCAAAATTTTTGGTATAAAAGGCAGTTCTAAAACCAGGATGCAAACAGTTAAATTATTTTGAATATCACTATTTAGGACAGTTTGCTTAGACTCTCTGGTTTTTTTTTTGTTTTTCAAATCAACTTTAAAAATTATTGTCTTGTCGAGCTTTTCATTGGTTTAAAATGAAATTGCGTGAGTATTTTAATAATTCATATTTTTAAATTGATAAGTAAATAAAATATAAAATTTTGATAAAAGTAGAAATTTATTTAACAATACATACTCGTAATTAATTATCGAACTCAAGAATTTATTGCATTTATTTATTTATTTATTTTTCAAATATTGCTACAGTAATGATATTACTTGTCTTGTTTGCGGTATTTTTTGGACTGCAGCTTGGTATCACCAATGCATTAGAGCCAGAAATTGTTGATCTCCCACCTTATCAATCTACTAATGAAGGTTTGATATGTTTTATTTCTTGTATACTATTTTGAAAAATATTACATTTTTAATTTTTAAGATAACAACATTTTTAAATTATTACATTGCTATTAATTTCATTATTGAAAACAGCTGGCAAAACAATAATGCGGAGTGTTCATTCACCAACCAAAACCAATGTTTTTATCATTGACTCCAGACTTCCAATGCTGCACAAGACATCAACAAGATTTCTTTCATTTAGTTTAGACTCATCACATTTACGTGATCCCGAAAAATTGCCAATAAATAATGAAGCATTTGTAAATTTAGCAAAACATCTTAGTCCAGCCTATTTAAGAATTGGTGGAACATCTGCAGATTGTATTTTTTTTAAACAAAATTCAGCTGATATTTTTAAAGCCAAAGACATCACTAATTTTATACTTACTGAAGAACTTTATTTGAGTTTATATAAATTTACTGAAAAAATTGAAGCAAAAATGTTATTTGATTTAAATGTGTTGATAAGAACAGAAAAAAATGAATGGAACAGTTCAAATGCCAAAGATATTATTGAATTTTCGAAAAATCATGGCATGGATATTGATTGGCAGCTTGGAAATGGTAACAAAAATCCATTTACTCATTTAAAATTAATATTAATTAAAGAGCTTTTATTTCAGAACCAAATTCATTCAAGTTTGTATTTAATCAATCTATATCAGCAACTCAACTAGCTCATGATTATCAACATCTAAGAAATTTATTAAATGACATTGGTTACTCTTCAAGTAAACTTGTTGGTCCAGAGACAAATCACATTGGTGAAAGCAATGAACGAGGTGAAATGTACACTGAAGAATTTTTAAAAAATCAAGATAATAGTATTGATTTTGTTACTTGGCATCAGTATTATTTACATGGAAAAACAGCAAAAGTTGATGATTTTATAAATCCAAAAGTATTTAATCAATTATCATCTCAAATTAAACAAATTAATAATGCAACTAAAAATTCTGGTAAAAACGTAAAAATGTGGATATCAGAAACAAGCACAGCTACTGGTGGTGGTGTAGCAAATTTATCGAATCGTTTTGCTGCTACATTTCTTTGGCTTGATAAACTTGGTTATTCAGCAAGTGCTGGTGTTGATGTTGTTATACGTCAAACATTATTGGGTGGTAATTATTCATTGGTTGGAAATGATTTATTACCAAATCCAGATTGGTGGATAAGTGTATTATACAAACGATTTGTATCTGAAATTGTACTTGATTTAAAAACACCAAATAATTTTGGTACACTAAGATTTTATGCACATTGTACAGCAAAATTAGGACTTGTTAATCGTCTACCAGCATTAACTGTTTATGGAATGAATCTAGATCATAAATCAAAAAATATATTTATTCAAGGAAATTGGATTCAGAAAAAAACAAATATATTTTTATATATATTAACTGCTGATGATTTAACATCAAGGTATATTTAAAACTGTTAATTAAGACCTTCTATTAATTCATTAAAACAGCTATTTATATTCATGTAAATTTTCTACAGAGAAATAAAACTAAATGGAGAAAAACTTAAGCTCAATTCAGATGGTAGTCTTCCACCATTTAATCCAGTTATCATAAAACCAACACAAATGATAAATATTCCTCCACTTTCAATAGCATTTATTGTTATTCATGGTGCTGATATTCCTAGTTGCATACCATAAAAATCAATTATTCTTCTATTCTAAATATATAATGTTTTTTTGTTTTTTTTTTTTAAATCAAGAACACTATATATTTTTTTTACAACCAAATGGCAATTTTTTTTTTTTTTTTACCAATGCCAAAAAATTATTAACAATGGAAATATGAATATTTTCACATGTACACATTATTATTTAATATAATTATTATTATTGTTCTTATATTCATCAATTGATGTACATTTATAACTACAATATATTTATCTAATTATAAATCTAGCAATGTGATTATTAAACACCCTGAATTATATTTTTTAATTGATTAGCTTTGATAATTTTAATAAGCCAGATACTAATTTGGATTTCATCAATGAAAATATCAACAAATAAAAGCTATTTTAATAAGGAGAAAAAAAAAAAGAAACTTATAACTTTAAAACAACATTTTGAATTAAAATACTGAAGTAAAGCTAATTGGATTTACTGTTTATTTACATAATTATTTTTTTCTTCAAAACGTTCATACTATGATGATGATGATGATGATGACGACGACAACGCTGATGATGTTTTTATTCAGAAGCAGATATAGTAATAGTTTTTCCTTTTGGATCATCAAATCTATCCATCGTACGAATATCCATAATGATAGAAATTCCCCAAATCATAATCAATGCCATAATAAGTGTTACAAATATTCCTGATAATATTGGTATTGACATAAATCCAACACAATCATAAGCTTCACTAAATTTCGAATTAACAGCATCAAGTTCAATTTGTACATTATTAAAAAATAATGATACTCCATCTTTATTTGTAAAATTAGCTCCTGGACCACAATGATAAGAGAAGTTTGATGGTACATCAATGATAGTGTTTGGTTTTAATACAGTACCACTTGCATTACCATTTTTAAAATATTCAATTTTTTTTAAAGCATAATATCCAGGATATTCAGTGATAAATTCAAATTTAAAATTTGGATTTCCTTCAGTGTTAAATTTCATGCTTACAATCAGCGGTGAAGCACGACTACCGTCACCACTATCTTGTGCATCTACCAAATTATCCATTGTTAAATTGATTTTCGTTGTTTTTAATTTAGGATCCTGAAATTTTTTAATGATTAATTATTTGTTTAAAATATTTATATGAATTGTATTATTACCATAAATACAAGTGGCTGACTTGTGTACAACAATACTCGGCTCTTATATTTTCCCGGAAATATAAATGCATTTGATTGTTTATCATCACCAGCAGCTCTCTTTCTACGTTCAGTTTTACTGTAGATACATGATTCACCAACTAAAGCTCCAATTAAATTTTGATTTGATTCTTTAAGACTTTTGTAAGTACCAACAACTGTTTCAAGATCAGGTACATATGTAAATATCAATTGTCCATCAGATATTGAAGATGGTTTTTCTTCACTTGACTGATTGTATGATGATAATTTTTCAAATGCTGATAATGATGATTCAACTGATGAATAGAATTGTATATTTTCAATTGTATTCAACTCTTTAAAATCCTGTAATATTAAAAAATTTATAAATAATAATTCAATCATTGTAATATTAAAATACTAACCTTGCTGGAAGTTCGTGTAATGTCTTCGTTACATAGTTTTTCCTTGATGAAAACAACAACTGGTGATAATGCTGAGCCAATTTTATTTTCAACAATTTTTTGAAAATCTGATGTTGAAGTACGAACAAGTGGATTACCATCAAATGAATTTGATGATAAAGAGTCACCGCCCCAAATAAGTGCTGGTGTTAAATCAGTAGCATGGCTCATTGAAATCAACATCAGGAATGAATTTATCAATAGGCACAATAACAATGTCATTTTGCCCATTTTTTTTTTTGTGCTGTTCACTTGAACAAATAACTAAATCTAATAAACAGCTATTAATTTGTTAATTGATTTTTAAATGTATTAAAATAATTCGACTAATTTTGAGTTATCAGTGATAACTCCAAGTCACGTCTTCGGGTGTGGAGTTAACTGAAGCCAGCAGTGATAGAAGAGGACCAAATGTCACGCGCACCTTGACGATACCAAGATCTTGTCATATGACAAATCACGTGATAATTTTGATAAAAAAATTTTTCCCTATTAATTTTTAAAATATCAAATTTTTATCAAGTTGTTTATTATTCTATATTAATTATTATCATTTAGAATTTGTATAATTATAGCGTATCTTTAATTTTATTATAAAACAATATTAAAACAATATTAAAATATACTTTGGCAGTGTACAAGAGCCTTAATTCGAAATTACAAATCGAAATTCAATAAAAATTAATATTTAAATTGCATTAATAATTCTCATTTAAATAATATAAATTAATAGCAATTACTTTTTGATTTATTAATGTAAAAAAAGTAAATAATTTACTAAAAAAATAAACTATGTTTTCAATATGTGGGTGGGAATGGGTGGGAAGATGTAAAAAAGTCGCATGCGCATGATTTTATTGAAGAATTGAATTGTCAGAATGTAATCATTAAATTTTATAATGATTAAAAAAATTTATTGATAAGTCGTTTAATGAACTCATTTTAAAATTTAAATAGATAAGATATTTTTTACAAATACTATTTGTTTATAATTTAACTCTGATGAGAAAAATAAAATATAAAAAATAAGATAACAATTGTCAATAGAGCATGTCAACAAATGCCAAATTAAAATATAGTTTATCATCATTATAAGCAGTAACAACAACAACAACAACATATCAATAAACTTGTATTTACAATTAATAAAAGCAACAATGAGGGGTGTTTTAATATTTGATCATCTAAATGATATTTTATTTACAAAATGTAATGCAAAATTTGCAAAACATGTTGAAAAATTGGCTAAAAATCAAGGACTCATTTCAGAAAAAGTAAATATAAATCTAATTACTGAAAATCAATTATTTTAATTAAATTAATTTTGAATTTTTATATTATCTAGGATAATAATGACAGCTATGAATTAAGTGCAAATGTTATAATGCAATTATTCTCACCAATAGTGACCTCACAACAAATGATGGCATCACAATTTGGTAATTCTTATACATCAATAAATTGTGAAGATGGTACAAATATTGTATTTGATTATTCAATGGGTTATACATTTCTTTATATATCAAATGATGATATAATATTTATGAAAAGATCACTTGGTATTTGTGTTACAATTGCTGGACATGTTTGTGGTCCAGATATTTCACTGTAAGTTAAATTAATTATAAATCAAATAAATTATATAATTCAATTATTAATCTTTCTTATTTATTTAGCTTAAAAACAAGTCAAGAAAAATCATCACTTGTATCATCATTAATGGATTCTTGGCGTATACTTTATAAATGTGAACAAAGTATTTTAACTGAAACAGTTGAACAATTATGTGTTAATGCTGATTTAGGTTCATCAACATTAAAAATTCTTCAAGATGCTGCTGATAAATTAAAAGCATCTGAATATCCAAATGTTCATCTACTTGTCCTAGTTGAAAATAAATTTTTATCATTATATTCAAGTAAAAATTCACAAGATTTAAATGCATCTGATATTTTATTGACAGTATTATTATGTCATGTTGCTAAAGTTAGTAATAAATCATTAAAAATTAATGATGATCCAGATGTTATACTTGTACAGCGACAAAATAATACAGACAATGAAGAAATAACATCAATTGGTGGAAAATTATCAAATCCAACAACAACTGATATTAGTAATCTTTTTAATGATTCTGATGATTCTACAAACAATGATTGTCTCAGTGAAAATAAACTATACAGTCAATTATTATTATTGGGTTGTGAACAATCACGTACAGCAAATGCCATTCATATATTTAATTTATTTGAAGGAATAAATTTAATAACAATAACAGAAGTTACAAATTTAATGACATCATCTGGTATTTATGATAGTTTTTATTATTTAAATATTATAAATAGTTTACAATTACAAAATGACATTGATGAATTAAGACCAGCATTTGATAATCTTGATTTATCAATTAAAAAAACAATTGATGGTATTAAAAAAAATCGTGGTAATGTTGGTAATGATGTTGATATGTGCCAAAGACGTATGCAAGTTAAATGGGAATTTTTTCGTAAAAAATATGTTGATTTATTAAAATCATGGGATCAAGAATCTGTATTACAAATTGAATCAAATATGAATGGTTTTATTATAACAATGAAAGAATTATTTAAATTAACATGTTTTAATAAAAATTTTTTAAAACATGGTATTGATATTGTACTTACAGTTAGTCAATTAGTTAAAAAAAAATTTAATGCATTTAATGATTTTTTAAAAGTTAAAGCTATTAAAAATTTCACACTTGATTCAAGAACATCATTGACAATAAATAAATATCTTGAAGAATTTCCAGGACTTGTACATTTTATTTATATTAATAGAACGACAAATCGTTTGATAGCACCAACTCTTGATTTTACAAATCCAGAAACTTTAGCACTTACAACTAAAAAAATTTGGACAATGGTTGAACAGAGTAGAAATCATCTTCAAGAAGGACATTTTTCAATAATGTGGAAAGATTGTACATTTAATTATGCATATTTTCTTTGGTTTGAAGATAACAGTGTAAGTTTTTAAATATATTTTTTTTTGGTTTGTTAATTAAACATTAATTGGTAATTTTAATTGGATTTTTCTTCCAGGGATCTTCGTTGAAATGTAAAACTTATATTAATCATATGATTAAGAGCTTTCCATTACCAGGTATAATGTGTGGTAATTATTATAAAAAATTAGCACAAACATGTTTTCCAAAAATATCAAAAAATAAAATTCGAATATATGAATTGTATTGTGTACATTTGGGTCTTGCAACATCTTCATGTGTTCTTGAACACTCGAGAAGATTAGCTGCAACAATTTGGGAAATAACTGGTTTATCTAAAATTCCAACAGAAATAATGTAATACTTATTTTTTAATATTTTTATTATTTATTTATTCGTAAATATTATATGTTTTTTAATTTAAATTTAAATTATTTTATATATTTTTTATTTTCTTCTATTTTTTTGTTAGGTAGAATCAAGTTAGATATTTATTTTACTTTAAAAACTATTCCATTTTTTTAAATACACATTTATTCAAACCAAAGACAATTTATTTATAAATTATTTTATTTCTTTGACTTTATTAATTGTTCATGTAATCAAATTTTTATAACGTAATAATAAATATATAAATTAAATTTAAAACGATGCTTTTTTCTTGTTCATTATTTCTCGTTAAAATTTGTACCCTTTGTTGTTGTTTTTCTTTATAAATTAATATTTTTTTGCAATCAATAATTGAAGATATAAATTTCACTGAATTGTCTTGATTATGAATTTATGTATTTCCCCAGAAAATAAAATAAATTTCCTGAAACATAGATAATTATTGTTTGCAACAGAAAAATTTTAAAAAAGTATT
The DNA here is from genome assembly GCF_014905175.1 of Aphidius gifuensis. Taxonomy (NCBI): domain Eukaryota; kingdom Metazoa; phylum Arthropoda; class Insecta; order Hymenoptera; family Braconidae; genus Aphidius; species Aphidius gifuensis. Next base: position 21,931,737 of record NC_057790.1, read on the forward strand.
TTGCATGATAAAAAAATCCAACAGATCAAACTAATGATAAGAATTCATTAAAAATAAAAATAATTATAGACCCAAGATAATTTTTAAATGATACACATAATTTTCTATACTAAAAATAATAAAAAATATTCCATGTGTGACATACAATAATAAAAATCATCCTTGAAATAAATTTAGTTGAAAATAAAGTTTTTTTTTTAATCTTAAATCATATTTTCACGAAATAAATATAAAAGGTAATATTTTTTTATGTTCCATGACTCAATTATCATTTACGACGTAGTCATATGGAAAAAGTTTGTCTCGGATAATATCTTAGAAACAAATAATGCATCGAAATATTGATTTTGATAAATATGCATGAAAAAATTATTTATGCGTAACATATATTTAAAATGATACAAAATTTTCTATATACTTAAAATAATAACAAAAAGCTCTATGAATTAGTGACCTACAATAATAAAAAGCATAGGAAAAAATAAACTTTGTAGAAAATAAATTTCAGTCGACATTGAAGTCTGAAAGTTGAAACATACTCTTCAACAATGTCAAGAATTTTATTTTTATTAATATTTTTTGTGTCTCCAAATTTTGGTGAATTAATTTTTTCAAGTCCAGGGTTTGATACACAATCATCAAAATTCAAAGCAACAACTGAAATAATAAATAAATGTTATCCTGATGATAATCGTGGTAAACTTATTGTTGGAGATTTCGATGATTATCACAATGAATTATTTACAAATTTGCAACCAGTAATTATTATTCGAAACGGTCCAGTTGAAAATGTTGATAAAAAAAATAAAATACAAATATTTATTGTATCAGAAAAATTTAATCTCACGAAAAATATTGAATTTGTTAAAAATTCTACATGGTGGAATCATGAAGGTATTTTTATGATAATCAGTGATGGAAATAATTGCAAAAAAGCTAGTGATGTCTTGAAAATAATTTGGAAAATGGATATACTTGCTGGTTTTTACATCTGTAATAATGCAAAAGGTGATGTTGGAATTTTTACATTTAATCCATTTTCAATACTTGCACCAAAACCATGGAAAAAAGTTAAAAATGTCAATCAATCATCAGGTGATGTTGGATCTGTTTATCGACAAAAATATTCATCAAGTAAGTTTATTAATTAATTAAAAGAAAAAAAAAATAACTTTATTATTTTATTTCAGAATCAATCAACTGCAAAAAATTAAATTTTGATAAAACTTTGTATATGGACAATTACAATGGAATCAAAAGTGTTAGTAACGGTTTATTCTATAGCAATAATGAAAAAATATTTAAATTATTGCTTTTTCAAACTTTAAAAGCAAACTACAAACTACAAAAAATGAACGACACATATTTACGTGAGCAAATTAATGGAGATTTAAAATCAGTTATTGGAATGATGTTACAAAATAAACAAGTTGGTTTATTATTAAATCCAACAGTATTGTCCTATAAAAAAAAAATTATACAATCAAATATATTTGTAGAAGGAAAAATCATAATGGTAAGCAATAAAAATGGTCCTAAATCAATGTTACTCCAAATTTTTGAATTATTTGGATGGAAATTGACAATAACAACTATTTTAATATCAACAATCACTGTATTTGCATTGAAATTATTGTTGAATAAAACGGTTGGAGAAGGAACATTGGAAATGCTTCGTTTGTGGGTCAATGGTGGTATCATGAGTAATCTTACTGGCAATCCATTGAGAATATTTCTCTTTGGTGTATTTGTTTACGTTCAAATAATACAAGCTGTCGTTAGTGGATCAATTCTTGGTTTTCAAATAAATCCACGTCATTATGATAATATTGATACACTTGATGATATTGCGAAGCATAAAGATTATACAATTTATGGATGGCCCAATCTTTTAAATTTTTTCAATAATAGCTTCGGAAATAAAATTGAATTTATTGATCATCCAAATAATTGTGAAAAATATTTACTCAATAATTCAAAAAGCATTTGCCTTGCTTTTAGCAAATTAACAATTGATGAATCTAAATTTCATGTAGCATCTCAAACCATTGCATACGTATTTCCAGTTTTTCCAATTCGTGAAGATTGGCCTTTGACTAAACAATTTAATATTATTGTCCAACGCATGTTTGAATCTGGTTTAATTGAAAGGACTAAAGATTCTAAAAATATTCAACGAGATGATGCTCAACCAGCTCCAAGACAATTAAAACTACGAGATTTTAAATCACCATTTGAATTATTGTTTTTCGGTCTTTTCATTAGTACAATTTGTTTTATTTTTGAAAACGGCTGGAAAAAAATGAAAAAAAAACGTAGAATATATAAAAGAAATTATCATTTTGAATGACAATTTGAATATATAAAAATCAGTTGTCGAAATTAAATTGTGTTATTTAAAAATGATGTATTTACGTTTCACCTCAGCACATTGATTGATTGATATGAAATATTTTAAACCACCGACATTGTAATTGCACAAATTGTATTTTAAATATTCAAAATATTAATCTGTGTTTAATAAAAATAATATAACTTAATTACTGCATTACATTAAATATTGTTTAAATTATCTTTATTTATTTTTTAATCTTTTCAAAAATCAATTTAGATACACTAATCAACTAATGAAAATTTAAATCATCTCTTGAATCAAACAATTAGAAAAAATATTCAATTAAAAAAAAAAGAAAGTAAGTAATTAATATTTATATTAAATATTCCAAGTGAAAATAAAAAAAATAAATCAAATAATCAAAGTAGCCTATTATTATTATTATTAAAATGTAATAATTATTTACAACACACATGATGTGTAGACTTGAATTGTCTAGGAAACCAGCCTTGATGAAAATATTAAATAATATTTTCTTTTTTCATAAAGAAAAATACTCATTATCTATTATTTTATTTTTTATCAACAACATAAAAAATTAATATATCATATTTGGAATTATTTTTGAGGTAGTTTTTATAAATCATCAACATTCCATGTCTTCTTTTTTTATTATGGCTTTACTGTATGAGCGTCTCTGTGGAGTACTGGATGCTTTGACTGGTATATCAATTTCCTAAAAGTCAAAACAACATAAAAATTTAATTTACATGTTTTTTTTCTTTTTTTTAAATAAAAACTTACTGATATAACTGGTGAATTTTTAACAGCCACATCAGTTTCTCTAGTTGTAATTTTAGGACTTGCTATATCTGGTCTAATACTTTTTCTTGTTTCTTTTAAAAATTCTTGCTTTGGTGATTGAACAACAGAATCATCAAACAAAAATGGATTTGTTTTTGTTTGAATATTTTCCATTTTTGTTTTAAATATATTTTCTTTTAATGCAAATACTTTTTTTTCTAATTCAGCAACTTCAATATCACTTTCACATACTTTTTTAACCAATGATTCAAGATGTTGTTCTGAAGCTTTTTGAATTTTAACAGCTGACACAACACCTGGTGTATGATCCAAATCAATACTGTTAAGAAAAAAAAAAACAAATAAATTAAAAATTACATTAAAGTTTAAAACAAAAAGCAAAATAGCATAACGTCAAGATTAAATTTACTTTAATGATTTAACAAACTGCGTGAAAACATCAAGACCAGGTTGAAATTGATTTGTTGGTGCTATTTTATAATCAGAACCATCACGTTTTGTTGCATCATCACCCAAATTATTAATACGTAATGGAACTGGATGATAATCACCAAATGTATAATTAAAAAAAACATGACGAAATTTATGTGTTCCTTGAGTTTTTGTTAATCCAACAGTCATCATGCATGTTATAAAATTATCATTTTTAGAAAATATATTTGCAAATTGTTTATGCATTAATTTATCTCTTATTGTTGGTGTTAATGATGAATTTTTACGAAATATATACCATCCAATAATTTTTGTTTTATCCTTAACAATTTGTTTAAGTTTATCATGATTTATTTTACAACATGAATCAAACATCAAGTCACTTATTGAACATCTTAAAACATTTTGAATATCTATCAACAATAAAATATAATAATGTCAATTTAAAAAACCACAAAATTAGCTAAATAAAAATATTACCAATATGAGTTTTAACTGATTCAACTTGATGTTCACCATCAGTCAAACTTTTTGTGACATATGTATAAATTTCACCAAGCAAAAATCCCATCTACAACAAAAATATTTAAAAACAATATTAATTTTCAAACAATGCCAATTGTTTTGGATCAAAATTTTTATAGGTTATGACACTTTATCATCATCTAATTAAATTACATATAAATACTCAAATTAACTAATTAATTATTATAAAATTTAAATTAAATAAAATATAAACCTGATCTCCTTCACTTCGAACATTTTCATAAAGTAATAATGAAAGTGTTACACCAGAAATTGTGACAATTGATGTATTATCCGCCATGTTTACTCTAATCAGTGGCACGCGTTTGTTTTTTTTTTGTTGTTGTTTTTTTTGTTTTTCAACAACGCCAAGTTGTCAACATCTAAACTCTAAAATTCCTAGAGTTTTTAATCAGTCAATTAATGAACTAATAAATTACAAATAGAAACGTAATTAATTACGTAGCATCCAAGAAATATTATTAATAATTTTGTACTATTATTTATCTAATTAATTGCAGATTTAGATATTTTTTTTGCAAATTTAATTGTTGGACACAGTTGGACACAAGGCTTAATGCCTGTTACCACACCTAACTTCAAGCCACGTGACGTTTGCTGTCTTTAAAAGTTTCCCCTACTCTCCCTTTCTCTCTCCTAATTATTATAACAATATTTTTTTCTCTCCCCTTTGGAGTTTTTCAACTTTCCAGTGTTCACTCATCGGCAGGTCTCGTGTCTTCTGTCTTGTTTGAGTAAAAACTATTTGATATAAATTAGTTTTTTACTTGTGATTTATCAACAAATAAACAATGAATCAAACTCTTGGAGCTAAACAAACATTCAGAGAGAATGTTTTGGCTGTTTCCCGGGATTTTATATCTCAACCAAGACTAAGTAAGTCTATTATAATAATACATTTTTCCTTTTTTTTCATTAAAAAATTTTTGTCAATTGGGCGTTGCGCATCTGATCGATTCTTGTGTGTTGGGTCAGCTGATTTGTCACATTTTTTTTTTTTTATTCCTCAATTAATTTCACATATTTTTTATATTATTTGTCATTAATTCATATTTATCATTTAGAAAATTGTACTTTTATAATACCAAAATTATAATCAAGTACTATTTTTGGAGTCAAAGACAAATAATTTATAACATTGTTTTATTTGCAAAGCAATAAGAGACAGTCATGTGACTGACTCAAAGCTATGATGGTGGCACAACTTCGACGTTACCTTTATAATTCTTTTAAAATGACTCCCAAAACAAAAAAAAAAACAAAAACCTTTATGACTTGTAATTGTTGAAATAAACAATACAATTAATAATGTTATAAAATTTATAAAAAAAATTGAATTTTATTTATGATATTCATTTGAAAATTATGTAAGATTTTAAATGATTTTTTTGGGCGTAACCCCAGTTATTATTGCTCATCAATTGCTCAATAATTTAGTAAATTAAAATTTAATATTTATGTATAAAAAAATATTAATAAAAACAATGAATTACAGCATACAAGACAGTCTCTGGTGTAAATGGACCACTTGTTATTCTTGATGGAGTTAAATTTCCAAAGTATGCTGAAATTGTACAATTAAGATTAGCTGATGGATCAATACGTTCAGGTGAAGTACTTGAGGTATCTGGTTCCAAGGCTGTTGTTCAAGTATTTGAAGGTACATCTGGTATTGATGCTAAAAATACTGTTTGTGAATTTACTGGTGATATATTGAGAACACCAGTATCTGAAGATATGTTGGGACGTGTATTTAATGGTTCTGGTAAACCAATTGACAAAGGACCACCAATACTTGCTGAAGATTATTTGGATATTCAAGGACAACCAATTAATCCATATTCAAGAATTTATCCTGAAGAAATGGTACAAACTGGTATATCAGCAATTGACGTTATGAATTCAATTGCTAGAGGACAAAAAATTCCAATTTTTTCAGCTGCTGGTCTTCCACATAATGAGGTACTTGTATAAAATTTTTAATATCAATTAATATCAATTAATTAATATTAATATTATTATTATAATCAATAGATTGCTGCACAAATTTGTCGTCAAGCTGGACTTGTTAAAGTTCCTGGTAAATCAGTACTCGATTCACATGAAGATAATTTTGCAATTGTATTTGCTGCAATGGGTGTTAATATGGAAACAGCACGTTTCTTTAAACAAGATTTTGAAGAAAATGGTTCAATGGAAAATGTTTGTCTTTTCTTGAATCTTGCTAATGATCCAACAATTGAAAGAATTATAACACCACGTCTTGCATTAACTGCTGCTGAATTTTTAGCATATCAATGTGAAAAACATGTGTTAGTTATATTGACTGATATGTCATCATATGCTGAAGCACTTCGTGAAGTATCTGCTGCTCGTGAAGAAGTACCAGGTCGTCGTGGTTTTCCAGGTTATATGTACACTAATTTGGCAACAATTTATGAACGTGCTGGACGTGTTGAAGGAAGAAATGGTTCAATAACACAAATACCAATTTTAACAATGCCTAATGATGATATAACTCATCCAATTCCTGATCTTACTGGTTATATTACTGAGGGACAAATTTATGTTGATCGTCAATTGCATAACAGACAAATTTATCCACCTGTTAATGTACTTCCATCATTGTCACGTTTAATGAAATCAGCTATTGGTGAAGGAATGACAAGAAAAGATCATTCAGATGTATCAAATCAATTGGTTAGTATTTTTTATTAATTTATTAACAATATTATTTATATTATTAGCAATATTTATAAATGTTTATTGTGGGTTTTATTTTTATTTTTAGTATGCTTGTTATGCCATTGGTAAAGATGTACAAGCCATGAAAGCTGTTGTTGGTGAAGAAGCACTTACACCAGATGATCTTCTGTATCTTGAATTTCTTTCTAAATTTGAGAAAAACTTTATATCTCAAGGAAATTACGAAAATCGTACAGTTTTTGAATCATTGGATATTGGATGGCAATTATTACGTATTTTCCCAAAAGAAATGTTGAAACGTATTCCAGCTAGTACTCTTGCTGAATTTTATCCAAGAGATTCACGTCATTAAATATATAAATTATAATTTCACGTTGATTAATTTCATTATTAATGATTTAAAAAACAAATAATTCAAATAAGAAAAAAAAAAAAATCTATCAAATTGAGTTGTGTAAATTGAAAAAAGAAAAAAAAAAAACAAAATTAATAGAATATTTAAGTCTACTGTCGTTTTGATTCTTGTTCAAGGGTCACAAAAAATGTCTTTTTTTTTTTTAAATAAATTTTGTTTTTCCATATCACACATAAACTTCGGTGCAATGCATATAATTGTTGAAGCATGAAATAATAGCTGTTTTAATGAAATGTAAGCGAAAAAAAAATGAATATTCACTATTTTATTGATAAATTATTGAACAATCAATTCATTTATAACAATTGTATTATTTTTTCCGTGTAATTGATGATAATGATTGATAAATTGTTGCTAAATTATATATGCAAAATTAATAATAATCATTATGTATATTAAATAATAATTCATCAATTTTTTTTTTCTTTTCAAATATGTAAATTGTAAAAAATGTATTGTTCAGTATTAAGGGTTAAATTCAAAAAAGTATCCAATCCTCGTTATTCAAAAAAAAATGATAAAATACATTCCAAAGTTAATGAAATAATTTTGGTTTTAATTTGAAAATAATTTATCATCAATTATTAAATTTTCAATTTATGTAATTTATAAATTATACATATTTTAATGGACACCTTAATTTTTTTTTTTTCCTCGTTATTGAATTTGTAGTATTGTGTGTTACTTTCTGAGGATTGAGAGAATATCGATAATAATAATAATAATAATAAAATGATTATAAAAAGAAAAAGGAAATTTTTAATGCACTGTGGCAAAGAGTCTGTTGAATATAAATAAAGTTAATAGTTAATTTTAGATGAAGAATTTAATTGTCGTATTGCTAATGATGTTTTAAAATTATCTGAAAATCATTTGAGAAGATGGATATCAACAATGATGTTATCATTTTGTAGTATTTTTTTTTTCTTTCAATATTATTTTGTAGGTCAAGATTTATGATACCTGTTGAAGCCCGAATGATAAGAGTAAGTAGTTTTTTTTTTTTCAATGATAATAATGTGTCGAATTTTAAATGCCAAAAATGGTGAGAATATAATTGCCTGTTAATTTTTAAAATTCAGTTTTGATAAAGAATATTGAGGTCTGGTTTAATGCCAATGATCATCTCTTGATGAATGATTGTAGTCTTGTCTGATCCACTTGTTTTTTTTTTTTTGTTTTAAATGAGGTTTAAAAACACATGATAGTTTATTTTATTTTTCTTGTTTATTGTACCAAAAAAATTTATTTATTTTTTTAATTATTGATCACCATTTATTTAATATAATAATATATTTTTTAATTTCTTATTTTTATATAAATATTTATATTTATTTATTTAATTATGTGGTATTTCTGGTTATTGTTGCTATATTTTTTATATCACGAAAAGTTGGATATAACGATATTAATTTTGTCTTGTTTGTTTTTTTTTTTAAATCTGATTTAAAATTTTCCTAAATTTTGATACAGCTGTGTGTAACTGTCACGAAGATAAACCTTGGATTTTTTATTTCAACTTGTAAGAGTATGGCACTCAATTTTATTTGACAATAATATAATTTTTAAATTTTAATTTGCCTTGAATTTAAAAATAGACACAAATTTCTGATAATTATTTTTTTTAATTATTAACAAATTGCAAGAGAAAAACACAAACAAAAATATCCAAGGCAGTTTTTTTTTTTTTTTTTTTACAACAAATATTTATTATTAAAAAAAAAAAAAAAAAAGGAAACGAAACAAAATATTTATTGAGCAGCCAAACAAATATTCTTTCACACATTTCAAATTTAATGATTGTTTATCTTTTTTTTTTTTATAATTAAAATTTTTTTTTTAACTCCAAAATATTGGTACTTACTTATTGTACAATTATCAACTTTATTTATATAACAATTACTACGTAATATATTTATGTGAAATTTTTATTTCGAACACATTTATTAATAATTGAAAAATAAATTTCAATAATTATTTTTAAAAAAATTTAATTGATGTCTGTTGCTCAGTGATTATTTAATAACTTTTTTTTTTTTCATGATTTTATTTAATGGGAGAATTAATATAACCAAAATAGATAAAAGATAAAAATAACTTATGATAAAAAACAATAATTCTTGGCTAATTTTTTTTTTTTAAATATATTTTTCTGTTTTAAGTAAAAAAATAATTATAAGATACAGATTAAATTGATTCATTTTGTGATTATAATAAAGCCTGTTTCATTACAATATCCAAAGACGAAAGTTTATTTAATTATTATTATTTTTTTTAATTTTTAAATAAATTTTTATCTTCGTTAATAGTAAATACACTACTGTACAACACTTGCGTCTTTTTAATTTCGTTTTTTTTTTCTTTTTTCCTCAAATTGCTTATCCCAATTTTCAATTTTTTTTTTCACCACAAAAAAAAAAAATAAATAAACAAATTAATTTATTTAAAAAAAAAAAAAAAACAGACAAAGGCATCGCGATTTTAACAAATTATTATTTTTAAAATGTATTATAGACTTTTCCTCCTAGTGTTAATTTATTATGATAATTTTATAAAAAAAATAAAACTACTATTCGATTGACCCCAAAAATATCGGATGCCTGCCTCCCTATCTCCCCCAACAATTAATGAATATAATTTTTTTAAACCTAGTCTAGAAATTAACTAGACAAAACAAAACTTAATTGCTAAAAATTATTCTTTCTTACTTTTTTGAATAATCATAAAAATGACTTCATCCAAGCGGTGTTCTTTTTTTTTATATATTTTATTCGTTGCTGCGACGATTCAGTCAAGTTTCGAGCACAACCTGAACAAATCTACTTCATAAATTTATCATTTTTTTAAGACTTTATAAATCTGTTACAACATTCTCTCATCAATTAAACTTTATCTATCAAAAAAAAAAAATAATAATAATATTTTAAGCTAGTATCTATTTGTTTTGCATTCATCAATTGTTGTTATCATTTTTGTTTGGTATTTTTTTAACAATTGAATATTATACATGATAAATTCTTGTGAATTGATGTTATTATTATTATTATTTAAATAAAGAATTGTAAATTATTTGGTTACAATTCCATATCCTGTGCTTCATCTTCACTAAAATCACTCATTGACGATTCACTATCTGATGACATTCCATTGCCATTTCCTCCATTTTCCTGGTCCCTCAATGCTTCCTCTGTTGCATATTTCCTTACATAATCTAAAAAATTAAATAAATAAAATAATCATCTACCTATATTTAAATTATCAAAAGACCAATTCAATTAATGAAATATACCTGCAACTTTTTTCTTGTATTCTTCAGGCTTGTGAAGATACATGGCAGCAGCATCACCATTTAATGGATCAATTGGATTTGGATATGTCAACAATTGAGGCAAAAAAGATTCAAAAATATTTGATAAATCTGTAAATTACACAAATATTAAAATACAAAATTAAAATAAATAAATATTTTCAAATTATTAATTAAAATAACCATAAAGTGCTGTCCATGCTTGATTGATAACATCAAGACACACTGTGCCTGATACTTCATCAATATTTGGATGATAAACTTTATTCATAAATCCAATTGATGGTGATTTAAATGGATAATGTTCTGGTAAATGAACTCGAACTTTCCATATTCCACCTTCATAAGGTGCTGTAACAAAACAACATAAATAATATTAAATTACAATCTTAAAAAAAATTGACTTTATAATAAAAGCCAATCATATAAAATAATATAAACTTTATCAATTGCTTGTGGTAGTAGAAGATAAGACGATAATTAAATTTCTAAGAATAAAAATAAAGCATAAATAAAACATTGTTGTTTTTTTAAATATACTTTGATTATAAAAAAAAAAAAAATATTTTGATGATGATAGGACATTGTGTAAACAATCCACCAGTACGTGATTGTTTTAATATTATATTTATGTTTTATTTTGTTTGATAAAATGGAAAGGATTTTGAGTGCATACACAATGCGCAGAAAATTCACACATCGATGCAGTTTGATGCCAGAAAATGTGAACAGCCAACAGAGTAACAGTTGGGATGCCAGTATTTGACCCACTGACCTGGTTTATCTTTTTTTTTTTTTTTTTTCTCAATACGTGAGCCCTTTTTTCTTTTTTTGAATTCTATTTATCGCTAGTGCATTCACAAATTTAGTATACTAGTTGGTTTAATAAAAAGAAAAAAAAATAAACATGATGATTTGAATGGTAAAAGAAAAATATATTGGAGAAAATAAAATAGTAGAAAATAGATTATGATGATGATGATGGTGGTGAAAGAAAAATGATTCAAACCATGAGCTAAAATATCGTTGAAATAAATTTTAGTATAAGCCAAACTGTAAGTTAAATTAACAACGATCTGTGTTACTATGAGCATTTTAATTTGCGTCATTTTCATGCAAGACATTAGTAAACTGGGTTATTCAATTTAACCAGTTGATTAAAATAAATATTATTGATATTACACTATTATTATTGATTAAAAGAAAATAATTATAAATATATTTTTACCTAATTTTAATTATTTAATTATCAATACTAAAAAAAGGATTTTATTTTTATTTTTTTATTGAAAAAATTGAAAGCAATTCTTGTTGTAAAATATTATTAATAAATTATTTGAATGTTAAATTAACCAGTACTTGTTTGTCATTAATGTTAAATAATTAAAAAAATAAAATAGCTAGTTTTAAACAATAGTGACAACCTTTTTCGGAAGAATAATTGCGAGGCCATTTGGCAAAAAATCAAAATAAACACGCGTTATAACACGTGACTTATATCATTGAAAATACACCTGCAATAAATTTATAATTTAAACTTCCTTTTACAATAAAAATTAATTATTAAAATTGCAAATTATCTAAACAACAACAAATAGAAAATTTACATAAATATTTATTATTACATCTATCAGATAAATGCGTTAATGTGATTATTAAAAGGTTTTTTTTTTATAAATTCCCTGTAACTATTAATGTACACCAAATGGCCTGCCAACACGTGCAAATAATTTCAGGGTCAAAATTTTTAAATCATCATCTCTGATTGACTCAAATTGAACAAATTTCATGAGCTTAATAATAATCCAAAGTCCAGTACAAGATTTCTATCATCAAAAAGAAAATATTAAATTTAAAAAAAAAAGAAAAACAATTGATAACCTTTTTTTAATGTTGTTGTTGTTGTCTATAAAAATTTAATTATTATTTTTCTTTATCAATTGTTATCTTCAATAACAATTGAAAATACTTTAAATATTATTACAATTTTTTTGTGTAATTTATTTATAGATTTAATGATTATAACAACAAGTAGTCATTCTACTTGTTTCAGATAACAAAACTAGTAATAAAAAACATATTTTATTATCAAGAAAAAAAAAATATATAAAAAATTTTATCATAACATACATGTTATGCTTTAATTCAAGAGTATATCTCTATTATTTTTTTTCTATTTAATATTATTATCATGATTTATCAATCTTTTAAATTTCAAATAGAAAAAATAAATAAAAAAAAAAATAAGGAAATATGTTCTTGAATTATTAGAATGTTTGTTATAGGATATATTTTATCCATCAAAACCACAATCAACACGAGCTGGAATAACATTACACAATATCCTGTTGCTTAATTTATAAACAAGTGTTAATTCAGTCAATCGTAATAAAAAATTTTCTCTTCAAAAAAATTGCCTATTTTGTTAATTTATTTTTCGTTTAAATTTAATTGAAAATTTTTAATTTACCTGTTGTTAAATTAATGATTAAATAGTTTTATTTCAAGTTTAAAATTACGCAATGATAATGTATATTTAAAATGATTATTTCGAGGACATTCACAATCATTTAATGCTGTTATTACATCAATTTTTTTATATAAATATATTATGTCTTTTTTTTTTATAAATAATAATTATCACTGTATTAAAATTATTTATTCAAAATGTTATTTATTTAATAGAAATTATCGTGATTATTAAATATAAAAATTATTTATATTACTCACTTCCACGAGGTCCATAAAATTTAACTGAAAATTCATTTAGTCCACCAAGAATAGTTACTTCATGTTTACTCTCTATTCTGTAATATATTTAGTCAAGAAAAATAGATAAATTTTTTTATATTAATATTTAACAACATTAGTGGTATATAGCAATAATAATAATTATTGTCGACAATAGTAAACTTGACGAGAATCAATATTTCATGTTTACGTTGTTATGGTAACCTCGAGTTTACTTAATTTATTCTACTTATTCAAACAATATGTTTAAATAATAAATAATATATTTACAATTATTCAAGACATGTCAGAATAAATGTCAAATATAATGCAAATTGTTGGAAAATTTATATTTTTATTTGAAAGTAAAATTAATATGAAAAAAGTATTTTTAAATTTGATTTATGAAAATTCATTGAATATATTTTAGGTAGAAATAGTAAACAGAAAGTTGTATTTATAAAAAAAAAATATTATTTCTCTTTGAGCTATTTAAATGTTAATATATTTGTATTGGTGTTGTTGTTGTTGATATATTGGATGGTTCATTTGTATATTTGATTGGACGAAACGATGACTTTCTAAAGCTACTTAATCTCCCAATTGCGATAGTAATTTATCAAAATAAAAAAAAAAAAAATATCACGTCTTTTATTTGTCAACACAGTGATTATTAATTTAAACTATAAAAGTAAAAAAATATTAAATCCAAAAACTACTACTACAACTACTCTTTTTGATTTTTAAATTTTAATTTTTTTCTTTTTTTTTTTTTACTTTAAATAGAGAAAATAGTGACGTTAATATACAGCCGAGGTTAAAAAATAAAATGAATCCAAACAAATTGAAGAAAAAAAAAAATATTCTTTCAACTAATGTATATTATAATTTTTTTTTGGTTTGGAATAATGCCATAATTTTCAAGGACAAAAATAAAGAAACAATTAATTTTATTTAGTTGTAAATTTAACATGATAAAAAAAAGAAAAAAAAAAAATTTAACAACCTTGCTTAGTGATAAGTTATTTTAAAAATATATTTTTTTTTCTTATTGTTTAGATGAGTTGAACGTTATATATCCTCGGGCAAATAGCCAAGCCTCAAAAAAATTTTTTAAATTTTATTTATCTCCATTAAAACACATTAATTTTGATTGCAAGAATTTAATTGAAATAAAAGCCAACAATTTATATGAATTAATAGAATGGAAGAAAAATTAGCGAGGATAAAATTAAGATAAGTAAAAAGTAAAATAGGTAGTTGTAGTAGTAGTAAGTCTTGTTAAACGCACACACAACGGTACAATCAGCTGGTTAAAAACAGCTGTGACCCGTCATCAGTGTAGCACCAAGTTAAATATCCCCCATTACTACAAAGGCCCACTTGAGACTTGGTTGTCAAGCCAATACACACACGTAATTTATCCATCAAAAAAATAAAAAAAAAAATAATTTAAATAACAATAAACTATTATTAATAGCAATTATTTATAAATAAAAATAATTATTTTGTTTTTCTTTGTTTTTAAAAGGATACAATTTGATAACATCAGTGTCCATTCGTCGTTTTCCTGCACTTGGTGACGACATTGTGCACTTGATTGATTTATCAAAATTTATTTAATAATAATATAACAATATCCAATTGTTTATGGAGCTGTATTAATATTTAAATTGACAAAATTATTATCAACACTTTAAGGGCCAAAATTGTTTATGTTCAAAGGCCCCACTTTGCTATACACAAACTTATTATTTTCTCTTGGTTTATTTTTATTTCTCTTCTTCTTTGTTTATTTTCTTTTTTATCTTATTTATTTTCTTCTTTTTTTTTCACCTCGTGTGTCTTTTTTCAACACATATAAACAGCCCCTTCCACTGGGTATCCACCAGTGCGCCTGCTTGTGCGTTTATATTTTTCGCCCCGTGATGATGATAATTTCTTTTTATGTTGTTAAAATTTATATATTTTATAAAGAAAAAAACAAAGATGATGAAATTTCACGTCTAAAATAAATAAGATTAGTTAAAAGACAAATTTTTAATTTGAAATTAATTGATCTTATATATTAACAAAAGAAAAAAAAAAAATACACACAAACACAGTTATCTTCTTTGTTCTTTGTGATAAATTATGGTGATCCAGCAATCAACAATAACAAAATCAATGGGCAGATGTGTGATAAATGAGCTTCTTTATTTATTTATTTTTTTTTTGAGCAAAAATTATTCTTTGTCCTCGAGTAGATGTCATTTAACTTGCACTAAATAATATGTATATTATTTAACATCACCGTTGTCGAGAAACAAAAGGAACAAAAAAAAAAAATAATAATTTAAATTAAAAATGATAATAAAAACTTTGCTTGGTAGCTAAATGATGATGAGGACGAAACGAAAGACAATATTGTCTAAATTATTTGGATAATTTTGAATGTAGTTTAATCATTTCCTGGTTTAACAATTGATGACACTTTTATATATATATTTTTTTTTAATGCACCAGATGAAGTAAATAATATGCCCACGATCTGTCAAGACCCACAACCCCTTTAACCCGCGTCCAACTTTTGCTGATCACACACTGCGCAACACACAATGCTTTTCTGCAATGTCGGATTTCTTCACTCCTCTTCAGGACTCACTCTCTTTGTGTACATATGTATGTCTTTCAATGTGTTTTCCAGTAAAATAGTTTTTTTTTTTTGTTTTTTTTCCTTCTCTCTCTTTCTTTTTTTATCTTTTTCTTTTGGCCTTCTCTCCAGCTCGCGAGGGGGGCCGAGGGTGTTTGATATTGGCTGGAGGTCGAATAAAAGAGAAAAAGATAAATAATACAATTTGCAATTAATATGACAAGGAAAAAAAATATATTTATTTATTTATTATGATTTTTAGTATGTTAAATATTATCCAGGTGGCAGTGTGATAGGTTTTACCGACTGAAAGTATTTTATATTCCTACCGCTTGGCAGCGCATTTCTGTCTATACCGCTATACGTGATACCACGTGATACAGATAACAGATGTTTTTTTTTTTTTTGTATAAATAATTGTAAACAATTAAATTATATATAGATAAATAAATAAAATAATGAAAGGATAGCTGTCAGTATTATTAATAAGTAAGATGTTTTTTATTTTCCGAGTTTAAGTAACTTTAGGGGGAAAGAAAGGTGTTAAAATTAGTATATGACATATGTGATGTTTTTCATCACTTTTGTCAGATTGACTGGACTGGACTAGTACTAGTACCGCATGCTTGTAAATAGATTGAATATTTGAATATTAATGTTGATTATTCTTTTTAGACAGTGATAATGGAGCATGTTAATGATGATTGCCTGGCTGAAATATTCATGTATGTGCCAACATGTGAAAGACCAAAAATTGCACTGGGTAAGATGAATTATTAAATTTAAAAAATTATTATTCAGTAATGACATTTAATTTATTATTTTTTTTTAGTATGCAAAAAATGGAAAAGTGCTCTTGATAATGCTTGGTTTAATATCAAAAAACTTGAATTCACTTATTGGCGATATGATGAGTATCCACATTTTTTAAAGAAAAATTATCCAACAGTCGATGGACAATTCAATTTTTTAAAATCACTACTTTATAACTGTGGTCGTTATTTACGAGAATTAGACTTGTCAGTCTATCCTAAATGTAACATACTGCCAGTTATTAATGAATATTGTCCAAATCTTGAAAAACTTCGAATAAGAATCGATTATATTGATGATACTGATAGAGCAATATTTAATAATGCATTTATACATCTTACTAAACTAAAAGTATTGAAAATTATATTTGATGGTTGTCTTTCTGGTGAAGATTCATTGGTACCTACAGCTTTAATTAATTCATTGTTGAATGTTGCTGATACATTGATTGATCTCAATATTTCAAAATGGTCTGAATCCATTAGTGACAGCGCTGTATATCCAGAAGAAATAACTAGTGTATATCAGCTAAACTTTATATATTTTATCTATTGCAAAAATATCATTATTTTTATCCTTTACATAAGTTTTTTACGTGAATCGTTTATTTTGCAGGTGATGACTCAACTAAAGGCCTTAAGACAATTTGGAACTGCTGGTATACACTATCCCGACAGTTTAGCTGACCTAAGTTACTATATGAACAATTATAAAACAAAAAGATTTTTTTCTGACGACAGTTGTTACATTAGCCAGGAAATTGATAGAAAGGAGCTCTTTGAAAAAATCGAGGTATTAAATATTATGAGTGGGCTAATTCCCGATGATATTATATGTAATATTGCTAATACTATGAAACGATTACACACACTACATGCATCATGTCAATGGCTGACCAATACAGCTATTGTTACATGTACAAAAATAAATAATTTAAAATTTATCAATTTATTGGGCTACAATAACGTCATTAATGACTCTTCAATTAAATTGCTGAAAAATTTGACACATTTAAAGGTGCCATTCAGCAATAAAATTACTGATGAATCAATCATTAAAGTTCTTGAAAATTCACCAGAGATGCAAAGTTTTAGCCTTAAGAACACAGGTATAACTCATAAATTTATTGAAAAAGCAGCAGAAATATCAAGAAATCGTAAAAGGGAATTAAGAGCATGGGTTACACTCGAATGTGATAAGGCACAAGTTGAATACAATGAATATTTAACTGTTCGTTATGTTAAAAACCAGGAACAACGAAATGAAAATTACATAACATATTGATTCATTGAAAATTTTATGGTAAAATAGTTTTTTTTTTTTCCTCATCTCTTACTTTCTCTCTTTTTTATCTTTTTCTTTTGGCCTCCTCGTCACTCTCCAGCACCCGAGGGGTTTGATATTGGCTGGAGGTCGAACAAAAGAAAAAAAGATAAATAATGCAATTTGTATGACAAAGAAAAAAAATATATTTATTAATTATTATTTTATGTTTTTATGATTTTATCAGATTTTATTTAAATTTTATCCAGATTGTAGTGTATACTGGCTGAGGGTAGTTTATATTTCGACCACTTAGCAGCGCAAGAATCGTTTTCTATTTTTGATGATGACATCTAAGTTAAAATAAATATTTTCCGGTATTGTAAAAAAAAAAAAAAAAACATTCTCGTGATTTCATATTTAAACGCTGGATCTGGCCCTGTAGAGCCTGTAGAGCACTTTTTCATCTTATTTTCACTTACAAACATTTGATCTTTTTTAATATAATATATATATATAATACATTAAGGTAAAAAAGTATTGTAGTGAATACCTAATTTTAATTTTATCAAATATGAGTCAGTTCAAACGATTACGTAAATTAGGCTCGCAAGAAATAAGCTTGATAAAAAACTATGAAGTTAAAAGTCAAATTACAACACGTTCCTTAAGCAAAAAGAACAATAAGGTTAGTTAAGAAAAAGTGCAGTAGTCTGCATCCCATGCTTGTAGATTATAATTTATATTATATTGATTATTCTTTTTAGACAGTATACTCTCACCATGATGATAATAATGATGATGATAATAATGATCCATACGCCAAAGATATAATGACAATTGAACATGTTAATGATGATTGCCTGGCTGAAATATTCATGTATGTGCCAACATGTGAAAGACCAAAAATTGCACTGGGTAAGATGAATTATTAAATTTGAGAAATTATAATTTAGTAATGACAATTAATTAATTTTTTTTTTTTTTTTTTTTTTTTAGTATGCAAAAAATGGAAAACTGCTCTTGATGATGCTTGGTTTAATGTCAAAAGCTTAGATTACTTTATTAGATGATGATGAGGTATCCACATTTAAAGAAAAATTATCCAACAGTCGATGGACAATTCAATTTTTAAAATCACTACTTTTATAAATCGTGTAATGTTATTTACGAGATTTAGACTTGTCAGTCTATCCTAAATGTAACATACTGCCAGTTATTAATGAATATTGTCCAAATCTTGAAAAACTTCGAATAAGAATCGATTATATTGATGATACGGATAGAGCAATATTTAATAATGTATTTACACATCTTTCTAAACTAAAAGTATTGAAAATTATATTTGATGGTTGTCTTCTTGGTGAAGATTCATTGGTACCTACAGCTTTAATTAATTCATTGTTGAACGTTGCTGATACATTGATTGATCTCAATATTTCAAAATGGTCTGAATCCATTAGTGACTGCAGCGCTGTATATCCAGAAGGAATGATTAGTGTATGCAAGCTAAACTTTATATATTTTATCTATTGCGAAAATATCATTATTTTTATATTCTTTACATAAGTTTTTTACGTGAATCGTTTATTTTGCAGGTGATGACTCAACTAAAGGCTTTAAGACAATTTAGAACTTCTGGTATAAGCCATCCTAATAGTTTAGGCGTTTATTTGAACAATTCTAAAACAATAAGAGTTTTTTCTGACAACAGTTGTTACATTAGCCATAAAATTGATAGAAAGGAGCTCTTTGAAAAAATCGAGGTATTAAATATTCTGAATTGGCTAATTCCCGATGATATTATATGTAATATTGCTAATACTATGAAACGATTACACACACTACATGTATCATGTCATTGGTTAACCAATACTGCTATCGTTACATGTACAAAAATGAATAATTTAAAATTTATCAATTTTTTCGGCTACAATAACGTCACTGACTCTTCAATTAAATTGCTGAAAAATTTGACACATTTAAAGGTGCCATTGAGCAATAAAATTACTGATGAATCAATCATTAAAGTTCTTGAAAATTCACCAGAGATGCAATGTTTTAGCCTGAAGAACACAGGTATAACTCATAAATTTATTGAAAAAGCAGCAGAAATATCAAAAAATCGTAAAAGGCAATTAAAAATAGAGGTTTCACTTGAACGTGATATGTCTAACACACAAGTTAAATATGAATATTTGACTGTTCGTTATGCTAAAAAATAGAAACAACAAAATGAAAATTACATAACATTAATTCATTGAAAATTTTATAGTAAAATAGTTTTTTATTTTTTTTTTTTCTCTCTCTCACTTTCTCTCTTTTTTATCTTCTTTTTTTGGCCTCCTCGTCACTCTCCAGGATGCGAGGGGTTTGATATCTTTGATATTGGATATTTGGATTTGCAATTAGTATGACAAGGAAAAAAAATATATTATGATTTATAATAAATTTTATCCAGATGTAGTGTGGTAGAATTTTTTACCGACGGAAGATAGTTGATATTCCTACCGCCCGGCAGCGCAAGAGTCGTTTTCTATTTTTTAAGATGACCTCTAGGTTAAATAAAATATTTTCTGTTTGTAAAAAAAAAAATTTACGTAAACACTCGGCTGCTTATTTTGTTGTGATATTTAGTGATTAAATTAGCTTAATTAATTATTTTTTTTTGTATAAATCGCTTTGTTTTGTCGTTGTGATCCGATTGAGTGATAAATTATTGCTGAGTTTTGCTTATTTTATCCAAAAAATGTATATTGTCGAAGGCGGTCAAATTGGACTTGAGACGCCGATGAATTGGCACATAAAATGGCGTCGAAGTAAGTAAATATTATTGTTGTTGAGTTTGTTGATGATAAATTTTATGAAAAATAGTTATAACAATAGTTGAATAGTTGATAAATAATTAACAATCAGCAAAAATAAAAATTAAATATTTGAGGTTAGGGTTCATTGTCGTTTCAAGCTGAATAAATAAATTATTCATATTTTACAATAAATAATTATTAAAAATGGAGTATTAATTTATAAAAATAATAAAAATTATAAGTAAAAAACAAATAACAATTAATAGTGCTATAATTAATTCATTTTTTTGCTAACAATTTTGTCATTTATAGGTAAAAATGTTATTTAGATTTTGTTATTAATTATTTATTTATTTTTATAGATTCAAAAAAATATGAGGATAAATTATTTATTAAATATGGCTGATCGATAAAAAAAAATTATGGAATTTCATTCAACGTGGTAATATTTTATTATTTTTTTGTAGCTAAAGTTTTTTATTTGTCCAACAATTTGCCAATGAATTTTTGTAAAAAAAATTACAGATATTTTGAGGAATCAAAGCTGGTGATTAAGGCTCAGAGTAGTCTGTACTGATAATTAATTACACAGCTACTGTTAAAATTAGCATGAAGAGGAATTTATTCATACCATTTGTATGGTAAGTTTTAATATATTTTTTAAAGTTGAATAGAAATTATTAAAATTGTATATATTGTATTGTATCCTGGTAGTCGACTATTCATTCAGTATTTTTATTGTTTTGTATTTTTTTTTTTTTTTGTTGCAGATGATTTAAGTGCACTGAGTTTAAAAAAAGGACGTCAACTAATTTGGAAAAACAAACTAGTATACCTGTTGTAACTGGTAATGTGCTGACAGACACAGATAAAAATCTAAGATGATTCAATAAATAAATTGGCTGTGAATGTCCATGATGCTGATGGTGATGATAAAAGGTACGTTGGTTTTAGTTTTTCTTCGATAATTTCAATGAAAATGAAATCAATTGAATCAGTAAATATTGATGTGATTGATCATACATCATATTAAATACTGATTAAAACTAAACCAAAAATAAAACTATCATAAATCACGTTGATAGTTTTATAAATTTAAAACAAATTAAAAATTAAATTATCTTGAGATATTTTTAATACACCAGAGCTAAATCATGGCTCGAATAAAAGATTAAAATGCGTAATTAATTAGATTTATAATAATAAATTTGTAAAAGAAAAATAAACGTAAGATAAATCAAAATCAAGAAGTTAAAAAAGAGCAAAATAAATGCCAAAAAAATGACAAGATTATTTGAGTTACCAAATAAAAAAATGTAAAGAAAAATTAACAAGAGAAGGAAGAAAATTATTGCCAAATATTAATGAAGCCAAGATGCCAGTATGGAGAACAATACCAGTACCAGATGTTGATGACGTTGATGCAACTTGTCAAAGAATTAGCTATGGATCTTGTGGAGCACCAAGCCAAGACATTATGCACGTATGACAAACAACACCAGTACCAGTACAAGTACCAGATGATGTGGAATATTTTAGTGATGCCATTTGTCAAGCAACTATCTATGAATCTTGTGGAGCACCAAGCCAAGATATCATGCAAATATAAAAAACAACACCAGTACCAGATGATGTGGGACATTCTGTTGATGCCATTTGTTAAATCCATGGATCCATGGTACTTGAGGAGGACATACTGATATATATCCACTTACATCCAGTTATTATACAATTAAAATAAATAAAATATAAAAATTTATTGTTACTTGTTTTTATTATTATGTTTTTAATTTTTTATCATCAACAAAAATAATATTATATTGTCAATTGTATTGTGCTATTTAAATCATCATTTGTTGCTTCATTAATGATAAATTTTTAAGGATTAAAAACACTTGTCTTCAACTCACTTCAACTGCAAGATATGATTGTACAGGGAAACATTGTTACTGTTTGCATGAAGACATGTTGTTTATTTTAAGAGAGTGTTATAATCAAGAAGACTAGAGACTCTGGGTCTAGGTTTCTAGTCTTCTTGATTATAATGAAATAGTAAATTTATATACTTTGATATGTCAGAACGAACTGCCACTAATGTTGTAACAGAAAGACATGTTGAGTTACTCTTTCATTCAGGCATCTGATGAATCGTGAATTTTTCAAATTGAATTTTATTCAAACCCCAAATTTTATCGTTGTTATAATTACAAATCATTTTACAATTTAATTGAATAATTTTAAATTAAATTAACTCTATTATTAATTATTAATAATTATTAATTTATTAAATATAAAAGTCAATTTTAAAAATATTTATCATACATATAATTTAATAATTTTTATGATTTTATTTTTAAGTGAAATTTCATTTGTCATATCAATCATGAAGTGGAAGCTGAGGAAATCATTTAAATATTTCATCTGTTTACTAATTGAACAAATTAAGATCATCATTAACAGGCTGAGTGAGATTCAAGTGAGCATCTAAACATCTTTCATCAGAGATCATCCAAAAAGGTAAGAGGCCCTCTGGTCACCAATTAAATCATGTATTGTTGCGACTCACCTTGATCAAGGTCTTATGATTGATCAAGGTGTAAATCTGTTGACCTGTCTATATCAAATAAATGTGAATAGGATGTCTTTCAGGTACTCCCAAGTCCCAATACCCGAGTTTATTTTTTTTTTTTAAATTACCCTTTTTTCAGGAGTTTTTTTACCAAGTTTTATTTTACTGATTAGTAAATGCGTAATTTTTTAAAGAGTTTTACGTTTTTTAAAATTTTATGATTCAAATTAATAATCAATATATTTATCTGCAGCTTTGAGCGCGGATAAATAATTAATATTATTTTTTTTATTACACTTAAATCTGAATAACTTTTTTTTTTTAATATACATTTTATTTTATTTTTTTTTAATTTAACATTAATTGTCAATTTTATTTTAATATAAAAAATAATAAATTGCAATAGAACTGATGTTTTTATTTTTTTCAATTATGATTTAAATATTTACATTATTTTTTTGAATTAAAATTGAAAAAAATAATATAAATTATCGTGTAAACCACCAAGGTAAAAAAGAATGTTCTTCTGAATTTCCTGGTACTTTCGTCATCTTGATATTATCATATGGTAATTTTTCAAATATATAAATTGTCTCGTTGTAATCATCCTTCACATTATCCTTGACAAATTGCAAAAATTGGTCAAGAAGATTAACACTCATCTCAGCACTCCAATAATGCTGAAAAAAAAATAATAATTAACAATTAATTTAAACAATTAAATTAGTATAATAAATTGTATACTCACAGGATATTTTCTTGATATATCTGAGACACTAAATTCTTCAATTTTTTTAACAATGCCAACTTCATTTCTAAATCCACAAATAATTTTATCAATGCCTACCATAAAACTTTGACACCACCAATCAAATAATTTCCATCTTTCAAATGTAACTTGTTGACCTCTATGTTCAATAATTCTAGAGGTTTTTAACTCAACAAATGTTAATTTATCAAGTGGTAATGGTTCCACTATTGTTTTATCTGCTTCAACTCCATCAATTTCAGCTCCATATAGAAGTACTTTATCATTTAAACGTGTTTTAAAAACACAATGAAATGCTTCCGTTTCATTAACTGGTTTTTGTGGTTGTGGTGGAATTTCTGGATAATTAGTTAAAAGATATTTTTCAAATTTAAAACCCCAAGACATGTATATTCTCTCTTCATATCTTATCATATTTTTTCTTGTTTTTCTTTCTTCAGTATCATATTGACAAATATATAATGTTCCTTTAAATTTAACAACTCTCATTGCCCATTCATCTTCATCATTATACAACGATTTCATGATTGTTGTTAAATGTCCACGTCGACAGACAAAATCAGCTTTTAACCATTTACCACTTTTTGGATCTCCTTTAACTTTATCAACATTATTTTTAATCCATAGAAGTATGTCATTGATGATCTTGTCAAGTCGATATTCATCACGTATTACATTTTCAATACCATCATTTAAATCATAATCAGGATTTTTTTTTAAACTTGCTGATGGGTAATAATAGTTTAATTGTGATGTATCGGAGGACCACTTTTTATTCCCATCAATACTGTAATAACCAATAGCTTTTGGCTTTCCAAAATAAGGAAGTCTATCATCACAAAAATATTTCAATGGAAATAACATTATTTTTTTAAAATTAACCTATTCTCTTGATAAATTTTAATCAAGTATTTATTAATTTTTTAAGACAAAACTATTGTCATTTTTTATTACAACCAGGCGTGTTTGTTTGCTCACAAGTTACACAGATAATAAAAGACGATCGTCACTTTTTTTTTTAAACATCAAATCGTTTCTCTCTTTTTTTTTTTTTTTTCGTTTATATATTCTTAAACTGTTGTTTAAAATACTAAATTTTATTCATTCATAAATTATCATTTTTACAATGATTTATTAAACGTTTTTAATTATGAAAAATTTTTATAATTTAAATTAATAATTAATATTTTTTAATTAAACTTAAACTCCAAGAAAAACCTTTTTATTTTATATTAATTTATTTTTTATTAATTTGTCATTTGATAGTAAAATTTACGATACAATATTTATTTATTGATTTATTAAGTAGACAAAAAAAAATATTTTAATTATTAAACAATGCAGCTAATTTTAAATGTTTGATACTGTTATTTATTTTTTTTTTTAGTTTTAATTCAACATTAAATATTGAATTTTTTTTTATATGAAAAATAATAAATTTACAAGTAAAAAAAATAGAAATTATTTTGTAAAATTTATTGAGTAAACCATGGAGGTAAAAAAGAATATTCTTTTGAATTTCCTGGTTCTTTACTCATGATAATATTACCATATGGTATTTTTTTAAATAAATAAATTGTCTCGTTGTAATCATCCTTGACATTGTCCTCGACGAATTCCAAAAATTGTCCAAGAAGATTAATACTTGTCTGGGCATTCCAATAATGCTAAAAAAAAATGAAAAATAATTATTAACAAATAATTTAACAAAAATTAAAAAACTATAATAAATTTGTTAATTACCAAATATTTTGTTGACATATCTGATACACTAAATTCTTCAATTTTCTTAACAACTCCAACTTCATTTCTAAATCCACAAATAATTTTATCAATGCCCACCATAAAGCTCTGACCCCACCAATTAAATAATTTCCATTTATCAAATGATTTTTGTTGACCATCATGTTGAATGATTTTCGATGTTTTTAATTCAACAAATTTTAATTTATCAAGTGGTAATGGTTCCATTAATATTTTATCAGAAACAACTGCATCAACTTCAGCTCCATATAAAAGTATTTTATCATCTAAACGTGTTTTAAAAACACAATGAAAAGCTTCAATTTCATTGACTGGTGATTCTGTATCTGGTGGAATTTCTGGATTCTGAGTTGATAAATATTTTTCAAATTTAAATCCCCATGACATGTATTTTCTTTCATCATATCTTATATTTTTTTTTTCTAATTTATCTTGTTCACTGTCGTATTGACAAATATATATTGTACCTCGATATTTACATGCTCTTATTGTCCATTTGTCTTTTTTATCATACAATGAATTCATGATTGTTGTTAGATGACCACGACGACAGACAAAATCAGCTTCAAGCCATTTACCAGTTTTTGGATCAACTGGAACTTTATCATAATTTTTCTTAATCCACAAAAGTATATCATCAATTATTTTATCACAACGAGTCTCATCACGTATAACATTTTCCATGCCATTATTTAAATCATAATTAGGATTTTTTTTTGATCTTGCTGATGGATAATAATAATTTAATTGTGATGCATCTGATGACCAACGTTTATTTCCATCAATACTGTAATATCCAATAACTTTTGGTTTTGTTATTGGTAATTGTTTATTTGAACCAAAAAAACTTTTATACGAGAACATAATTTTTTATTTAAATAAAATATTATTGTCTTGATTAATTTTTAACAATATATTTTGCTTTTTTAAATAAATTTATTTGTCTTTTATTTCAGCATATATAAAGGCGTGTTCGTTTGTTACAATGTTATTATTTTGAACTGAGGGAACGACTGTTTTTTTTTTTTTCTCAAACCTCGAATTTTTTTTTTTTTTTTTTTTTGTTTTGTTTATGTTCTTTAACCGCTATTTATAATTCCAAATTTTATTCATTTATAAATGCTTATTTCCACAATAATTTATTAAACATTTTTATTTATAAAAAATTTTTTAAATTCAAATTAATAATTAATATTTTATTATTAAATTTAAATGCAAAGAAAAATCTTATTATAATTTTATTTTAATCCTCAAATCATCGTTTTTTTTTTTTTTTGTTTATATTATCAAACCACTGTTTACAAAATGAATACCAAGTTTTACACATTCACAATAATTTTATTATAAACGTTTTTATGTATCTTAAATTTTTATAATTTAAATTAATAATTAATATTTTTTTGTTAAACTTAAATTCAAAGAGACCTCTTTCTTTTTTTTCAATTATTTTTTTTTATTAATTAATTTGTCATTTGAATGTTGTTTACAGTTCACAGTAAATATTAATTAATTAATTAATTTATTATTTGTAAAAATAAAACTATCGTTGTATTTTTCTAGTAACACTTAAATTGTTGTTACAATACTTAGTCAGTATTAAAGTGACAATGATTTATCAACAATGCTTTTAAAATTGACCGTTTATTATTTGTATTTATTTATTTTTTATTCTGTTAATATTTTCGAATGGTTGAGCTTCATACTATGTGTCCTTTTATATAAAAAAATATATTGAATCATAAATTACTTATCAACAACTTATTATAATGAGTACGCTACCGATAAGATTATATTTTTCTTGGTACATTAAACAATGAATCACTGTTCTAAATCTGGACTTAGTTTTTTTTTTTCTTTCTCTAAGTTATAAAAATTAATTTGTTTTGTTTTTCTTGGAAGTACAATATATATTTTACAAACTTTGCAATGCATTTACAGTTTTTTTTTTCACGTAACTCAGTTTAAAATATTAGAATTGTTTTAACATTAGTCAAAATAAAAATAACTAAATATAAAAAAATAAATAGCTAAATGAAATAATATACATTTAAAAACAAAAAGAAAAAACAATATATGATTATTGTGATAAGAACAATTAAATTCTTTAGAAACATTTTAAAAATATTTATCAAAATTAGGTAATTAAATTTTAACAATTTAAATGAATTTACTGTTGGGTAAACCATGTCGGTAGAAAAGCATATTTCGAATGAGGTGATGCTGTTGTTACTTTTATATCTTCAAATGGCATTCGTTCAAATACATAGATTTTATTATCATAATCTTCAAGGACATTATTCTTGACAAATTGTAGAAAATTATCCAAAAGATTCATACATTTTCCAGCACTCCAATAATGCTGTAAAAAAAAAAAATAAACAAGTAGCTTACAATCAACTTTAACAAATAATAAAAATTAATTTATAATTAAATCTAGAATATAATTATATACCTTGTAATTTCTACCCATTTGTGAAACTTGAAATTGTTGAATACTTTCAATAATTCCATTGTCATTTCTAAAACCACAAAGAATATCTTCAATGCCCACCAGAAAACTCTGACACCACCAACGTAAAAATTTATATTTTTCAAGTGTTCTTTGTTGATGATTATTATAAATTGTTTTTGATGTTTTTAATTCAACAAATGATAATCTATCAAGTGGTAATGGTTCATTAATTTTTTCATTAGAATATAAACCATCAACTTCAGCTCCATATAATATTTTTTTATCATTTAAACGTGTTGTAAAAACACAATCAAATTCTTCATTTTCATTGACTGGCTTTTCTGGTTGTGGTGGAACAGTTGGATCATTTGTTAATAAATATTTTTCAAATTTAAAACCCCATGACATAAATTGTTTTTGTTGAGGTGTTATATTTTCAGCAGCAGCTTTATCTTCATCAGTATCAAATGAACAAATATAAATTGTTCCTTTAAATTTAACAGCACACAAGATCCATCCTTCTTTAAAATCATAAAGTGATTTCATTATTTTTGTTAATTGTCCACGATAAATTACAAAATCTGCATCAATCCTATATTTAATTTAGAAAATAAACAATTAATCACAATATATTATAAACATATGCTTTAAAATAGTCATCATTTTTGTTACCATTTTTTAGAATCTGGTGTTGTTGTTAATTTATCAGAATTTAATTTAATCCATCTTAATAAATGATCAATTTTTTCATCAAGATTACTAGCTTTACGTATAACATTATCAATACCTTGATTTAAATCAAAATTTATTTTATTTTGTAACTTTGATAGTGGATAATAATAACCTAATTGTTTTGCATCTTGAGACCAAGATCTTTCAGAATTAAGACTAAAATAACCAATGATTTTTGGTTTTGTAAATTTTGGAAAACTATCATCACTTGAATTATTACGTAAATGAAATATTGACATTATGGTTTTTTAATAATTAAACTAACTACATCAACAATTCAACAAGTTTACTATTTGTTTTTGTTTATTTTATTTTTGTTGTGTTTATAAACAAAAAAAAAAAAAACAGACGACATTTTTAATAATTTACTTTTATTTCTGTTTTACCAACTGTCGATGACAATACCGCGAAAATTTTAAATGCATATTATAAATAAAAAATATATACGAGATAAAAAAATAAATATTAATCAATATTGAATATTGCGTAATATTTAATTAATTATCTTTGGCTAATTAAAAATAATTAATAATGATTAAATAGTGTAGATTAATTATTAAAATCAATCAAACTTTGAGGGTAGATATTTGCTATTAAAAAAAAAAAAAAATTAAAGAAAATAGTATCTTTGATTGGCATATAAATTTATCGTTTATTACAGTCATGTTGTATATGAATAGAATGTATATCCAACATAAAGTCATATAAAGTCTTTGCGCGGAAATGAGCCAGACAAAAATTGAGCAATTTGAAATGCTGAATTCTAAATGCTTTGTTATACAGAATATAAAAATTTAAAAATAGAATAACCTTATTAATCAATTAGAGTTATTTATATAAAAGAAAAAAAAAAAAAAAAAATTGATTAATTGAATAAATAATTATTATAATTTAATTTATATTTTTTATTTTTTTTTTTTATGTAATAAAAATTTATTTTGTTATATATTTTTATACAAATGTATTGTTAATATAATTTTATATTAATTACAAATAATAATGATAGAAAAAAAAATTACCCAATCAATTATATATTGATTTATTTTCATTGTAGTATAAATGTTTTATACTAAAATTGAATCTGATTCAATGTCCAATTTGTTCGGAGTAAAATGAGAGCTATAAAAATTGATAAATATATATTTTTTTATTATCTAATTAAATTTTTAATTTATTATAAATAAATTAAATAAAAATAACGTCAAATCTTTTTAATCAAATACACGTGTAACAAAAATATATATGAATTTTAAAATTTTATTTTTACCAAAAAATTTTAAAGTAATAATAGTTTTACCTGAAAAAAAAAATAATGATGACGACTAGACAAGAAACAGCAATTTAACAAAAAAATAATAAAAAAAAAAAAAAAAACACACACACACACACTTAATATATATCTATAGATAAATGCCAGTTTAAAATGACGACGAGAAAAATAGTTTATGACCTCGTCCCAGTTTTAGGTACTCTTCTATCATCATCATCAACAAAATTAAAAAAAAAACATTCAAGTTTATTGTTTTTAATAAAATATGACCCCATACAACCCACCGAAAAAAAAAAACAATTTAAATATTAAAATTATCATGTGATAATTAATTTACAAAAAGAAACAATTTTTTTTAATGAAAAAAACAAATTTATTTTTTAATTTAACAATAATAGTAATTCAATAGTCAAACGAGGCAATAGTAAGCCGTCAATTTTCATTGAATTTTTTTTAACAAACATCACAACGTCATTGACAATCATTTCGTTTGTTCATGAGTCTTGTCATTTATTTTATTTTTTTAAACATGTTTCTACAGACAGACTTCAATATTCAATATAAACATCTATTGTTATTATAAAAAGTTATTTTTTATTTATAGATTATTCATACATTTTTTTTTTTTATCCATTAATTAATAGTTAATTGTTTTTTTTTTTTTAATTATGTCGTTTTTTTATTTTTTTCTTGTTTTATCAGCTCTATGATAAATTAAAATTTCTTAATTGAAATAAATTATTTTAATCAATATAAAATTTAATTTAATTTAATTTTTGTTCTTGAAAATGATGAGAAACATTAGTAGTGTGATTATAATGTTGTTGCTAAATGACACATGTGATATATGAACTCGTGTACATCGTTGTTAATGAGATTTCTCGGCCAAATTGTAAATAAATATAGAGTGTATCTTGTGTGTATATACTTGTCTACGCACATTAAAAATAAAAATATAAATTTTCGTTCATGCGCAATCATCATACATAGTTTATTATTAAATTAAATTTTTTATTTTTAAATATAATATTTATTATGATCGCATACGCTTGATAAAATAATTTGTATATTGAAGTTTTTTATGTCTAATTTTTTTTTTTTTTTTTTATCATCTTTTCTATCGTTTTTATGTGATAAAAATGAAAAAAAAAAAAAAAAAAAATTGTGAAAACAGGTGGACATGTATGATGGGTAATCAAGTGAATACACTCGATATCTAATTTTAGCTCAAAGAGTTGAATATATGTTTGTGACTTTTCTTGTGTATTATTTTATTTTTTATTTTTTTTTTTTGAACGTATCAACTCAAAGGGATTCTTGCTTGTATTATATTTTTTTTATGTAGCTATAAAACTTTTTTACAGTATATAATTATTTTTTTTTTTTAAATTGTCAACATTGGTCTTATATTTTAAATTAAATTTACGCGTTAATTAAAAGTTTTTTTTTTCTATTTCGAAAAAAAAAAACACTAAAGAGTGTTTTAAAAATAAAAAAATGATTTTTTTATTTTTTAACACTAATTTAGTTGGATAAAATTATATTTTAAAATAAAAAAAAAAGGAACAATTTATATTAAATTTTTTTATATAGAGTTTTAAAAAAAAAAATATATATAGCGAAGAAAAATAAAAAAATTATTACATAAAGTATATATAATCAAATAAAATAAATTTCATTTTTTTTATTAAATTTTTTTAATGGTCTATCTCATTAGCTAAATGAATAAACTTTTTTTTTTTTTTTTTTTTTTACAAACCTCGTTGGATTTATTTATTCATTTTTTTTTTATTGTTATATTGTTGTTAGTATTGTATATTTATTTTTATATATTTTTATTATCCTCTGACCCAGCTTGACAATCTCAACTGGTGTGTGACATCGATCGATACTCTACGTTCCATTAGACACAATAATAAAAAATAAAAAAAAATAAAAAAATCTACTAATCAATTTATATTTATTATTAAATTGAAAATAAAAATATAATAGTTATTTGATATATAATTTTAAATACAATATATATATATGAAATAGTTTTTAAATACACGCTTCAATAAATATATACCAATATTATGATAAAAATTCAATTAAAATACTTGAAATTATTATTCATTGTTGTTCCAAAAACGTTAATAAAAAATAAATTGAGCTTTTCTCAATTCAATACGATCAATAAAACCAATATAAATATATTCTGATTAATGTTTGAATATAAAAATAGCAACACGTTATAAGTAAATATATAAAAAAATATATAAAATCATATTTATTTATTTGAAAAAAAATAAATAAATAACCAATTTTTTTTTCCCCATTTGTCTAATATTAAATGACGTAATAATAGACGAATAAATTTCATTACATAAAGTGAATTACAAATAAGATTTTAAGCATATAATAAAGAAAAAAAAATTTCGAAAAATTAAAATTATAAACGTGTATACTTACACGTGTAAGTATGCGGAATTTTAAATTACTGCAGTATACAACACACGTGTTAATTATTTTGAGATATATAAAAAATATTTTTTTTTTTTTATTTAAAAAAAAAAGGCTTATCTGGTGCAATCGATAGTTCACCAGTGCTTGAATATGCACTGGTTGTTTGATAGAGGGCGCGGCAAAAGGATATAATTTTTTTTATTTTTTTTCCCTTATCATTACTTTTATATCATAAAAAAAAATATATTATGTATGTATATAATAAATATATATAAATTTTATTTGCACAGACAAGTTAACTAGGGATGGGAATATAAAAATAAAAAATAAAAAAAAAAATGAGTGAGATATATTGGTGTGATAATATAAAGAGCGAATGCGCAACTTTGTATATTATTGCTTCTTATCATTTTTTTTTTTTTTTACACCCTTCTTTGTCTCAATTACTTTGACTTTTTTCACTTTTATAAAATACAAATTGTTTTATAAAAATTTCAAATTTTATTAATAAAAACAACAAAAATAAATTATATATATTTTTTTTTTTTTTTATTCAATTCTATATGATTATTGTATCGTTGTTGTTATTTTTTATTAATATTTTTTTTTTTTAGTCGGTTTTGTATGATGGTTTTTTCCCTTTTCCTTTTTTTATTGAGGATTTTTTGATGAGGGAAAATCAGGATAAGAGAGAGGAGGGATAGATGAGTAGAGAAATAAAATTGAAGGGATGTATAAAATGTATAAGTGAGGTCAAAATAAAATATATATAAGGGAAAAAAAAAAAAAAAAGAAACTTTTATACTTCCAGAGTTGATTTTTTTTTTATCGTAGAACACGAGGGTATATACAAAATATTTCTATCTCGTTCACAGACTGATCGATATACGCATGCTGCGGGGTGAAAATAGCACTCGAACGTAACATTTTTACCCTCGAGAAACATTTCAGGGTAGTTTGGAAAATAATAAAAATAATAATAATAATATATATGGTAAAAATAATAAAAATGACTTGCAAAAAGAAAAATAATAAGAATAAATAACTTATGATAATAACAACGATAACTTTTTCTTTTTTTGATGGATCAAATGATATATGTATATAAAAAAAAGCTTATATAAAAATAAAAATTTTTATTATTATTTTTAATATATTTTTAGCTATTTTTAGATATTTCAGAGTGATTGACACTAATGTTAATGAAAACATCTGTTGAGATTTTTTTTTTCTTATTTATTTAAATATAAAATTATATATGAGAAAAAAAAAATAAGAAGAATTTTAATTTGCATATAAATTAGCAACAATAAAATTATATTGACTAATACAATTGAGATTGGAAAAAAAAATAAGAATTTATTTTTGCTCATAGGACAATCAAATTTTGGAGTAGTTTAAAGTTGGCTAGTAATAATATATGAAATATCAAAAAAATTACTATAGATTAATTAAAATTAAAAATATGATTAAAGTCATGAAGATATGAGTGATAAAAATATTTAAAAATTTCAAGGTCAATTATCATTTTGAGGTCTCAAAAAAATAATACAATATGATAAATTTATGTAGGTGTGTGTGTTGATTGATGCTTATCATTAATTACAATCAAGCTTTCAAGTTGACAAAAAGCTTATATCTTATCTCAATATGAAAAAAAAAAATGGCAAAAACCTTCATGTATGAAAAACAGTTGAGAAAAAAGAACCCATGTTAATGTAAATTATAAGATAAATATTTTTTTTTATACATATAAAATAATGATGATGATGATAATAATAGAATATTGATTGTCAATAAATTTTTTGTATATAGAAAAAATAAAATAGAAAATTTATAATATTTTCATCATGTGTATGTAACTGTACCATGAGAAATAAAAAAAAAAAATGTTAAAAGACTTAAAAGGTATAAAAGAAACACCTCTTAGAAAAGACTCAATAAATAAATTTTTCACCTCAATAATTTTAGTTGATCGGTTGAGTGACTGTAATGACGTCATTCAGTTCAACATTAATGTCATATTGAATGTAATAAAATTTTGATAATATGATAAAATAGAAACATGAATGCGTAAATATTATTTATATTAAAAATTTATCCTGCCAATTATTGGAAATATAATTATTAATTTATTAGCTAAATGATAATAATTTTATTGAATTTTCAAAATTTAAATTTAATAATTTATAAAAAACACTTGTTGTTTTTTCAAGAAATTTTATTTATTATTTTTTTTTTTTTTTATCTCAATTTTCTCTTTAATTTTTTACTAAAAATGAACAATCTAGCTAACCATTTTAATTCGTATACATGACCAGCGTAATCTCGATAATATGTGACGTCAATCAAGGCCTTACACAGGACACATCAAATTATTCAGTACATTATATATATACACTCTAAAAGGAGAAAATCTTAATAGACATTAAATTTGTCCTTGCACTATTCATTTTATATTTGACCTATTAATTATAAATAAACTACAAGTAATTAGAAAAAAAAAATAAATAAAACAATCATCTAAAATGAGTTGAAATAATTCAAATCAATTAGCCAAAATTAAATTTAACAAATGATTTTGCAAATTATGATAAATTGATATATATATTAAATTTCACAAAGCTATTTTACTTGATTAATTTCTTTGTTATCAAAAATTATAAATATATTATTTTAATGAAATTAAAATTACTCCAATAAATAAATGAATAATAATTTTAATAAAAAATAACACTGTTATTATGAGCTAAATATAAAATTAATTAAATTAATTAAATTTTGATGGACACTTGTTACCAAGTTGACTTATACATATATGTATATATATTATGTAATAATTTGTTGTGATAATAAAGGTATTTGTATGGACATAACTTGGTTGGATAAACTTTTTGAAAGTATTGATGTTGTTGATATACTCTATCAACATGATTATATATCTATATTGATACATGGGTGTATTAATTTGCCTTATAGGTAAACTCGTTATTAGTAAAGAGACATCATCCCAGAGGGCTTTAATATATACATACCTTCAATCTGCTAGGATAACATATATATATAATTAAAGCTATAAATGGGCTTGTTCCATTACCACATTTTAATGAACAACCAGTATCATCATCGATCCAACAATATACCTGAGATATAAAAATTTTTAAAAAATCTATATAAAAATTTCTTGTGTTTTAATTAAAATATAATTAGAGAAATTAATTTATATAAATTTTTTATTGTTTTTTTTAAAAAAAATGTATATTTTTAATAAATTAAAAAAAAAATAAATATATGATGTGTTTACAAAATATCAGTGCCAATGTCATTTTAAATTTGCATAAAATTTTAACAAGTATACCTCGAAATCAAGTCCCGCGTGCATAAACTAAAATTTTTATTATTATGTAAGATTAACTACGTCAAAATAGATGTAAAATTAAATTTTTTGTATTTGTTATTTAATATTTTTAATGTTATTACAATCAACAAAATTATTTCTCATAAATTAAATTTTAAAAAAATATATATAATTTATTATATTTTATGATTAATTAATTTAATTTGAAATATTGATAATGTTTTATTTATTTATTTATTTATTTATTTATTTATTTATTTAAAAATGATTAAAAAAAAATGTTGTGGCTATATATAAAAAAAAAAAAAAAAAATTCTTTGTAAATTGTCTCTTGAAAGAGAGAGGTGACAAATTTAACATTGACTTATTTTCAAAGCTTTCGATGAACGTTTGCCTCTTTGTTGAACGCTACACTTGGCAATACGAGTGATTATGCATCACTTTGATATACTCGTAAATTTATATAACGATTAAGGTGACGTTGTTTTAAAATACTGACGAAAAAAATTCAAGTTTTGATCGACAAAAAAAGGTCTTTCAGTATATAAAACAGATAGAGCAAATAAAAAAAAAAAAAATTGCAGATAAAAAAAAAATGACACAACGTCAATATCAGTATTGTCATATTATGAAACTCGAATTTTCAGTAAAATATAATTTGAAATTTTATATGTATTATACGAGGAATTGCAATTGAATTATTATTTTTTTTTTTTATTCATTCAATTGTTAGTTGTAATAAAAATAGAAATTCCAAGAAAAAAAAATAATGATAAATTGTTTCTATTAGTTTTAACAATATACAAAAATAATATAGCTTAATTATTAATATTTAATTTATTTAAAAATAATTAATATACAAACTTTTAAATGGAAAAAAAAATTTTTTTTTTTTTTAAATAATAAATGATAAATTTATGCAGTGTTTTTTTAAGTACTTGTAAAAAATTTTTTTCCACAGAAATTATAAGTTTTAAACAAGTAGATGAAAAAAAAACGATAAATTTTTTTTTTTTTTAAATGAAAAACTATTAAACTTTATATATTCAAAATAAAAAAAAATATAAATTTAAATTTTGAAAGTTTAAAAATTTTGTTTATATAAATTTTAATTTTTATAAAAAAAAAAATTACGAAAGTATATAAGATATTATGATATTTTTGCCTGAGGCAAAATCTAAAAAATCTTGCGTAAAAAAAAAAAAAAAATGTTGAAATTTTAAGCTTTTCCAATAACGTCATATAAAATTGAGTAAAAAAAAAAAAAAATATATTTTTTTGGCCATCATTTTCACTCTAAATACATGTGCCAATTTTTTTTTCTTTTTTGAACTTGATTTTTGGCTTTAAAAAAACTAGATAAAAAGTATATAAAATTTATTATTGTATTTTTTTTTTTGGTGTTTATATAGTTACTGATATAAATGGGGATAAAATTATGCTAATGACATGAAATTTATAAATGATAAAATCGATGAAGATTGATGCGTAGTTCAAGTGTCAATCAGTATATACTCGATAGAATATATATCAAGTGCGTGAGTAGTTATAATTCCACTATACGATTGATTAGGGTTTATTATTTTTTTTTTTAATACTCAGGGTCAATTCAAACTCACCTTCAATTTATCATTCTATTTTCCATTGATTAACTATTGCTTTTCTCGTATCAAAAACCTTTTATATTAATCAAAAAAATATCTTGCAATAAATATTTAATGGTTTTTTTCGATATAAAAATTGGTAAAACTTTTAACTGTAATATTTCTAATGAATCTGCAAAAATTAAATAAAATTATATGTTATTTAAATTATCAATCATATTGCAATTGACACAGTTACATCAAGTTGTATGTGTCTTTTTTTTATTTATATTTTTTGTGCAAATGTTGATATTATACTTGTATGAAATATAAATAGAAAAAAAAAAAAAAAGATATAACTCTTGACACCAGGAAGACAATTGTATAAGCCGGAAGACAAAGTCGTGTCAAAGTTGACCTTGAAAAAAGTCATCGGCTTCTTGATATCAAAAAATTTACTTTTTTTTTTTTAATTTAAACTATTTAGTGTTGTTGTTGTTTTTTAAATTTTGTTTTATCATTTTAGTTAATTGATTATATACAGCTGAAAAATATAAAAAAAAATAAAAAAAATTTAAATAAAATAATAATAATCATTAAAACTTTGGAAACATACAATCTTTACATTAGGATTTATTTAAATTAATATTTACAAAAAATGAGATTGATAAATTATTATTTTTTTTTTTTTCATTTCATTTTAATAAATCATAGTTTATTATTATACTATAGGTTAAATAATTTTTTTTTTTTTTGTTTTTTTTTTCTTTTATCGTGCTAACAATTATACATTTTCATTATGTAGCGAATAGTAAAATTCATAAACGTAATCACAAGGCGATACACCTGAATTTACAATGCGAGATTTTTATTTTTTTTAAATTATTTTTTCTTCTCTCCGTTTTTTTTATTTATTTAATTATATTATTATTATAATATATGTTTTTTTTGTTTTTAATTCAAGTTAATGTTTTTTTTTTTTTAAATTTATTTTTTTATTTATCTGCCATTTAAAAGACATACATATATATTGCTCCGCAGACCATTTATCAATCCGTTGAATCCTCTTTAAAGCGCGTGTCGAGACATTTAAATTTATTTAATTTATTTTTTTTTTTTTCACTTATAATTATTATTTTAAATACTCATTGTGTATATGAATTTTATTTAAATTAAAAATTTCTTTAAAATTCATTTTTTAACAATCGACGGCACATCTCGTTTATTTTTTTTTCCATTATTATTAGTCTTTTTTTTCTATTGCATATTTAAAATTGAAAAAAAAAAAAATTATGGCGCCAGGAAGATTAATTAATAATATTTATAATAACAATAATAATAACAATAATAACATTTGTTTAAATAAATAACAATGATATACATAATTTGTGTGGTTTTTTTTAAAATTTATTTCTTGTTTCTTTGCACAGTCGTAAATTGTTGTAATTAATTTTCAATTTTACATAATCCACGTGTCAACAAAATACACATGTTTAAAAAAACACAAAATCAACAAGCATATATATATAATTTTTTTTGTGTTTCATTCAACTTCCTGACAATATTATATATATTGTAAATTTACATATATATATTTTATTTTTTTTCATTTTTAAATTAATCGGAAGATTTATAAAAATTTATATTCATAGAAGAATAATAAATATATTAATTTGATTACAAGTAAATGGATAATAATAATGATTTTTTATTTATATTTGATAAATTTAAAAGCCGCAAGTAAAATTTTTTTATAACGTTAGAAATTTTTTGAATGAATTAACGCGATATGTTGGATGGAGATGTGACGTCGACGTATATATCTCCATATTTTATATAATTTTTTTTTCTTCTCATCAACTTGATGACTTGACCCGAAATACCTGGCACACGGCTCTATCGATTGAATAAACCCACTGGAAGAATAAACCAGTATGTGGATAATAAAATTAGCCGGGTCGATGGAAAACGCTTTTAGAATTTGGATTATTTAAAATCTCTTTCTACCGACAGTTTTTTCAAATTTTTTTTTTTATCATTTTTTCTTATAATATATATATAGCACTATCATCAAATGATTTTTATATATACTTATTTACTTTTCTTTTTTTTTGGACATGCAGTGTGATTGACAATTATGCATATCCTTGATTATGAAAATTGAAAAACGAAAAAAAATTAAAATAATTTAGCTTACTGATATTTTATCATCTCCGCAGTTAAAATTTAATATGCAATTTTATTTTTTAAATATATTTATTTATTTTTTTGTCTCATTTTTAACTCATTAGCACAATGTCACATTTATTATTAATTTCAAATCTAATACATGAAATAAATTCAATCACAAATATATTTTAATTTAATTATTGGAAAAATTATTTTTTATATTTCAATTTTTCATTATTTTTATTTCACTTGCACTATCATTTACACAATTATTCCATATTGATATATATTATATATGTTTACTTTTTTTTATTTAAATTTTATTGTTATTTATTTTAGAAAAAAAAAAAAAAAAAAAACTAAATTGAGTTTGAGGAAAAGAAATATGAATAGAAAAAAAAAAAGAAAAGGAGAAAATTGAAAATAAAAATGCCAGTAATGAGCTGAAATATAATTCTTAAATTTATTTTTATGAATTATATTATTTATCTACACAAATGAATAAAGAGTGTAGGAGGCACTCAATGGTGCTGCGCAAATGATTAATACGTATGGTCAATCTTACATGAATCTTTCATATTTTTTTTTTAATTATTATTATAGTTTTTTTCTTTTTAATTAATATATTTTTCTCCAACGTTTGTTGTTTTTTTTTTTCTATATATAAATACACAAAAGAAC
The DNA here is from genome assembly GCF_014905175.1 of Aphidius gifuensis. Taxonomy (NCBI): domain Eukaryota; kingdom Metazoa; phylum Arthropoda; class Insecta; order Hymenoptera; family Braconidae; genus Aphidius; species Aphidius gifuensis. The sequence goes on from NC_057790.1 coordinate 21,972,340, forward strand.
GACACTGACATTTTTTACGGCTAGAATCACTCTGATATTTTGTTTGAATAATTAATATATTTTTTTTTTTTAATTAAACTTAATCAAATAATTAATATATTTTTTTTTTTTTTTTTTGTGATAAAAGCCGTGTTTGAGGATACAATGTATTTCATATAGTATTATTTTTGCGCATTGCGCATAAATTGAATCTAAATTTAAACATTTTTCTTATTTTTTTTTTTGTTATATTTTTAAATACAGAATATTTGTATGTATAAAACACAGAAACAATGTACAACAGCTAAAAAAAGAAATTAATATATATTGATTGAACCTTTTTTTTTTTTATAAATTTATTTTTAATTATTTTTAATTGTCGTATACGATTGTGCGGTATATTTATCAACGAAAATTATGGAAAAATGAAGACAAAAAAAAACAACAACAATAGAGTATAAATTTAATTGTCGTTTATTACCCAATAATTTTTTTCACAATACAGAAAATATTAGTTATATATAATTGGGAGAAAGAGAAAAAGATAAAGAAATTTAATTATATATTTAAAAAATAATAATTGATATATAGCTTTAATAGTTGGAGAAAAATAATAATAAAAAAACAAAAAAATTTAATTCACTGGTTTAACAATAAAAATCATATTTTAATAATTAATAATAATATTTTTTTATTCAATTATTATATATATATATTGTATTTACAAAAATTTTGAAAAAAAAAAATAAAATAAAACCACTTATTTTTATCCTTGCGATGATGAAATATTTTGATATATATATTTTTTGGTTTTTTTTTTTTATTCAAATAAATATTTAATCACATATTAAGCCAATACTTTTAAACGGCAAAAAAAAAAAATCTAATATATTATTTAATTATTAATAAAATGTCTATGAGAATTTGATAATTTTTTTTTTTTTTCATTATTATCTTGCTATATTATACAAATATGCAGATACTTTGATCGACTGGCAAAAAAAAAAATTAAAATATTTTTCATGACTCTGTGTATTATACGAGATTCATTTTAATTTTATATAATTTTTTTTTTTCATTTTTACATATGCGCATATTACAAAGAAAGTTTTAATAATATTATTTTTTAATCAGTATTTTTAATCATTTTTATATCATCACGTTTGGAAATTAGAAAAAAAAAAAAAAAATAATGAAAAATAATAATCAGACTAACGTGACCAGATGTACAAGAGAAAAATAAAAAATACTCATTGTTTTTAATTTGTCACTTATTTTCATAAAACTATTTTTTAAACTTTCTACACAGGCTTCTATAATTAAATATCTATTTAATATTTATAAATGTTTTTTTTTATATTTATCTCATGTCAATTGGGAGATTCAAATAATATATATCCAGCAAATATGAGATTATTATTTATATCTACATTTTTTCATTTAAAATAAACAAATTTTTTAAATATTACACAAATAAATAATTAAGTTATATGTATTTACGATTAACACATGGATAAATATTTTTTAATTCATGATGATGACTCGGCAGGACAATGGCAACCGATAGTTTTTATTATTTTTTTAAATTTTTTTTTACCACGATTATAAACAAATTACACTTATCAACAGCATTAATAATAAATAATTTAATCAATGAATTGAAAAAATAAATAAATAAATAATGAAAAAATAAATTTAGAGATGAATTTATTAATGTATTATCAAATAGAGGAGAGAAAACGTCTCTGTGTGTGCGCCAAGCATCAATTTGTTAAAACTTTTTTTTTATAGCTTAGCTGTAAATAATTTTGCTTCGTTTTTTTTTTTTTAATAGATGTGTACATGTATTTTGTGTTTTCATACATACATATATTTTATACGTACGTTTTTTTTTTTAATATATATTTTTGTTATCTTTATTTATTTATTTTTTTTTTTATTTAGCGAGCAACTGTCGAGCTTACGAATCTTAAAATAACCGTCAGTATTTATATGATTTTTATGTACAATAAGTGCCAAGATATTTTTTTTTTTTAAATATAAATTTTACAAGTAAAGCTGATTATACTTTTGCCAAATTGATTTTTTTTTTTTACTTCTGCTTGTTCATTTTATTTGAATAAAAAAATTTTTTATTGTTTCTTATTTTCTCGTACAATCACAGATTGAATGAGATTTTTTTTAAATTAAAAAATACACAATCAACACAGAGATGTTTAGTTTTTTTTTTATCGAGGGTAGAAATTTAAAAGGAGAGTGACAAATATACTGCGATACATAAATAATTTTTTAGCAAATTATTGCCAGACAGACAGGACGATGGCATATTTATAAATATCTATTTTTTTTTTTTTTCTTTGAGGTAGGGAAAAGGTACACTAGACATACTTATACATATTCTAAAATGAAAATTTTGTATTAATATATTATAATAATATTAATATTATTATTTTTTTTCAATTTGTTGATGTTGAATTTTTTTAAATGACACAATAAAATTAAATTTTTTTCTTGCTCATTTTTCTAGCATATGTAAATGAATAAATAATTTTTTTATTCCAAAAAAAAATGTTAATGAAATAAATTAAAAAAATAATCTAAATTATTGATAAATCATTTTCTATTATTTTATTTATTTTCAATTTATCATAAAATTTTTTTTTACGCATGTTTTTTTTTTATTTAAAGCTCTTGATAAAATTGATCACGTATTAATTTATTTTTATTATCAATTAAAATTACCATCGTATGTCTACAGAGATTCACTTAAAAAGCTGGAAAAATTTCATTCATTAACATTTTTTTTTTCTTTCAATATTTAGCATATTGATGCTCACGACACATATCTTTTTTTTTTGTTTTTTTATATTTTTTTTTTCGAAACACTTTTAATTCCTGACAATTGCTATTCAATATATATTTTTTTTTTCAAATTATTTAAATACGCATTGCCCTTGTCACGAACTCAACGATAAAAGGATTTAATGATATATCATAAACAGTATATCATTCACTCTCTTTTTTTTTATTTTTTTCGTTATTTTTTTTCTCTCCTTTATTACTAATCGTAGACACAAACAATGACTGATTATGCAATAAAATAAAAGAGACAAGTGATGATGATGATGACGATAATAGTATAACGAGAAGAAAAAAAAAAAATAAAAAATTATATAAATAAATAAAATAATATATATATTTTTTTGTGAAAAAATAATAATAAATGAGGGGCGTTACTTTTTTTTTATTTTTGTATATTTCATCGATTAACACGATGACGATCTTTGTTCTTCACCTTGGACTCGTGGCAACCTAGTAACGGTTGTTAAATGGATGAACTTGTTGGCATTGTCTGTATTCTAGGATCATTTAAATAGACAAGATTTTTTTTTTTTTTATAAGGTCTCCACATATGCACACATATACAAATACAATACTAGTTTTTGTCACTAAACATATAAATTTCGAAACGTCTCGAGACTATTTTTGAAGTTGGTGTTGATATTTCTTATTATTTTTTATTTTCATTTTCATTTTCATCATATTAAATATATTTTAATTTAAATTTTTTTTTTTTTTTTGCTATTTCAGTCGCTCATTATTATTATTATTATATTTATATATTTTTTTTTTTTACTTAATGGGATTTTATTTTTCATTGATGATTATATTTTTTTTGTTTAAATTATTTTTCCATTATTATTAGCTTTTTAAAATCTTCAGATGATGATGACTAGTTAATAGTTTTATGGATACTTGGATTGGCTTTTAGCAATTATATTATTGATCACAAGTTTATTATTATTTTTTTATTTGATTAAATAAAAAAAAAAAAATCTAAATGATTGATTATTGATTTTTAATAATATATTTTTATTTAATTTGTTAATATATATTATTATTCTGTTGTTGTTGCTGTTGTTGCTGTTGATGTTGATTTATCACTGATTTTTCTTTTGAATATATACTTATATAATTTATTTTAAAAAGGTTTATTTTTTTAAAATTATTTTCGATTGAGTTGTAGAAAGAGAGGGCTGATACTTGGCTGATGATTATTGTTGTGTCATAATATTATTTTATTAATTTCATAATAATAAATTGATGGACAACAACAAAATCATTAATGCACCATGATCGTGGTCCATATTCCATACTCCATAATTCACAGTTGAATTATTAAATTTATAAATTGGTTTAAATGATAAAAAATAATAAATTTCATTGACTTGATATTTTCATCATTGCCATGTGCGATATATAAATGAAATTTTAAACAATAATAAAATTAAAATTTATAATAATAATAATAGGATAATAATAATAATAATAATTTGGTAATTTTGTAACATTTCAAAATTCAGCAAATTCTTTTGCACATTTTTCAGTATTTGAGATTCTCAATGGTTCTTCTTCGTAATCATCAAAATTACTAGTATCACCAGGTCCTTTACATTTTGGTATAAATGGTGCTTCAATTTTTTTTTGAAATACAGCAATCCAATCAGTACTTGCAAACCATTTATGTCCTTTAATATCATTAACACCAGCTTTTAAATTACCATATCTTTTAGTTAAATCAACTTGTAATAAATTACGTAATAAATCTTTTAAATCAGATCCAAAATGTGATGGAAATCTAACTTTACCACTAACAATTTTTTCATATATTTGTATTGGTTGATCAGCAAAAAATGGTGGATAACCAGCAGCCATTTCATAAACTAATACACCAAGTGCCCACCAATCAACAGCTTTATTATAACCTTTACTCAATATTATTTCTGGTGCTAAATATTCTGGTGTACCACATAATGTCCACGTTCTACCTTTAACACGTTTTGCAAAACCAAAATCAGTTACTTTTAAATAACCCTGTGAATCAATTAATAAATTTTCTGGTTTAAGATCACGATATATTAAATCAAGATAATGTAAATATTCAAATGCAAGAACAATTTGTGCAGCATAAAAACGTGAATGTGGCTCTGAAAAACGTCCAACTTTACGTAAATGACTAAACATTTCACCACCTGGTACATATTCAAGTACCATATATAAATTTGAATTATCCTTGAAATGAAAACGTAATGATACGAGAAATGGAAAACTTATTGCTTGTAATATTCTTTTTTCATTTAATGTATGTTCAACTTGTTTTAGTTTAACAACTTTTTGTTTATCAAGTATTTTCATTGCATAATATTCTTTTGTTGGTTTATGTTGTACAATCATAACTCTACCAAATGAACCAGTACCAAGTGTTTTAATACGTTCAAAATCATCAAGTGATGCTGTATTTGTTGGATTTTTTTTCCATTTTTCTTCAAATTCTTCTTTTGCTTGATCAAGAAATTCCTTGACACTTTCAGCAGCATCAACTTTTTTATTTGAACTTGCGGCATTGTTGCCCATTTTACTTGCCGTGCTTGAGCCTGCCAGGGCTCCACGGATATCAAATTTCTTCAGAATTTCTGCGGCTTTATTAACAACAATTTAAATTTTAATTATATATCAATTTTTATTGTTTAAAAAACAACACAACAAAAATTAGAAAAGCACCTGTATTATTATTATTATTATTATTATCACTACTCCCAATCAATCAATCAATACAAGTTGATGTAAAATTTTTTTTTCTTTTATTATTATTATTTACTGATTGATTTATTATTAATATTTATTTATTGATATTTAATGATAAATATACACAACACATTGATGAATTTTTTTTTCCTGTGTGTTTATATATAGATTATTTTTTTTTTTTTTCCAATAATAATTTTGTATGCACATGCGCAAATATACCTTTCTTTTTTATTTATTTATTTATTACTGTTTATGTTTTATTTTTTTTTTTATACTGTTTACTCCAAAAAAAAAATAAATAAATATATATATCTCGTTTTGTTTAAACAAACATATTTAAATAAATTTTTCAATAATAAATAAATGATTATTATCAAATATTTTTTAATTAATAATAAAGCTGTTTAAAATTAATATAAATGGGTCAACACTCCTCGTCTGCACCTTGCGCCATCTTTCCTGTCAATTACAACTGTCACTGTTCCTTTTGGTCACCACCAACACAAAATATTCACTATCTCTTTATTCACCAACACACTGTCAACACATAAATCACTAATTAACAAATAAATATATATTAATTTAAAAACAATAACAACACATAAAATTTAATTTCAATAAATAGTTTCACTCTTTTTTTTTTTAATTTTTTATATTGTGTTTCTATGATAACATCAATAGCTAATTTAATTTACCTGTCTGTCAAAATATTGTCAGGCACAAAATTCCGTAGAGACAATTTATACTTAAATTGTCGTAATTAATTAATTTAACTAAATTTTTATTATTATTATTATTGTTGGTGTGTATGTAATATAATGATTTATTAAAACTGGAGTTTTAAACCAGCTGAAGACGACGAGTTTATTACACTGATGATAAATACACACTCAACTGACGGCCACCGTCAAAACCAACACTTATTACACACAAATACGTAGATCCTCTAAATTCACATATGTGTGTATACACAAATACACTGTCTCTCTCTTTTTTTATTTTTTTTTTCACTTTGACAATTATATATTTTTCTTGTCACAACAAAAACTATCCAGTATGTAAAAATTTATTTATATATTTTTTTGTTTTCATTAATTAATTATTATTAACAATTAGAGAAAAAAAACAAAATGATGTATGTATTGTTATATATGTGTAAAAAAAAAACAAAACAAGTTTTAAAAAAAAAAAAAAAACAATCCTTTTTGTAAATTAATAGTGGGGCGCAAGACTTTTCCTTTAAGATGGCCGCCCGAGTCTGTTTGTGTCCCAGATTTCGCGGAGAATGCGAAAATGGATGAGGTCTTTTCGAAAGAACCTGTACTGTCAGCCTCGAATGAAGAGAGACCTCGGAGAGTAACACTCTCGCGCACACACACATCAACAAATAACCCACCTTGTTTTTATGTATGTGTGTGTGTGCGCGAGTTAACTATTCTATGAAATTAAATAATAATAATAATGTTAATTAAAAATAATAATAGTAGTATACAAAATGGCGGTTGTGTCAGTATTAATTTACCGACATGTGGTAACTAGGTTTTATATTTTTTTTTGTATTTTGATTGGCTAAAAAGATTGACCAATCATTCACAAAAATAAACGCCCTCTATTGTTGTTGTTATTATTGTATTTTAAATTTTTAACGGTTAGAAAACAGGTTAGAAAAGGAGAAAAAAAAAATTATTAAACCGTTTTGCTTGGAGTTGACATTTTTCAACGTGTTTTCAAGTCAATGACTATTTTATTATTAAATAATTAATTTTATTAATTGAATTATTTTATAAATAATTTAGCTTAAATTGCTTGGTTATTATATTTTTTTTTTTTCGAAAAGAAAATACAATTTTTTTTTCGAGATAAACAGAGAGAAAGCGTCTCTTTTTTGTTTAATTAAAAATTAATATTTTTATCAATTAAATATTGTGAGGATTTAATTGACATTAATTTTTAATTTTAAATATAAATTATTGACACAACAACAACAACAACAATGTCTCATTTGAGGTATCAAAAAGAATTGAGTAACATAACCCGCATGGATGATGCTATTAAAGGACCTTTACCAAGATGGCAAAAAAAATGTTTAGAAAATTCAAGTTCAAGGTATGTTTATCATTATTTATTTACAAATTTTATATATTTATTTTTGTGATATTGTATTGTTTATTTTTCTTTTTTATTTTAGCATCAATGTTAGTATGAGTAATATGACCTTAAATAATTCAAGAAAACCATCAAATAATTCAATTGCAAATATACCAACTGGTAAAACACCAACAAAACGTACTGAATTAAAAGTTAAAAAAACACCAAATAAAAGTGCTAAAAAATCACCAAGTAAGTAAATAAATATATAAAATAAATATATAAAAATTAAATTATATAATAAAAATAAATAATACCAACAGGTCGTTCAACAACTCCAACAAGTGGTGCTGATAGATTTATACCTTCAAGATCAACAACAAATTTTGACTATGCTTATCACAAGCTACAACAACACAACAACAATAATAATAATACTGATCAAGAAAGTGAAAAATCTGATAATACAAGTCCATCAAAAAAAGAAATGCAACGTTTAATTAGTGAAAATATACATGGTACAGATATTAGTAATATGAGAGTATTGTCATATGCAAATAAAGCACCAGCACCACCAGAAGGTTATCAAAATCCATTACGTGTTGTTTATAGTCAAACTAAAACACCAGCAAGTGTTAAAACATCAAGTCGTTATATACCACAAGCACCAGATCGTATACTTGATGCACCAGAAATTGTTGATGATTATTATTTAAATTTAATTGATTGGTCGCCAGAAAATATATTAGCTGTTGCACTTGCTGGTAATGTTTATTTATGGAATGCAGCAACAGGTACAATTGAACAATTATTTGAACTTGATGGTAATGATTATGTATGTTCAGTATCATGGATACAAGAAGGACCATATTTAGCTGTTGGTTTAACAAGTGGTAATACTGAATTATGGGATTGTAGTCAAATGAAACGTGTACGTATTATGAATGGACATGCATCACGTGTTGGTTCATTAGCATGGAATGGTCATGTTATAACAAGTGGATGTAGATCTGGACAAATAATACATCATGATGTTAGACAAAGAGAACATATTATTGCAACAATACCAAATGCACATGCACAAGAAGTATGTGGTTTAAAATGGTCACCAGATGGTAAATATTTAGCAAGTGGTGGTAATGATAATATGTTACAAATATGGCCAACAGTTAGTGGACAAAATCATACACATACACAACCAATATATTCATTTAATCAACATCAAGCTGCTGTTAAAGCACTTGCATGGTGTCCATGGCAAACAAATATATTAGCAAGTGGTGGTGGTACTGCTGATAGAACAATACGTTTTTGGAATTGTAATAATGGAACATGTTTAAATACCATTGATACACAATCACAAGTATGCTCATTATTATGGTCAACAACATATAAAGAAATTATATCTGGTCATGGTTATGCACAATGTCAATTAACAATATGGAAATATCCATCAATGAATAAAGTTGCTGAATTAACTGGACATACTAGTCGTGTATTACATCTTGCAATGTCACCAGATGGTACAACTGTATTGAGTGCTGGTGCTGATGAAACATTACGTTTATGGAAATGTTTTCAACCAGATCCACACAAGAAAAAAGAAACAACTGAAATTAAATCTGTTGCATCAAAACTCAAACAATCTATACGATAATCTCTCTCTCTAGCTTTTTCAATTGATCATCATTTAATTTATTATTATTTTTATTTTTTGTATTTGTAATTGATTGGTTTTTTTTTTTTTTCAATGACTTTCATGTAGTTATTATATATTAAAATTGCAAATAAATAAACAATTTTTTGAATGTTAGATTTAAGTTAAATGCTCAGATAATTTTGAGTATATATTTTCATTTTTTTTTTTTAAATAAAACAATGCATTCCTTGAATTTTATTTGTTTAAATTTTTTTATTATCAACCTGATCAAGCTGATGATGGTGACTTAATCCCCTCCATTTTATTTCTTTTTTTTTTTTCTTTTTGCTCTCCCACCTTCATTTCTTTTTTATTTTTATTATTATATCCTTTATAATGATGATGTTTCAAGACGCTCAGGTGAGCCTCTTGTCTGTCGTGTTGTTGTTGTTGTCGTTATAAAAAAATAAAAACAAGTGCAATGAGTGTTTCTGATAGTAAAAATTTGTTAAAACAAGAAGATCGTAAAATGACAAAAGAAAATGAAGATGACTGGTGGGAAAGTGATGATGAATCTAGTTGTGAATCATATTATTCAGACTCTGGAAGGTAAGCATTATAAAAAAAAATCAAATAATTAATTTTAATAATTTTATTTGTCAATTTTTACAGTTCAATTGCTGAATGGGAAACTGAAATTGGTGCACATGGTGAAGTTTTTTATATTGAATCATATCCAGATGATAATAAAAAACAACAACAACAACAAATTGAACCTGTTGAATCACCAGTACAAGAATTAAATAGACGTCGTAGTACAAGAGCCGGTAAATTAATGAGATTAATTAGAAGAAGAGAAAGTAAACGTTACAGTACAAGAATTAAAAAAACAAATAAAAATATTGATAATACAACAAATAATATAACAAATAAAGAAGTAAAATTTCATGATTATCAAGCTGGTGAAATAAGACATGTATTACTATCAATTGATCCAGATAAATGTAAAAAATTAGGACGTCGTGCAACACTATGTGAAGCTTATCTTGGTATAATACCTGGTACATTTTCTGATAAAATTCGTGTTATGGTTTCTGGTTTTATTCCAAATAATGATATTATTAAAAATAAAAATATTAAAATTGGTGATTGGTTAAAAAGTATTGATGAACATGAAATAACAACTGATAATTTAGAATTACTATTATCAAATATAATAAAACCATGTTGTGTTAAATTAGAATTACAAAGAGTTGCTGGTGTTGAAGTTACTGTTGAAGAATCATCATTATTAAATATACCAAAAAAATCAGCAAGAGTAAAAAGACTTATTGATAAAAAAGACAGTAATAAATTAGCTGAAATATTATTAAATTATTCATTTAGTGTATTATATTTAAATACAAATGATCTTGAAGAAAATGGAGCTGAATATCAGGGTGTTGTTTATGCTTATCCAAAAAAAAATAATAAACCACATTCATTATTATGTACATCAAGAGGTGCATTTATAACACTTAATCATCTTTCACCTGATACATTTGGCTCAACTCCATCAAGTACAACAATAAAATATAATAATGAAATAATTAATATATTTTATTTATCAGCTAATAATGATAATAAAGAATTATTATTAATATCAATACCAGATAAATATTATAGTCTTGATGAATCAACAAAATTAATTAATAATATTATACGTTATTTAAATTATATTTATAAAAATATAAATTTAGCATTTGCAGAAATTAATCATGATTATTTAAATCATTTTTTTACATTGCTATTTTCATGTATTATTAATATTACAATTGATAATGATGATGATCCAACAATTAAAAAAAATATATTTGAATTTGAAAGTATTATTGAAGCTGCACATTTTATTAATTTACCAAAAGATGCTAAAATACAAATTGATGCTGCATTAAATGAAATGGAAGCTATGGATTATCGTGATTGGAATGAAGATCCAATGGATTGTCAACGTCTTTATACTATTCTTGGTAGTTGTATTTATCATAAAAGTTATTTATTATCAAGTCATTTACCTTGTGATGATTTACTTGATATAAATTCATTTTTACGTCTCAATGGACTTTTAAATCTTGTTGAAAATGAATCAATTAAATCAATGGTTATATGGAGAAAAATTTATCCAACATTAATAAATAAATTAACAGCTGATAATAAAATACTAACATCAAATGGTAAATATTTTATATTAATTGTTGGTTTTGATAATGATTTATTAGCAGTATTAGTTGAGTCTGGTGGATGTACAACATTACCAGATGACAATGAAGGACCAGATGTTTTTTATGTTGAAGAAGCACAAGAAACATTAAAACATATACAAAAAATTGGTATATCAAATCTTGCTGATAAATGGATATCATCAAATACACGTCCTGAAACAATTGATGTTAATGATAAAAATTCTACAAGTATTAAATCAACAATAACAGATAATTTACTTGGTTTTATAAAATCAAATGATAATAATCAAACAACAACAGTTAAAATTAATAATTCAACACCAAAAGTACCAGAGGTAACATCAATATTAAAAAAAAAAAGTCCAGAACAAAGTCCAATAATGTCGGGATCATCAATTTATTCATTACAAACATCAGAAGATTCAATAAGTCAAGGTACAAGTGCTGTTAGTGAAATAAGTGATGATACTATTGGTCCGATACTTGGTAGACGAGCAACAAGAGAAATGTATCAAACATCATCTAAAAATTCTGATGACAGTGATGATGATGATGATGGTGGTGATGATACATCAGACGTTGATAATTACAGAAATGATAGTCAAACTTGTACATTAAATTTATCAGATATACGTGAAAATCTTTTAAATCAAGCTGAATATATTGCACCAATAAAATTAACAGCTGGATTAAAAAATTCATTATTTCATTTTGTTCATCTTGATTCACTTGAAGGCTTGCTATTATCATCAAGAATTATTAATAATTCAAATAAAAATTCTGATATTATAGCAATTTTTAATAAAACAGCTCATTGTATTCATAAATTATTTAATAATTCAGTGAGATTTAAAAATATGATTAATACTGAAGTTGATAAAACATTGATTAACAAAAATCTTGTTGCAATTAAAGAACATGGAATATTATTTGAACTTGGTGATTTAACATTTTGGGTTGTTGGAAGATTATATGCAGCTCCAAATATTACAGAATTTTATGTTTGTTATCAAGATACAACACCGCAAAATCTTGTTGAAATGGCATTTAGATTAAATGAAATTTCAAATTATTAATTTAAATATATAAGAAATATTGATAGTTTATATTTAAAAAATTTATAAATATATTTTTATTATAATTATTACTTAAAAATATTGACAATTTAATAAAAAAAAGTTGGTTAAAAATTGATTATACTTGTTGATTTTGATGGGGAATTTTTGTCTTTAAATAAATATACTTGTAGCTACTAATTTTTATAAATTAAAAATACCCTCTATGATGCCACAAGTCTGTTTCTCCATCAATAAGTCTATATCATGAAAATTAAAATTATCTAAAGTCTTATTTTCATTACAAGAAAACGTATAGATCATCTGTAAAATGTTGAACAATCCCATCTGCAACTGCACTATTATCTAATCTATAAAATTAAAATTAATTTGCATCATTTTTATATTTTTATTTTGTGAATACTAAAAATACGTATCTCAATTTAGTATTCATCTAAAATTCCTGGTGAAAATTCCACAAAGTAATAAAGCTTATGACTCGTCAAAGAAATTCATTATTTTATTTTTTTGATTTACTCAAAGGTTTATTATAGTCAAAAATAATAATTAATAATTAAAATAAAAACCCAGATGAAATAACTTTTAATAAAACATCTAATTGTATTCACAAATTTTTCAATATAACAATGTAAATATATTTTTTAATTTTATAATAATATTACTTAAAAATTTTAAAACATCAAGATGCAAATTATTAATTAGTCATTGATGATAACAAATGGTCATAGTGTACATTAATAGTAATAGATGCTCCTGCCATTTTACTTCCATTAAGTCCAAATTTATCTCTACCACCATGTTGAAAAAAAATCTTTCTCAGTCCTGGTCCATAATTTTTAAATTCAAAAGAAACCTTTAACATAATAAATGTTAATATCCCTTAATCAATATTTAAAGATAAAATATACCCATAGCTATAGCTTATAACCGTAATAATATTTTTTTTTTTAATTAAAAATACACTTACATAACGCCAAGTGTTTTGTTCTTCGACAATAAGTGTATTTTCGAAATTAAAATTAGCCATAAATTTACCATCACGATTAATAAGAGTTACATGACATTTATATAACGTTGGAGAATTCCTTTTACAAATGTACCATTCACCAAACTGCTTAAAAATTGCATATATATAGCTTTATATTTTCATTTGTAAAAATAAAAATGTTATATATTTTTGGTACCTTAATTGGTGGCTGAAATTTATCTAAATATGCCGGTGAAAAACCTTCAGAAATTAAATTTATCAATTGAAGTTTTGATGACATATTAAATGATGTACTAAAACATCGTTGTTTATCATCAAATTGGGCCTCTTTTGGTAATTCTGGTACACCCCTTGGTGGCTCTTCAACAATCCATTCATCACCTCGACAATTAAACCACCGTGAAATACGCCAATTGGCCAATTGTTCTTGACCAGAATGATTTTTTATTATATTTTTATTAATCGGTTTTTTATGACAAATTTGGTAATATACTTTCCATGACACTTCCTCAATTAAATGAAGTGATTTACCAACAATCAATTCACTCTTTTTATGCCATATGTAATTTCGAATTAAATTTTTCCAATCTTGGGATACAATTTGACAATTAACAAGTGATTTGTAATCAACAAAATAAATTAGTATTTGTGAAATGATTTCCACGGGTATAGATTTATCACAAATCAATAGACCATTGTTGTTTTTTTCTTCATACTCCATTTGGTCTTCATCATCAATATGATCCATTTTTTTTTTTCTGTAAATTTTTAAATATACAATTAATCAAGTAATCCACTGTTTTAAAATTATATTACTATAGTACATTAACCAACCAGTCAGGTGAAATGAAAAATAAAAAAATAACTCACTTGTGCTTGATAGACTTATATACTTTTATGATGAAGAAAAAAAAAATTCGGTTGACTATTTTCTTGCTCATAAATAGCCGATTATGCCTGGGAAATTGTTGAATCATTATAGATAAAAAAAAAAAATTTACACGACACGTAGATCGTGTTATTGTTTTTGTATACACTTGTCACTAGTAAATTTTTGTATTTGTTGTCCTAAAAAAATGGTGGATCACGTTCCATATTGTCGGGTCTTCAATTTATTTATTGAGAAACACCAAATGATGTTTTGACAATTTTTATAATTTTCTAAAATATAATTAATACTGAAGTTGATAGGACATTGATTAACAAAAATATTTTTACAAGTAAAAAACATGAAATATTATTTGAACTTGGTGATTTAACATCTTGGGTTGTTTGGGTTAAATAAAAGCTGGGAATTGTTAATTTAAAAAATTTTAAAAAAATGAAAATTCATTATTAACAAATGCATCAATATATTTTTATTATAAATATCATTTTTAAAATTTTAAAAAATCAACAAAAGATCATTTTTCTTTATAAATAATTTGTTAAAAATTAATGAATTTGTATTCATTTTAATAGTTAAAATTTTAATTTTCATTTTGTCCTCACATACTTTTGATAATAACATATGCTCCAGTCATTTTACATCCACCAGCTGAGGGCCGTGAATGTCCTTCATGTTGAAAGACAATTTTTCTTAAACCAGGTCCATAATTTTTAAATTCATGAGAAACCTATTGAACATAAAATATACAGTGATAAATTAGTCAATTATATTAAAAAGTAACAGAACCCAGTAATTTTTTTGTAATTAAAAAATACTTACATGTTGCCATGTACATTTTTTTTCCTCACTTATTGTTCCATTAAAAAAAAAAGTATCTAGAGTTTTATTTCTTTCACCAAGAAGACGTACAGAGCATTTGTAATTTGCTGGACGATCTGTGCTACAAGTGTACCACTCTCCAATCTATAAAAACACAATTAACAATCAATATTTTTCTATCGTAAATATCAAAAATGTCTATTTTAAATATTAAAAATGCGTATACCTCAATTAAAGGATGATAATTATCAAAAAATTCTGATGAAAGTCCTGTATTATCTAAATGAATAACTTGACGTTTTACAGAATTATGAGAAGCTGTTACAAAACAACATTGTTTATCATCAAATTGAGCCTCTTTTGGTATTTCTAGTACACCACTTATTGGTGGTTTCTCAACAGTCCAACCCTCACGACCCTGACAAATGAATAACCAATCATCTAAATTATCTTTTCCAGAATAATTTTTTATTAAATTCCTATTAAATGGTTTTTTATGACAAATTTGATAATAAACTATCCATGACATGTCTGTGATTAAACACAGTGATTGGCCAACAATTAATTCACTTTTTCTACGCCATATATAATCTTGAATTAAATTATTCCAATGTTTACAGACAACTTGACAATTAACAAGTGATTTATAATCAACATACTGAATTAATATCTGTGAAATTACTTCTTCAGGTATATATTTATCACTCATCAATAGACCATTGTTGTCAATTTGATTATTATCAATATGAGACCACGATTGACCCATTGTTTTCTGTAAATATTTTTTAAAAATATAATTAAATTACGTAATTGAGTATTTTAAAATTAATCTAGCAATAGTTTTACAATGTCACCTGGTTATATACCACGTGAATTGAGAAAAAAAAACAACCTCAATAGTTAATAATTAACATGACTACGTACCTAATAGATATTTGCTTTTTGTCTGCTGTTGATCTTTTATTGATGAGTCAATGAAGGTGCGTAAAATTAATTGTTAAATTATAAAATAAAATTTCATGCAGTAAAAAAAACGATGATGAGCGACGAATGTCTTATTAATTAATGGCAGCACGTGCATTAACACATAGTGGACAGCTTGATGAATCATCATAGATTAAAAAAGGAAAAAAAAAAAAAAATGTACGCGGCATCTAAAACACGTATACACGATGACGGAAATCATGATAGTTATTTTTCACCGCACTAGAATCTATAGATACCGATAAATTTCTATATTCCCTGTCGTAAAAAAGTCATCAGGATTATATCAATACATTTTTACAAAATAAAATACATTTTGAATCTCAATAAGTCAATGAAAAAAGAATTATTGTATTGTTTCTTTATAAATAATTAATTAATTTTTATTTTTTTTTATTTGCATCAACATATGTTTAATTTAAATGATATAAAAATTTAATTATCAGTTGTTGATTGTGGTAGTGATTTTTTTCCATCAGATAATTTGATAATAGCATATGCTCCTGTCATTTTGCTACCATAGTGTCCAGCCCAACTCTGTTGGTCTTTTCCTTCATGTTGAAATACAATCTTCCTTAATCCAGGTCCAAAATTTTTAAATTCATGGGACATCTTTACAAAATAATAATAAATTAATTAATTAATTATCAAAATAAATAAAATATAGCTTTTAAAATAAACCTGATAAATTTGTACAAATAAAAATACATACATGATGCCAAATATTTTGTGTGTTTCCAGTCATTGTATGATCAAAATTAAAAGTATCAATTGTCTTATTTTTGTCATCAAGAAGACGTATGGAGCATTTGTAAGATGCTAGACAATCAGATCTGCAACTGTACCATTCTCCAATCTATAAAATGACAATTAATTATTAATATTTTCATATTTTTCTTATTTGTAAATGATAAAAACACATACATCAATTGAAAGCTGATAATTATCTAAAATTTCTGGTAAAAATCCTTGAGAAACTAAAGAAATAGCTTGACGTTTTATACAAGGAGAATATGATGTAACAAAACAACGTTGTTTGTCATCAAATTGAGCTTCACTTGGTAATTCTGGGACACCAATTGGTGGTTCTTCAACAATCCACTTATCACCACCTTGCAGAATTACTTTCCAATGTTTTAATTGTTCTTGACCCGAATGATTTTTTATTAAATTTTTATTAAATGGATTTTTATGAATTATTTGATAATAAACTATCCATGGTATGTCCGTGATTGAACAAAGTGATTGGCCAACAATTAATTCACTTTTTCTACGCCATATATAATTGTGAATTAAATATTTCCAATGTTTACAGACAAGTTGACAATTTAAAAGTGATTTATAATCAACAAAATAAA
This sequence comes from Aphidius gifuensis, assembly GCF_014905175.1. Lineage (NCBI taxonomy): Eukaryota > Metazoa > Arthropoda > Insecta > Hymenoptera > Braconidae > Aphidius > Aphidius gifuensis. The sequence continues at coordinate 21,989,971 of NC_057790.1, forward strand.
TTAGTATTTTTGAAAGGAGTTCCTCAGGTATATATTTATCACAAATTAGTAAACCGTTGTTGTTGTTTTCCTCATACTCCATTTGATTTTCATTATCAATTGCCATCGATTCCATTTTTTTTTTTCTGTGAATTTTTAAAAATAATTTATAATTAAATTTATCAGCTATTTGTAAATTAAACTTGTAGATGTTTTAGAATGTCACGTGGTTATAACACGTGTTTTGAGAAAAATAATAAAATATTAAATTGCAAATAATTAATACAACCACGTACCTGATAAATTAGTAGTCTTTGTCTGCTGTTGATTTTTTGATGAATATATTCTTGATGAACCAATGTCAATGTAGTATTAATTGTTGAATGATCAAATTACATATGATGGTGCAAGGAAAAGATGATGACTGACGAACGCAGACGAACGTATCGTTCGTGATCGGCAGCACATGTATAAAAACTACGTAGGTTACTTGATGAATCATCAAAGATTAAAAAAAAATTAACTTGGACCCATGTGTGGCTCCTAAAACTTGTTAACACATGCACGATGACCAAGCTGACGATAACAATTTTTTATTATTTTTTTGTATTCACTGTCCTAAAAAAAATCGTGGACCAAGTCTCATGTCAGGATCATCAATAAATTCATTTGAACACATGATGAAGTTGTAAAATAAATGTATTACATATAATTGGGAAATTTTCAAATCAACATGAATATATTGCATCAATAAAATTAACAGCTGGATTTAAAAATTCATCATTTTATTTGGTTCATCTTGATTTACTTGATGGCTTATTATTATTCTGATATAACAACACTTTTTTATTAAAACAGTTGATTGTATTTATAAAGTTTTTAATGATTTTGTAAAATTTAAAAATATTATTAATACTGAAGTTGATAAAATATTGATTTGAAAAAAATCTTTTTGCAAGTAAAAAACATAAAATATTAGTTGAACTTGGTGATTAAACATTTTGGCTTGTTAGAAAATTATATGTAGCTCTAAATATTACATAATTTTTTTTGTTTATAATCAAAATCCAGTACCAAAAAATCTTGTTAATTTAAATGAATTAAAAGTGCAAATTATTGATTTTATATAAAAAAAAATATATATATAAATTTATCAATAAAAATACATAAATATATATATTTTCCATAATTGTTATTTAAAAATGTTGACAAGTTAATAAAAAAATCTTTTTTACAAATTTTAATAGTCAACATTCAAGAAGATAAAAATAAGGTAACTTGCACATGTTGCCAGCAACATAATTTGAATGATAAAAAATTAATTTTCCTTGTTATTTATTGATAGCAGTAGTGAGTTTTTGAGCTTTAATAATAACATATGCTCCAGTCATTTTACTACCATAGTGTCCAGCCCAAAAACGTTTGTCTTGTCCTTCATGTTGGAAAAGAATCTTCCTTAATCCAGGTCCATAATTTTTAAATTCATGGGACATCTTTAAATAATTAAAATAAATAAAATATAGGTTTTAAAATACACCTGATCAATTTGTACAAATAAAAATACATACATGATGCCAAATATTTTGTGTTTCATCAATGATTGTATCATCAAAATTGAAAGTATCAATTGTCCTATTTTTGGCATCAAGAAGACGTATGGAGCATCTGTAATATGCTGGACAATCCCATCTGCAACTGTACCATTCGCCAATCTATAAAATAACAATTAATTATTATATATTTTCATATTTTTCTTGTTTGTAAATGATAAAAACACATACATTAATTGAAGGCTGATATTTATCTAAAATTTCTGGTGAAAATCCTTCAGAAACTAAACAAACAATTTGACGTTTTGTACATGGAACATATGATGTAACAAAACAACGTTGTTTATCATCAAATTGAGCTTCTTTTGGTACCTCTGGTACACCAAGGGGTGGCTCCTCAACAATCCAATCATCACCACCTTGTCCAATGATTGTCCAATGTTTCAATTGTTCCTGACCCGAATGATTTTTTATTAAATTTTTATTAAATGGTTTTTTATGAATTATTTGATAATAAACAGTCCATGAAATATCTTCAGTTGAGCACAATGATTTTCCAACAAGTGATTCATACTTTTTACGCCATATATAATTACGAATTAAATTTTTCCAATGTTTACAAACAAGTTGACAATTGACAAGTGATTTATAATCAATATACTGAATTAAAATTTGTGAAATTACTTCTTCAGGTATATATCTATCACACATGATCAAACCATTGTTGTTGTTTTCATCATACTCTATTCGTTCTTCAGTATCATGATGAGCCAACATTTGACCCATTGTCAATTTTATTAAAATTATAATTCAATTAATTAAATCTTTTAAAATTAAACTTGCACAAGTTGTGTAATATCAGCTGATGATGTCAGGTAAAATGACTCATAAGGAGAAAAAAAAAATATATTAATTGAGTATTTTCTTGCTCTTTTCTCAGCTTTTCTTTGACGTTGTGAAGTTGTCTCCAATCATACCAACTGACAAAAATTAATTTTATATTTTTAATATACCGCATAAATATAATAGTCACCTTCATTTTTATATCTTAAATAATAATTATATTTTTTTAAAATATAAAAACAATACATTAGTTATTAAAAATACTATTAAATACCATCAAAAGTTGTAATTTTCATGAATAAACTGGCCTGAAGTTAGCAGCTTGGTCGTAGTCATGATTGCCAAATTTAAAAACAATTTTTAAAAAACAATAAAATTAATTAAATAAAAGTTATATGAACAATTGTTTTCTTTTAACAAAAAACCTGTTAAACTTAAATGCATCATTTTAATTGCATTGAAAACCTAGAAATTTATTTCTTTTTTCTATAAAAATTAAACTTGATTCCAACTTGCAAAAAAATAGTAGAAATGCAACTAATAATTTGTCATAAATAACGTCTTAAATTAAAAAAAAAGGTAGAGATAATAAAATGTATTTTAAATGCATAAAATTTATGTATTTTTTGTGTATTTATTATCAACATCTTCATCATCATTTCCTTATTGAAGTAACAGATTATTGGAAATATGTACGTGGTTTGCGTACACTAAATCTTGGCATCTGGTTACGATGTTGAATTCTTTTGGGTAATGGGAAACGAATCTTGGCATCATGGAATTGTTTGACCTGGGGTCTGCGACAGTTTGATGCTTTAACAAGTTCAACTTTGATGATTTGAATTGAGTGAGCACGAGCACGATGACGAGCACCCATATCACGGTAGCATTGTGTTACTGCACCTGATACTGTCAAATCTCTGTACTCACGGTACATGTTGTGAGTTCCAGATCTTGAATCATAACGTAACCAAATTCCAAAATTTTTAATTGTAACTGGTGATTTTTCATACACCTAAAAAAACAATCATAAATACAATTATTAATTTATATTGTTATTTAATTTTTTTGAGTAAAAATTTAAAGTGATAAATTACCTGTTTAAGAGATACAATTTCTCCAGTTGATTTCTTGAATTTTTTCAATTGTCTCAAGAAATACCAAAAACGAGATTTTGCAACAATTCTATCTGGTGCAAAAATTCTCATTTTATAAAGAGGAGTTGTCTTCTCCTTTTCTGTTGGAAGTTTTCTTCCAATGACTTCATATTCTTTAAGCTAAAAAAAATTTAAAAAATAAATTAATTTATTAAATTGAGGTTATGTAAACCATGCTGCCTAATTTAAATCAATTAATCACTTTGAAATATAAATATTAATCACTATTAAACTTTTTTATCTATTATATTATTTTATAAGTAATTATTTTTCACATTATTTTCATTGTATATTTATTTAATTATTTAAAATAATAACTACCTCTCCTTTAGCCTTCATTTTGCACGGTTTTAACACGCGAGAGTCAACGAAAAAGGTGGAAAAAGGAAAAAAAATCCACACACTGCCACACACAAAACAGAAAATATTCTCGAGTTTGCGCAAATAATATCAAAATGGCTGCTGTTGTTAATCCGGTTATTTAAAATTATTTAAAACAATTATTTTGATATTATTATTAATAATTTTTATTAACTAATAGTAATTATTAAAAATTAATTACTAAAAAGTACGAAATATTTCAACAATTATTATACAAAAGTATTTTAAAAAATTTTTTATCAATAGATAATCAATCAATATGTATAAATAATTTATGTTTTTAATTTTTAAAATATGCATGCTTGTTTTTTTTTTACTTAAAAAAAAATATAAAATTTAATTCAAGTGTCTTTGATTAGATGAATTTGATGAATCATTAGATTCATTTGTTGTTGGTGGTGGTCTTCTTGATGTTGGAGCTTGTGAAGATGTTCTAAGTCGATTGGCCAATCTTTGTAATGCATTTTCAAAACTAATTGGAGATGATCTATCAGTTGTTGTTGGTGTTGTTGTTGTTGTTGTTTGATTAGTATTACGTTGAATTGCATTAATTTGAGAAGTTGAAGAATCAATTGTTACATTATGATTTGGTCTAATTGAATATCTTAAATGTGATGAATATGGTGTATGTCTATTTGTTCCAATTGTTGATCTTCTTGGTGGTGTTGATCTTCTTATATTATTATTATTTGTATTTAAAGTTGATATAAAATTATTTCTTGCATTCATTTCTCTTTCAATATTATCAATTCTATTTTGTTGCATTCTTACACGTAGAGATATTAAACGATCAACCATAACTTCACGAAATCTTGATTGATTATTTCTTGTTTCAATATCAGGAACAGATCTATTACTAATACCAACAATTGGTGATGTTCCAGTATCATTTGTTGTTCTTTGATTATTATTTTGATTTGTTAAACAAGCACGTAATGCCATTGATACCATTCTAGCATGTTGTTCTCTTGATCTCATTTGTGATATTCTTGTAGCTCTTGTTGATGCTAATGATGATGACGATGACGATGATGATGAATTTTGTCTTATTGAATTATCAAATCTTTCAATTGATGATTGAATAGCTATATCTCTAACTAAATTTCTCGTTTGTCTATCACCAAGTTGATTAACATTTGAAGAATTTAAAGATTGGCTAGCTGAATTTGATGGATTTATTATTCCAATAAATGAATCACTCACTAAAGGTGCTGGTAAATCACTAGCTGTTGTTGTTAAATTCTGATTTATTATTTCAGCTGGATTAATTGAATCATTATTTGATGGTATATTATTCCATACTAATGGATAATCCAAATTCAATGACGAGTTATTAATCATTTGAACTGAATCTATTGGATTTTGTATAATTCTTGACACAGCATGTTGTTGTTGTTGCTGTTGTTGTGATGAATCTTGTGCTGTTGTTGTTGTTGTTGTTGTTGGGTTTGATTGTACTGGTCTATGATATCTTGATGCTGTTGATGCTGTTGTACGTGTACGTCCAGCAATTCCATCACGTCTAACTGTTGATGACTGTGAGTTATTAATATGTTGTCTTGCTGATGAATTATCACGTGGTATAAGATGTTCATATCTTTCTAATTCAACTTGTGTTAGCTCTCTTGGATCAGTATCAATTCTATAAACTGGAATTTGTCTGTATGGTCTACCTCTTGATACCAATGGACTTGGTGTTTGAAGATGATGATTATTATTATTATTAATTTTTTGATTATTTTTATCTTGTTGTTGAAATTGTGTTGAATTGTGTTTAATAAAATCAGATAATGGTCTTGTTTCAAAGCTTTTATATCCTTGACTGTTACTGCTGCTGCTATTATTATTTTTAGATTTATTATTTTCAATGTCATTAATATCAGGAACAACTTGTTCTTCTTCACCAATAATTTTAGGTATTTTTAATGTACCAATAATTGTTGATAATGAATCTAATACTTGTATTGCAGTTAAACGTTGATTTGGTTGTAATACAAGTAAATTACGTATTAAATTAATAGTACCATTTGATACTCTACCATCATTTGGTATAAAAAAATTAGCAGCTTTAATACGTATAAATAATTGAGTTGGATTACTATCATAAAATGGAAATTGTCCATAAAGCATTGTAAATAATACAACACCACATGCCCACATATCTGATGGTTTACCTAAATATGGTTTACCACATAATACATCTGGTGATATATATGCTGGTGAACCACGTTGATCTTTTAATAAATCATTTTCACTTGATAAATATTTACCTAAACAAAAATTTGTTATTGTTACTTTTCTTGTTTTACGATTTAATATTAAATTACCTAATTTAATATCTCTATGTACAATATTTTTTTTATGTAATTCAGCAATTATTTTAATTGTATCAATAAATATTAATAAACTTTCTTTTTCACATAATTTTTTTTCTCTAATAACATGATGTTGAAGATTTAATAAATCACTATTTATTGGATTATAATCATGTGATGTTAAACAATCAAGTACTAAACATAAACGTTTTTTTAATTTACCAGTATATATTCTTTTACCATTTGATAATGTTTTTTCACTTAATGCACAATCTTTAAAAAATCCATGATGTTGAACAACACCATTTTGATTTTTTAATAAACTTAATAATGAATATTCAGCATGTAGTAACATTTTACCTTGTCTATCATCTTGTGTTTCATATTCATTATTATCTTTAAGTGTTAATATTTTAATTGTATAAAATTTATTTGTATCTGTTTTTTTAGCTAAACATTGTACAATACTTTGAACAGGTGATGTACCAATTAATGGACCAAGTATATATGGACCAGCTTTCTTAATTATTTTTGGAGATACTTTGGTACCTTCAATTGGTATTTTAATATTACATGGTATTTTAGTTTGACTAGTTGTTGGTATATTTAATTCACCAATTGATTGATTGCAATTTGTTATTGGTATTATATCATTATTTATATCAACTGAATTAAATGTAACATTATTATTCATACGTTCAAGTGATAATGCATCATTTAATTGTACTTGATTTGTATTTGTATTATGATTAATATCATCATCACTTTGAATTAATGACCTTGACACATTATTGACATATGGAACATCATCATTTATGATAAAACCATCAGGATCTATTGGCTGTGAATCATTTGTCATTTGTTGATTTATATTTGAGACAGTTAATGTATCAATATTATTTGATTCACTTGTATCCATTGATTCATAAACATTATCCATTTGATTTTGTATTACGTTATTCGTTGTTGTTGTTGTTGTTGTTGTTATTGTTGTTGCTATGTCTTCATGACTACTTGTCATATTTTTTCTATTAAAAAAAACAACATTTATTTTAATTATTTTAAATAATACTTATGATTAATATTATGTCTATTAATTTAATTTATTTATTTTGCTTTGTTTTACCTTTAATGGCAATAAATTGTTTTCTTTTTTTTTATTCACAAATTGATGATGTATCAAAACACTCAAGTGCCAAGTGCACAAGCAGGTTAGGTTAGATTAATTTTTGCTCTTTTTTTTTGTTATTTGTTTTCAAAACAAGATGGGGGGGGGGCATCACTATAAATATAATAATTATAATTTTTGTTGTTGTTGTTAATTATTATTATGTTTAATGTCAGTATATTGTTGTTGTTGTTTTTTTATTCTTTTTCATTTTTTAAAGCTTAAAGTTAATTTTATTTTTAAAAATACTTGATGAGTCAGAATTTAATTTTATTTACTCTACATTTTATTTTTATTTTATCATTATATGTACATGTAGATGTATGAATAATAACTACTGGTCATTACAAAAATAGCTTTTTCAAATATTTAAAATATTTATAGTCGTTGCGTAATGCATTGATAATATCCTGGTAAAAAAAAGGAGTATTAAATTTTTATAAATAAAAAAATTAGCAACTTATTTTGCTTATAATTATTAAAAAAATTATTTTGCAAAAATTTCTTAATTAATTAAATAGCTAATTGTCGTAATGTAAATTTAAAATTTCCCGCAAATTGATTACAGCGCTTTTTTTATAAATAAAAAAAAAAAAAACATTAACAATGGCGGATTGCATAAAAAAAAAAATATAGATAAACCGGCAGGACTTTTTTTCCATACAGTGTATGTGTTTTAAAAATAAATAAAAAACTAGCTAAAAATTTATAAATAAAAATTTAAAAAGTAGATAAAAAAACAAGTGTTAAAAATGTGAAAATAAAAAAAACCATTGTTATCTCTTTGAATCATCAAAAAGGATTTTTTTTTTTTTTTTATGATAAAAAATAATATTATTACGGCGTAAAATAACAGATCATAACATGAATGACCTTGAAAGGATAAAACCAATAATCACGTGACGAATGTATATCCTAGAAAGTCAAGGATTGGCTAAAAATAAAATAGGAATCAAACTACGTCGTATTTACCCGGTGGGTGCGACTCTCCCCTCAATTATTATTATCATAAAAAAATATTATTTTCCCACCTTTTATTTACCGGTTTTTTCTTATTTTTTTTTAGCCAATCAAAAAAATTTTAGAATTTGCAATTGGAGTTTGCGCATATTAAAAAAAACAAGCTCTCTATATTTTTTTATTTTTTTTTCAAACAACGCATGCGTTAACTCTTTTTTTTTTAATTATCAATAATAATAATTTTGAATCACGTGAGTGTAAGTTAACAAAAAATCATACATAATATTTATATTTTATATTATTTTTTTGATATTATAAATTTTGTCTATCGCACATTGGTATTTTTAATTTAATTTTTCATTACGGCATATTATTTTTCACCGAGTGTGTCGTTCGCGTCGTTTGTTGCTGTTTTTTTTTTTTCCATCCAACACACACACACAGTAATAAATAAAAATAAAAAAAACACAAGTACGTGGTGTGTCTTGAATTGATGTACATCTAATCATTTATGGATAAAAAAAAATTTCAAGTGAAGTTTAGTAAAAGTGAAATTTAAAAATAAAAAAAATTTCCTACAAGTGTGTGAAAATTATAAAAATAAAAAAGACAAAAATAAATCGAGTGATTACATTTGTGTGTGTGTGAGAGAGAGAAATATATACAAAAATATAAAGAGAGAGTGTATGCCGACAGTCGGGATTTTAGGCTCTCTCTTTTATTTCTCTCTCTCTTTCTCTCTCTTGGCGTCTCGTTTTACTAACCATTGCATTCCTTTTATATATGTGGCTGTCTCAGCTTCAACGACGCGCGAGCGTTTTTACGTGTTTATTTTATCATAATAATATTGTGTCAACAAATAATATTAAAAATACAATAATTAATAATTGTTTAATATTATATTATTATTATTATAATAATATATTTAATATAATAAAAAAAAAAAACATTAGAATTGTGCAAATGGTTTGTTTATAGAACACCAAGATGAAGTCCGACTCAAAACCTTTGTTGACAGCACAAGCTGAAAAAGCCAATCATTACACGTAAGTTTTTTTTTTTTTTTTTTATCTATTATATTTTTTTTTTTTTTATTACTCATATATTAGTGTTGTTGTTTTTATTAATAATTTATACCTACTTAATAATTTAATAGTTTTAATTTTTGTAATTATTAAATAATAATAAATTTATTGTTTTTTGTTTTTAGATATTTAAAAGAATTTAGAGTGGAACAATGTCCATTATTTATTCAACGAAAATGTACACAACATCGACCATTCACGTGTTTCAATTGGCATTTTATGAATCAACGAAGACGTAGACCAGTTAGAAAAAGAGACCGCACCTTTAATTATAGTGCTGATAATTATTGTACAAAATATGATGAAACAACCGGTATATGTTCTGATGGAGATGAGTAAGTTGTATTTAATTTTCATTCAATTCATAATTAATTGGGATTAATATATATATTTTTTTTTTTTGGTGTCTTATCGATTTGTCATTTTATAGGGATGTATATATATATTTTTTTTTATTCTGCTTGTTTTATTCTCCCCTTTTTTTTTCTTTCTTTTTTGTCTCCATTTGTTTCAGGGTTGAACTTGACTAAATCGGCGTCTGCGTTTGACAGTTCAGTTTTTTTTTTTTTTCATCTCATATTTATTTTTATATTTTTTCTCATCTTCAACGAGCAATGACATCCGTTTACTAAATAAAAATTTTATATTACAACATGCTAATGGATGTTATCATAATTGGATATATTTACTTTCAATTTATATGAAAATGTCAAAAGTTCATTTTTCCTCTTAACACTTTTTTTTTTATTTATTTATTTTTCCGTGAACTTCCTGTTTGGTGGTATAAAAAAGTAAACTTTTTAATTTTTTTTTTTTTTTTTTTTTTTATAACCTATAATAATTACGGTAATGACTTGTTGATAAAGAAATAAAAAAATCGCGTCAGCGTATTACTCATATTTATAATTCATGTATAACCTACACCTGTATGTTGACGTGTTACATATTTATTATTTATTTTGAATAATAATATACTTTTATTCTCATGAAATAGCACATTTTTTTTTTATATCTATTTTGATGATAAAATTCACATCTGTTGCATGACACAGATGTAATCATCGCTCGTATAATAATAATAAATACAATAACAAAAATAAAAAATCAATACAACATTGATTCATATTTTAATTTATTGAATAATATTTATCAGATGAATGAATAAAAAATGATACATATTTGTTAACAATAAATTATCTTGTTAATAAAATTAAGCGAATGATTGTGTTGTAATATAGATAATTAATATTACAACTTGATTAAATTTCCCTCCAAAATAAAAAATATAAAATATTTGATAATCGTGTATATGGGGTAACCCCATGATATATAATGCGTGCGCGTATAGAACAGGGAGTTTACCAAACAAAGAAGCCTGCTGTTATTGATTTTCTCTTGAAACACGACGTTAACAAAGAATCATTGGGTACAACACTTTATTTAACTGTTATTTGATGTTATTAAATAACAAATAAATTGTACAAATATGTATTAATTTTTTAAATTCATATATGACTTAATAGAAAGAAAAATATATATGTTAATGATTCATCATCATCATCATGATATTTTAAATAATGTTTTTTATTTAATTTTGTTAATTTATATTAATTACAGTTGTCCATTTCTTCATCGTACTGCTGGTGATACTGAGCGTCGTTATCATTTAAGATATTATAAAACATGTATGTGTGTACATGATACAGATACACGTGGTTTTTGTGTTAAAAATGGACCACATTGTGCATTTGCACATGGTAATCATGATCTCCGTCCTCCAGTATATGATATTAAAGAAATTCAAGCATTAGAAAATGCTGATTCAGATCCAAATTCATCAACAAATGGACCAAATATACTTGATAAAGAACGTAATTTAATGAATGAAGATCCAAAATGGCAAGATACAAATTATGTATTAAGTAATTATAAAACAGAACCATGTAAAAGACCACCAAGATTATGTAGACAAGGTTATGCATGTCCACAATATCATAATAGTAAAGATAAAAGACGTAGTCCACGTAAATATAAATATCGTTCAACACCATGTCCAAATGTTAAACATGGTGAAGAATGGGGTGAACCTGGTAATTGTGAACAGGGTGATGCTTGTACATATTGTCATACAAGAACTGAACAACAATTTCATCCTGAAATATATAAATCAACTAAATGTAATGATGTTCAACAGGCGGGTTATTGTCCTCGTGGAGTCTTCTGTGCATTTGCACATGTTGACCGTGAGTTTACTATACTCAATCGTACGTAAAGCATATATTTTTTTTATTTATTTTTGTTTGTTTGTTGTGTGTAGATTATTGTCTAGCTATTTTTATTTATTGCATTTTTATTAATATTTATTTATAAATTTATTTTGTTTATTTAATAGTTTTACCAACTGAAGAAATGAATCTTTCACGTGATATATCTGTTCCATTGGATTGTGGTACAAATTTAGCTGATTTACTTAGCAATGCATTACCACCTGATAATAATCGTTCAAATGAAAAAGATAAACTTCAAAATGATAGCTGTGTAAGTAAATTATTGCTTTTATTACTAAGTAAAAAAATTTTTAAAAAAATTATAAAACTTGAGAAATTTTTGTAAAATAGTTTTTATCATTACAGAATGGAAGTGGTGAATTATCAGAATCAGCAAGTACAAGTAGTCAAGGAAGTAATAGTTCACATAGTAAAGCACCAGGTGCACAATTACATAATTCAAGTAATAATTCTGGTTTTAATTCATCACAAAAAATTAATAGTATGATGTATAATCCAAATTCTTTAATGCAAATAAGTGAATTAAGAAAACAAATGATGGCATTAGAAAGTGATCAATTATTAACAAAATCAGAAAAAGCACAACGTAAACAAAGTCTTTATTTAGCATACAATATGAATGGTTCAATGGGTAGTCATTCATTAGGTTCTACAATTTCACCATTATCAGGAAGTTCATTTTATCCAAATGACACTGTTGAATCTGTTATTGGTAAGACTTTAAAGATAAAAATATAAATAATTAAATATAAAATATATTATTAATACAATATTTTGTTATTTTTAATTTACAGGTAATGCATTAGATGATTTAAATTTAGATGATCCATTAAATCTTGTTGATTCAATTCATAGAGATACAAATTCACCAATAACAAATTCAATATCAGCTGGTTTAGTTAGTTCTGGTTTACTTGGTAGTACAGCACCAGTTAATATACCTGGAATGGCTGAACGTTCAATGTTACAAAATTTTTCACCAACAACATCAAGTCCATTACAAAATCTTCAGTCAGCTGGTTTTCTGACTGGTTCACGTTTTTCACATCAAGATTCAATTGAATCATCAATGCCATTTATGAGTCATTCAATATCATCAGATCCATTTAGTAATCATATACAATTGAGTAGTTCAGCATCAAAATTAAGTGGTTTTAATAGTAGTTTATTTGATTTTGCAAATCAAGGATTATCACCATCACGTACACAACAATTACCAGCATCACCACTTATTAATACATTTTCAAATATAAGTCCAAGTAATTCAAATTCATTATCAGAGGTAATTATTAATAATTTAAATATATAATAATAATGTTAATATAAAATATTAAATATGTATTTTTATATTATAGTTACAGCTTCAACGATTAAGAGAAGAATTAACATCAAGTAGAGCACAACTTGCAACTTGGGATGAAAGAATAAATCAAGCAAGAGTTGCATGTGCTGCATGGCAATCTGAAAGTGAAGAAGCTAAAAGAAAAGCATCATTAGCTGAACAACAACGTGATGATGCACTTATGCAAGTTAAACAATTAAGAGTTGAAAATGATTCACAAGCAACAAATGGTGGTGATTCATATGTTAATTCACTTAAACGTACTGGTGACATTAGAAATATGTCAATTGCTGGATTAAAATCAATACAATCACAATTACGACAAGATCTTGAAGAAATTGAAAAGGTAAATATCATAAATATACAAGTTAAATATATATATTTTATAAATTATTTTTGCTTTTAGGTACTTTATAGAGAAACAGCAACAAAATGCATGGTTTGTGAAGAACAAAATCGTACAGTGACATTGTCACCTTGTAATCATTTTGTTGTTTGTAATACATGTGCACCAAAACAACGTGATTGTCCATACTGTCAAACACCAGTTGTTTCAACAAATTAAATTATTATATCATTTTTTTTTTTTTTCAAATAAAATAAACTAAATACATTCAACAAGTATATTTAAAAAAAATAAATCATCATATGCTTTCAACAAGTTTTCCAAGTTTAGCAATGTGAGTGTGAATTTAAAAAACTAATTTTATTAAATAAACAATGCGTGATATAGACAAACAAAAAAAAAAAAACATTTAAAAAATAAATTTATCTCGGGAGTGAATAAGTTTAAAGACAATTATTCAAATATTAATTTAAAAAAGAAAATAACAAAAGTTTTTTTACTTTATTTTTTATTTTTATTAATCATAAAATTATTTAAAGCAATTTTAAGATTATTATTATTAAAAAATAATAGTTTATTTCAAATTTAATTGAGCCTATGATTTTTGTGTTTGCTACAAGTGTATTTTATTGTGTTGTGCGTTTCTACGTTGACATAGTTTCGAATGAGAAACAAAAAATGAGAATTTATCGAATAATGATAAATAAATAATGCGCAATGATTATATCCAATTTGGATAGTTGAAATAAATTTAATAAAATAGATTGAGAAACAGTATATAAAAGTAAAAATAAATAATTCATCAATTGAAGATCGCCAATGTCGTTGGTGTAACAGAAGCAACGAAAAAAAATAATAAAATCAGCTGATAAACTGTGCAGTGTATGTATTTTTTTTTTTTTTTTTTGTTTTTTTTTTTTTTCTTTTCATATTTTAAATATTATTAGATATTTTTTTATGTCTAGAAGATTTAGGAATTCAAGTATTAACATATATTCATTCAGCTAGAGTTGAAAGATATATATTTTTTCTTTCCAATTATTTTGAAATATAATTATTTTTCTTTCATTACGATAACATTTATATTTTTAGAGTTTTTGAATTTCATATGTCATTTTTATAAGCACACGTAGGCTAACAATTTTCACATGTTAATGAATATTATAATTAATTAAATGACAGTATATTTCAGCTTCAATAATAACCTATTTTTCTTTTTTTTTTTTTTTTTCATTTATGCTGAAAATTTAGATATTCACTCTCAGAGTTTTAAATATTTTCATAATAATAAATGAAGAATTTTTTTGTTTACAAAAACCGTACTTTATATTATTAAGTATATCGACATAATATAAATTATATTTATATAAAAAAAAAAATGAAAATAATCTATATAAATTAATAACAATACAGAATTTATTTCTATAATTAAAAATTGTATATTTAATATTTGTTTATATTTAGAGAACTATAATTAACAATTTTTTCTGACTTGATTTATATATTATATATATATTTTTTTTTCTATTTTCTCATTCAATTTAAAAAGTATATAAATATATTGTATGAGAAATTATATTATCATAAGAATTTTAGGATTTTTCAATTCAATCAAAATATTAAATAATATCGTGATTATATTTAAAAAATAAAAAAAAAAAAAAAAACAAAGTGTATATTGCACAGTTTATCTATGGAAAAAAATAATTAAATTTTTTTCTTCCTGATTAAAATTATAATAATATAAAAATATATATTATATTGTAATAATAATTGCAATAAATTAACGACATTTTATTTAAAAAAAAATTTTTAAAAGTCGTTTATTGCAAACAAATTTAAGTTAATGATGGTGACAAATGAATAATAATTTAAGCAACATTTAGTAGAATAGATAGGACAACGTTATTATCAAATTTTTTTTTCTCCTCATAGACATATTATGCTAAAAATGAAATAAACTACATGAAAGAATAAAAAAAAAACTAAAAAAAAAAAAATACATAAAATATACATAAAAAGTTAAAAAAAAAAAAATAAAATAAAAATAAAATAACTAAATAATAATAATAACATTAACAATCATTTTAAGAAAATTACAAAAATTTAAAAAATCAAATTTATTTGATAACCGTGCATTTATGATTGATTGATTGATAAATTTTTTCCAAAAAGAAAGAAAAATTAATTTATAATTTATACAGGAATTTTTCTTTTTTTTTTTTCTTTAATTTTCACATCCGTTTATCTATATAAATCTGTACAAGATCAAAACTATGAGGCCAAAAATAATATTTATAAAAAAACAATGATGAAAAAAGTAATTAAAAAATTGATTTTATTAGGTCTGTTTTTTATATAACAAAATTTATAAATAAATAAAATAAAAGTATGAAATAATATACTTTTAAAATAATAATAATTTTTCTGTGGTTATGATGATTTGAAAATAAATATTACAATAAATAATGTGTGAAAAAATATAAATTGAATATAAAATAAATAGTCAAATATTAAAATTTAAAAAACAATAAATTATATTGTCATTTTTTAACCACAGAATTATTTATAAATGCACTTTAGGATTTAACAAATTTTTTTGAATACGATATTAATTGTATACTTAATCCATATAGCAGTGTTCTTTACAAGTACAGCCGAACGAAATAACTCTTTGAATTAAAATTAGTTGAATAAAAAATTTAAGAAAATATAATAAAAACGGTATTAAAAATTAATAATAATAATAATTTAGTATTTCAATGCTTACTTGTAAAGACCACTTATTTTATTGGCTCATTGTGATCGCAACAATTATTATTAAATAGTTTTTCTTTTTTAAATTTCCATATAACAATATTTATTTTCATTGTAAAATAAATATTAATAGCAATAAATTACTTAGGCCTATGAAAATATAATTTTTCATATTTAAAAACAATTAAACAATGACGGATTAAAATTTTAATCATGCGATCATACTGAGCGTAAAATATTAGGACAGATACTTTTAAATATTTAAAAAATAATAATTAAAAAAACAAACATACAATATACACACACAACAAAATAATAAATAAATAAAACTTATAATGTTATTTTACTTATAATATGAGATGAAAAAAAAAAGGTCGTATGATAATAAAATAATAGCAATTATAAAATTCAACAAATTTAGAATTAATAATAAAAAAAAAAAAAAAGAAAAAAAGTAAAAAAAAAAATGAATAAAAAACAAAATAGGCTAATAGGAAAATAACAAAATAAAAAATTATATAGCAGTGTCTAAAAAAAAATATTTAAAAAATTAATGTAATCGAGAATAATCGATTTAAAGTTATTGCCCTCTTGTTGGTTATCGTATTTTTTTTTTTTCAACATTTTTTTTAGCTTCTTTTTTTTATAAATAAAAAACTACAGTATGCGATGATAATTATATTAATTAAATTTAAAATTAAAGCCACATTTTAAATGTGTGTCTGTGTGTGTTTGTATAATTATTAAAATTAATAAAAAACTTGGAATAAAATAATAATTTTTTCATTTAAATTGCACAAATAGAAAAGCAAGGAAAAAAAAAAAAATAATTGATAGCCAACATAAGGGCACAACGAATTGAAATATATTATATATTTTTGAGAAAAATAAATAAAAATTACAAACTTATATATACTCAAATGAATAAAATACATGCTTGACAATTTGATCTGTTTGTGCAAATGATTTTTCTGCGTTTGACAATGTTTAATTCGATTTTTAAAAATATATTATAATTAAAAAAAAAAACAAGAATGCGCTTTGATTGTTTAATTATTATTTGTACAAAAAACCTACAGGATTTATGAAATTTAATAATTAAAAAACATGGACAAGAAGAGAGAGAAAGAGAGCATATGGCTTAGTGGAAAAATTATCAGCACAATTCAGTCAAAAAGAGACGATGAAAGGTAAAAGAAAAAAAATATTAAAACATAATCATTTGAATAAATATCATCGCAATTATACAGTAAATAAATAATTAAAAAATTTATAGTATTACGAAAAAACTTATATAAATTAAATTGAAAAATTAATTAATATTTATTTTAATTAAACAATTTGCCAATTTAAAAGAAAAATTACATTTTTATTTTCATTTTTTTTATTTTAAAAATAATATAAAGCCAATGATGGATTAAATAATGACAATATATTTGTTATTTGCTGGAGTAAATTAAAAAATAAATACGTACGAATAATAAAATACCTCATGCAACAAATTAAATGTCTAAAATCACACACATACAATTAAAAAAAAATAATAATCATTCTTATAAAATTATGTGCCAAATTTGGCACTTATGTAAAGAAAAAAAAATTATATATACAAGCATTTTGGACTTAAAAATGTAATTTGTAATTTTATCTTTTACATCCATCAGATTGTAAATTATTTTTATTTTTTTATTCCCAAATAATTAATTTTCCATTGTAAAAAATTGACAAAAAATATTGGCAAATACAATGCTCAATTTGGCAAATTGATAATGAAAAAAAAAATAAAGAAGAAGCTAATTAATTAATCATGAAAATAATAATATTTTCCAATTTATAAAAACTCTATGTAACTGAATAAATAATTATGTTGTTTACAATCACACATACACACACTGAAAGACAATTTATAAACGTGATTTAACAACATAGTCTTCCGGAATAGCAACAATAAATTGTAAATTCATCTCCAATGAAAAAAAAATAAATAAAAAGCAATACTTTGAATAATGAAAAATAAATGATAGTAATAAATTTTGGCTTATATAAAAATTTATAGAAATGATAAATAAAAAAATTTAAAAGAAAATCTAATGTCAGTTATAAATTGCTTTACAGTGCGTTGAAATTACAAATGTTTTTAATGAAAAAAATGAAAATTAAATAAACGTAAAATTACAATAAGTTGTGGAAAATAATTTTCATGATTTTAAATTTGCTGTTAATCCGATTGAAAATATTTCAATAATATATATGAACATTTTTTAAAATAATAAAAATTATTTGTATTTTAAATAGTGGTTGTTTCCCACATTTTATATGTGTATATAATAAAAAATACCTGTTAAATTGTAAAATTCATATCATCTTTTTCAATTGTCTGGATTTTTAAATTTTCCAATATTTTATGGCATAAGCAAAAAAAAAAAAAAGTAATTATTATACAAATTGTACCTTGATAAATTTGTTTTAAATTTTTTAATCCATTTTTTGTTTTTGAATATTTAAACAATAAAAATAAAAAATGTCAATGTTTTTATTTATAAAAACATTTTTATAAAATGGCAAAAAAAATTTATATCTGAAAAACCTGGATTATTTATTTTTCTGTATGCACAATTTTGTAATAAAAATAAGATAAATAAAAAACAATTTTTTTATCATAATAAAATATTGAACGAAAAAAAAAAAAAACTGTAGCAAATTCTAATAAATTTCAGTACAAATTGATAATTAATAAATATGGATAAAAAAAAAATAAAATTATTATTAATATGATTGTGAAAAAGATGGAGTGAATTAATAATAAATAATAAAATAATAATAAATTGATAAACCATATTTTTCATTTGGCAAATATCAACATTAAAAAATTAAATTTTTAAATAATCAAAACCCAATTTTACCATGATACGAAAAAATAAATAAAAAACAAATGGATAATAATTTTACTATTTTTCCGATGACTGAAAATTTATATTAAATAAATAAATAATGACAACAATCTGATATGGCATAATAAAATTCGTAGAACGAATTAAAAAAAATTTTCTTTTTTTTTTTTTTTTCATTTTTTAAATAATTTCTTTTGAATAATGATATTAAATTAAAATAGAAATAATAGTTATATGTCAATCAATAAATTAAAACAAAAAAATTTATATTCCAAGTTTTTTTATTATCAATTTCCAATTCATTATTCATTAATCATTTTATTAACTAAATAAAACTAAGTATGTCAGTTCAATGACCTAATTATCCAATTATTTTTACAATTGTTACATTTCTAACAATGTTTAATAATAACCTTTTTTTCTTTTTAATTCTATCTAAATTATTTATTTATAATTTTTTTTTTTAATTAGAAGGCCAAATTTTTATTTCATTCAATGTACTTATATGACTTAATATATCAGTTACAATTTGTATAATTTACAGTTACAATTTTTTAATTAGAAAAAAAACTTTTACTATTATTATCATTACCAAATTATTATTATTATTATTATTATTTTAGCATCACATATCGATAAATTTTTAAATGATAAAGAAAAAGATCAATTGATTTTAAAACAATTTTTATTATAGTAAAACTTTTAATTTTCAATTATTGTACAAAATTTTAATTTTTAATTTTTTAAATAATTGAATATTTCAATTTTTTTACCGATTGTACAAACACGATTTGCTTGATAATTTTTAAATTTTATTGATGCAAGTTTTTCCAGCCGATCAATAATATTGTCAATTTCTAATTCAGAATATGTTCCAATCTTTTTATCTTGTCGCAGTTTTTTTAATAATTTTATATAACATTTATTTTCTAAATCTTTTTCTTTTAAATATTCAAAACGACTCATTATTGCATCAAGTAACATAGAAGTAGTTCGATTAGTCTTCATAGTATACTCTTTGATTTTTTTATCGAGTAACTTTGTTGCATTACTTATGCTTCCAGACGTACAATTCATACAGTAAGTACTTAATATTCTCCAGAAAGCTTCTACGTCTTTTTCAAATTCACCAAAATCACTCATGTCTGCTCGAAATTTTTCTATAAACTCTAATTTATATGATGATGTTTTTACTAGAGGTGCTTCATTAACAGTTTCTGAAATCAAAAATTAAAAAAATTATTATATTTTACTAGTAAGTATTTCTAGTCTACTATTTTTAGTCATTTAGAAGCTTGCCTTCAATAATCCATGATGATGGGTCCCGAATTTGATCAGCATAAAGTTGGTCCAATCGACAAGAAATATTTTCAACTTCATATTCCGAGTATTGTGTAATTACTTTTTGTTTTCTCATTTCTTTCAACAGTTTTATGTAAAATTCATTTCTTAAATCTTTTTTTTCAAATTTCATCATACGAGTAATTATTATATCAATCCAGTATCCCTCCTCTTTTTTTAAACTATTAACAATAAATTTTTCAACAGCATTTACTTGGTGATGCTCATAATTCATGTAGACCTTATTTAACATTTTCCAGAAAGTTTTATTTTCTACTTCATCAAGCAGTGCTCTTAATTTGTCATGATTTAGCATTGTTGGCATGACACTTGCTGAAAGCAGAATTTAAAAAAAGGAAAAAAATAAATAATTTTTTTTTTTGATATCGAGTAATGATAATTCAATAATATATATACAATAAAAAAATAATGTAATGTATTAAATAATAAATAAATAGTAAAAACTTTATACACAAAAGTTTTTTTTTCAATATAATATATTGGACCAAGGATCCATTCGTTATTTAACATTTTTTGTTTTTTTAATTTATAAATTTAATTACTAAAAAAGTACGAGAAATAGTTATAAATTTAAATAGTTATATATTTAGATAATTTAAACAAACAATACCTTTAGATAAATAAAAATCTCGATACAAGATTCTGATACTTTTGATACTTGAAAAGATGAAAAGCATCAAAATCAATTTATTATTCATCTTATACAATTGGCCGAACCAAAAAAAAAGCTATTAATAATTTATATATTTAACTTAAATTTATTAACAACGAATTTTTAATTTAATGTTTGAAATAAAAGAAATTATATGGTGTAGTTTTTAAAAAAATGCGACTGCACTCGATTTTGTAAATAACAAATTTGTACTGAGGAGACACGTTAGCCAACGTTAGACACGTGGGGTTTTATCAGGTTTTGTTAGGTTAGGTTTATGATTTTCATTGATTTTCAGTCACGTGGCGATTTCATGAAACACCAAGTAAATACTAATGAATGCAAAGTGCGACAGAGCATACAACAAGCAATAACGATAGAGAGAGAAAGAACGATGGCTGACAATAAAATAGTTCCCAAAATCGCCGCGCGACTGAGGTGTTTTCAAACTCGGTGCAACTCGGTTAAGCTCGGTACAGCTCGGTATTGGATGTATAATGTTTTTTTGTCAGTTTTTTTGTGCGCTCGGCCGCTCGTGTGTCTTTATTGTGCTTTGCTGTCTCTCAGTGTACATACCGTCACTTTAATAACGTTCTTGTTTCTTCAACTAAACGATCAAATTTTTATCGTGTTATAATTCAACAAATAACAGATTAATAAATCTCATCAGGTAATACATATTTTTACATATAATTTAATCATTTATTTTATCATCATTGTATTTTTAATTATTGGGGCATTGTTTTTTTCGTAATTATTTTATATAAAATATTAATATTATCTTGATATTTGTCAATTAATTTGATAGCGTCTCTCCCACGCAGAGAGAAAATACGCCATCCGCCATTTTGTGTTGTGAATTTTACACGGTTTTTTGGAGGGAAATTATTTATTATATTGTTCAATTTTTTTTTTTATTTTTCATGTTAAATTTATTAAAATATCATTGTTTCATCATTATTTTATTGGCTAATAATTTTTAATTAACGAAAAAAACAGTGTTCTAACCTCAAAATTGAGATATAAATATTTTTTTTATTGATAAATAATAGAGGTGTGTGTGTTGGCGGGAGGAGGAAGAAAAAAAAAAAGACGACACATACATCTGTTTTGTCCATATGCATGAGCAATATTTTCATTTATTTTTGTGGTTATAAATAATAATTATTAATAATTATATATTTATTGTTTAAATAGCAATGGCTCGTACAAAGCAGACAGCTCGTAAATCAACTGGAGGAAAAGCTCCAAGAAAACAATTGGCAACCAAGGCTGCACGTAAAAGTGCACCATCAACTGGAGGTGTTAAGAAACCACATCGTTACAGGTAATAAATAATATATATTTTACATTGATATTATAAATAATATTAATATGTAAATCAAAATTTAATTATTCAAAGAGAATATAATTTTTAATGTTGTTGTTTTTTTGTTGTTTTAAACAGACCAGGAACAGTTGCTCTTCGTGAAATCAGAAGATACCAAAAATCAACTGAATTGTTGATTCGTAAATTACCATTCCAACGTTTGGTTCGTGAAATTGCACAAGATTTCAAGACAGATCTTCGTTTCCAAAGTGCTGCAATTGGTGCACTTCAAGAAGCATCAGAAGCATACTTGGTTGGTCTTTTTGAAGACACAAATTTGTGTGCAATTCATGCAAAACGTGTCACCATTATGCCCAAGGATATTCAATTGGCTCGAAGAATTCGTGGTGAACGTGCTTAAGATAATCATCAATTAATAAACAACCTAAAAATAAACAATAATAAATTGTTTATTTTTGATAAATATCACCGGCATTATGAATTCGTGTTTAATTCATTATTACTTGTAGTCGTTCATTTGAATATTTCATTAATAATCTATTATCACCATGATGTTTGGTTAATAAATTTGAAAATTAAATATTAACTTTTTTTTCTTTTCGGCAAATTTATCGGTTTATAATTAATTAAATGAAAAAAATAAATTTCGAACATCAAAATCAATAATATCCATAATGAAATTTATTTCTTTATGATATTTTCTTCATGTACAAATAGAGTATATTAATATTCATAATCTTATATAATTTTAGTAGGGAAATAAAAGAGTAATAAAAATTTAGATATTAGTTTATTAATTCTTAAAATAATTAAAAATAATAAATTAATATTCTTTTCGATTTAAACAATATAATTTAAGTCGTTATTATTAATTTAAAACAAAACAAAAAATTATATTTTATTTCTCACTAACTTTTATTTTGTAATTTTATCATTATTTAAATAATAATGACATGGGGAAATATCTTATTACTTTGCAAGTAAATAATTAAAATAAATATTAAAAACTAAATTTCAAAATTATTATTTATTTAAAAAGAAATAAAAAAAATAACATTTTTATTCTTCCCATTCAACATTACTTATTTGAATAATAATCTAAAATAAATTTTCAATATAATTATTACTCATTATTAACCATTTTAGAACAATAATTGTTTAGAAATAAATTTCAATATGTAAGCAATGTAAAATAAAGAAACAAAAAAAAAAACTAAATTTCATTATAATGATTTAAAATAATAATAGTTTCATAAAGATTCCGCCATTTTGCAATGCCACAACTTAACAATAATAACAATAGCAATATTGTAAAAAAAAAATTACAAATATGGCGTCGTAATTTTCTTTCCCCTAAAGAAAATTGACCCAAAATAAAACAAAAAAAAAAAAAACTAATTACAAAATACCTATTAGTAATTTTAAATATATCATAATTTAAAAAATAATTAAAAAAAAAAAGCAATTTGATAACAGAGCCAAGTTTGTAAATCATTAACATGATAAAAAAAAAAAAATAATACAACATCAACTGTCATATCAGATAAAGAAAAAGAGAGATAAAAAAAAAAAAAAAAGTTTGGTGTGGCCTAGAGAATGTGACGTCATCAACGTTGAACCTAGCGCGTCGTCGTCGTGATCGTCGTTGTTGTCCATGATCATAGCCAATGGTATATCCCGTCTCAAGTTGTTAGTTTTGCCGATAGCTGCACTTTCATTGGTCGATATGTCTCCGCGGGCTCACTGTCCTCTCTCTGTCTCTCTTACTCTCATTGTATGATTAAATTCTTGTGGCAAAGTAGGGGATAAATTGTGTGTACTTAAAAAAGGACACAATGTTTGTATAGAAAGAATTAAAAGGAGAACAAGGCAACTACCTAAATATTCAAAAGAGGAGAGAGGAAAAGGAATCAAAAAAAAGAGAGAGAGAGAGAATAGATCGACAAGAGAACACGGGGTGTTGAGACGTGCTTTGAGAAGAGCGTCCACTGCCATCGAGGTACATACAGGAAAAATACGAGCAATATCGAGCTCTTGATAATTCGTCCGTGTATTATTAATTAATAATCAAGGTAAGATTATTATTTATTTTTTTTTTCTTGGTTGTTAATTTATTGTTAAATGCATTTTTACATATGTGATTGTGTTTATAGTGACTACCTAAATTATAATTTTTAACGTAATAATTATTGTTTGAAGTTTTATCAAAAATATTATTAAAAAATAATTTTTGTTTCGTGTATATTTGCCACCATTTTGTAATTGACGTTTGGAGGGAATCCGCGTGTGTAATGCATTTCTCAATATTATCAAAAATTTAATTATTCATGTTTTTAATAATTTAATTAAAAATATTTTAAAGATTTAATTGTTTTGTTAATGCAACGTGGTGGGTTGGTTGATTGGAGTTTTGATTATTCATCTTGATGGATTTTTATATTAAATTTATGATTTCCATTCATCATTGATATTGTTTTTTTTTTTTTTTTTGTTACAAGTCTTCTCTCTCGTCTTTCTTTTTTGGGTGGGAGAATATTTGTTGGAGTTTGTGTTCATTGCGCAACGCAAAGTTTTTCCCCACTTTTTGTTTGATGTGTATTTTCTTTTTTAGTTCTTTTATGTTCATCATCTCACTTTTGGTATGATAAACTCAGCTGAAAATAGTGTGTTTTTATTTTGGTTTAATGTATAGTTGTGTTTGTGATAATATTATTGTCGACACCTATGACGGCCAAGCCAACGGACTCTTCCCCTACTATTGAATTATTTATTTATTATATCGTTTCACTCTAATTATTTGCGGAAATTAACAAGTGAGGCGAAATATACAATTTTATTTTTTTTATTTTCAATATTGATATTTGATTTTGACGTCCATTTTAAAGTTGTTGTATTTTGTTTATGAAATATTTTAATAAGAGTATTTATAGGTTATATTTAATAATAATTTTGTTGTTTCATTTTTTTTTTTTTCAGTTTGATCAAAAATGGCTCGTACAAAGCAGACAGCCCGTAAGTCAACTGGAGGTAAAGCTCCAAGAAAACAATTGGCAACCAAGGCTGCACGTAAAAGTGCACCATCAACTGGAGGTGTTAAGAAACCACATCGTTACAGGTAATAAATAATATATATTTTACATTGATATTATAAATAATATTAATATGTAAATTGAAAATTTAATTATTCAAAGAGAATATAATTTTTAATGTTGTTGTTATTTTGTTGTTTTAAACAGACCAGGAACAGTTGCTCTTCGTGAAATCAGAAGATACCAAAAATCAACTGAATTGTTGATTCGTAAATTACCATTCCAACGTTTGGTTCGTGAAATTGCACAAGATTTCAAGACAGATCTTCGTTTCCAAAGTGCTGCAATTGGTGCACTTCAAGAAGCATCAGAAGCATACTTGGTTGGTCTTTTTGAAGACACAAATTTGTGTGCAATTCATGCAAAACGTGTCACCATTATGCCCAAGGACATTCAATTGGCTCGACGAATTCGTGGCGAACGCGCTTAAATTTTTCTTGTATTCTTAATCCTCGTACATACCATTTATTACTACTTTAATAATGATAATTATATTATGTAATAATAATTGATAAAAATCACTTTAGCATCTTTTTTTTTTTTTTAATATAAAAAAAATCATCAATTCTCTATTCGATTCAATCTGTTCTCAATAACAATTACATTTCTATAATTATTATCATCACCACCACCACCACTGTCTCTTCAATAATAAGGAAGAAAATTAAAATTGCGTCAATAATTATATTATTTCATAATTTAAACACACATATTAATTATGAATAATAAACAATTATTTTTGTTTATTTATTTTTCTTTTTCTTTATAATATTTCAAAAACAACATCATGCTTCTGAAATAAGGCAGCTTTTTATGTTTCTTTGTAGTTTATTTTATATTATTAACAAAACAGATATAAACATTTGTCATTAAAAAATATCATTGTCATAAATGTCATTATAATTATTAAATAAATAAAAATAAAAAAAAAGTAAAAAAACATTTTAGGTTTATGTGGTAGACTTTTACGTATCGAATTAAAAATATAAAAATTAAAAAATATTATTTAGAAAAATCAGTAATAATCATTAATAATAAATGGTAAAATTATTGTTTTATGAATTTTTATTTTTTAGATTTGATGTGTAAATCAGCCGAGTTATTTTTAAGAATATTGTCATTCGTGTGAAAAAAAAAAACATTAATAAATAAATAAAAAGTTTGATAAATAAAAGGAAATTAAACAATCATAATATATTTTTTTGTGTTAATGAGTTGTTATTTATATCCTCTGTATTTTTTTAAATTATTATTATGATATACAAGGCGTAAATTAAATAAAAGAACATTTTATAAATTATAGAAATATAGATAGTTATTAATTTGGAGTTTTGTATTAAAATATCTAACATGCCGTACTTTCTTTCTTGCTGCGAGAAAAATGGTAAAAAATCACGGTACCGGATCAGGAGTGCAGAATGTGTGAGTAGTAATTGCAACTACTCCTCGCTCTTTCTGCTCTCCTAGTCGGATATGACAATTGTTCGTGTCAGAATTTAATAATTTGTCAAAATCGATGAGTTACTCCTCGCATATTCTACTCTCCTGATCCGATCCGAGGCATTTTTGCTTTGGAATTTCAAAATACTCACCCGTACTTTCTTGCTGCGAGAAAAATGGTAAAAATTCACGGTATCGGATCAAGAGCGCAGAATGTGTGAGTAGTAATTGCAACTACTCCTCGCTCTTTCTACTCTCCTGATCCGATCCGAGACATTTTAGCTTCGGAATTTTAAATGGCGCTGAAATTGGCGTCTAAGCTAGCGTCTCGAATCTCCTGATCCAGGGATGATTCGGGTTCCAAGGCCTCAAGTTAAATAAATAATTAAAAATGATATAAAATTTAATAAAATTAATTAGAAATTATTAATTAAGTATTAAAATACCCCAAAGAAGTCACAAATATAAAAAAACAACTCTCTGGAATAAGTTACATCGTATTTAAAGAGAACAAATTCAGGGGTTTTTAGCTAAATAATTTTTTTAACTATGATAGAGTTGAGGTTGAGTCGTTATTTTTTTTTTATTAAATTGTCTAGGATCTAAGCTGTCAGAAAAAAATGGAAATTTTTGAAATGGTCAAAAGGGGGTAGGGGGTGGATTTTAATTGTTTTTATTTTTTTTAACTATGATAGAGTTGAGGTTGGGTCGTAATTTTTTTTTTATTAAATTGTCTAGGATCTAAGATAGTTTAGAAAAAAAAATGGGAATTTTTGAAACGGTCAAAAGGGGGTAGGGGGTGGATTTTAACTATTTTTAATTTTTTTAACTATGATAGAGTTGAGGTTGGGTCATTATTTTTTTTTAATTAAATTGTCTAGGATCTAAGCTAGTTTAGGAAAAAAAATGGGAATTTTTGAAATGGTCAAAAGGGGGTAGGGGGTGGATTTTAATTGTTTTTAATTTTTTTAACTATGATAGAGTTGAGGTTGGGTCGTTATTTTTTTTTTATTAAATTTTATAGAATCTAAGCTAGTTTAGGAAAAAAAATGGAAATTTTTGAAATGGTCAAAAGGGGGTAGAGAGTGGATTTTAATTGTTTTTTAATTGCGATAATTACGAATTTGAATTTCTTTTGTCTCTGTCTTTTGCCGCAGAGGGCGTCAGTTTCTGATATTAAAAAAAATAGAAACAATTAAAATCCACCCCCTACCCCCTTTTGACCATTTCAAAAATTCCCATTTTTTTTCCTAAACTAGCTTAGATCCTAGACAATTTAATAAAAAAAAAATTACGACCCAAGCTCAACTCTATCATAGTTAAAAAAATTAAAAACAATTAAAATCCACCCCCTACCCCCTTTTGACCATTTCAAAAATTCCCATTTTTTTTCCTAGACTAGCTTAGATCCTAGACAATTTAATAAAAAAAAAATTACGACCCAACCTCAACTCTATCATAGTTAAAAAAAATAAAAATAATTAGAATCCACCCCCTACCCCTTTTTGACCATTTCAAAAATTCCCATTTTTTTTCCTAAACTAGCTTAGATCCTAGACAATTTAATAAAAAAAAAATAATGACCCAACCTCAACTCTATCATAGTTAAAAAAAATAAAAATAGTTTAAATCCACCCCCTACCCCCTTTTGACCATTTCAAAAATTCCCATTTTTTTCCCAAACTACCTTAGATCCTAGAAAAATGATTTAAAAAAAAATGACGAGGATAGCTCTATTTTTATTAATAATTTATTATAAAAGTTAAGGGCTGGGCCCAAGAAAACCCCTATGTTCCCTGTACTTTAAATTTCTGGACGCTAGCTTAGACGCCAATTTCAGCGCCATGAATTTTAAAATTTGCCCAGATTGACAATTAACTCCTTGCATATTCTATGCTCCTGATACAATCCCATGATTTTTCTCTGCTAGAAATTCTCTGAGATCTTAAGAATTCGAAAAATTTTTACAAAAAAATCTACTAGTTCGTAATAGGATTACAGAATGAAGGAAGAGGTATTCTAAATTATTATAAACAAATACTTTTTTTTTCTTTTTAAATAAACAATTTTATTTCTGTCATTAAATATTATTACATTTTTTATTATTTATTTATAATTATTATATACTTATATAGTCCTTTTTTTTTTTTTTATAATTAATTTCGAAATTTAAATTAACAAAATTAGCTGCTTAAAATTTTTTTTAAAATAATTAATTTCCAAAACTATTATTGTTAAATACAGATAAAATTATAATTATTATTATTAGTATTATTTATAAATTATTATTTCCATTTTTGATCCGGTTTTTGTTATCATGAATAGCCTGCTTGCGACGTATTAAACGTTTTTTTTTTTCTCTAAAAAAAAATCAATTAAACAATAAACAAAAAAATATTAGACTGGTTTTTTTTTCAAACAAATAGATTGTTGTTTTGAACATCAAAAGTTTATAAAGTTTCTTTATGATTATTGTGTATAATCATAATTAATTATGTCAATTGAAAATTTAATAATAAAATAAATACACAAATGATATTTACAATTTTCATTATACTAAAATATTTCTTGAAGAGAATATATTTAATTAATTTTTTATCTAAGTAGATGTTATTGTTGTTAATTAATTTTTTAAATTTAATATTAATATTTAATAATTATTGCAAGACTTGTATGGAGCTGTAAGCTGTTGTAATAATTTACAATCTAATGCTGTTGTTTCCAGTGGTGAGAACACGCACCTGACGTCTAGTCCTGATTGCAAAAAATTTAATTTAACAAAATGTTTTTTGATAATTAAACAGACACTACATATGAACATCTAGTTGTGATAATAAATGAAAATTAAATGATCATTCAAACACATAAATAAAGTTCACATGCTCAAAGTGATATTGATAATTGTAAAAAAAAAAATAAAGTGCTTGCTTTTAAATTAACAATAAAATATCTACGATGAATATTATTAATTAATAATTATATTTATAAAAAAATATATAATATTGATAAAATCTAGTCTATTGTTTCTATATATAAATCAGTGAACTGCTTGATAAATCATCATGACAAATAATTACATAAATCATCATGATAAAATCAAACAAAATATAAAGAAATAATAATTTATTTTTGTATTGTATATGATCATTATAAACAATAGAAAAAAAAATAATTATTATTATTTAATTAAAATATCTATGTACAAATAAAATTTGATTTGTATTGGTCAATTAAAATTATACACATCAAGCGTAAAAAATAATCTATGCTAATTAAAATATTATTTTTATAAAAAATTTTCTGGCAATGAAAATTATATTATCATAAACTTAATTTGTATTTTAAAATTAATATTTTCTTAATATTTATAATGTCATCGATTAAAAAAAAAAAAAAACAAAACAAATATGTAAAAAATTTGTTTTATTTTTTTTGTGCTATATTTTTATAAAACATGGATTTAATGTAAATTTTTTAATATAAAGCTCGACAGTTTGTATAAAACTGGTAATTGTTTATTTATTTTTCTAAATATAAAATTGATTTAATAATGCTATTTTAATAATAGGATAAAATATTCGTTGATGTAAGTACATCAAAGATTGTCATAATTAATTATCCATTAAATTCCATGAATTATTTGGCAGTTAAATTAGCGAGTGTTTACAGATTCATATCTCATCATCCAGATGCATGATTAAACATTAATTTTACAACAACAAAACGACACATTTTTTATTTTTTTTTCTTATTAAACTAAATTAATTTTTTATTTTATTACCTGTACAAGTCTCTCATTGATTGATCCTCACGAGATGCATTTCGACAAGTGTTGAGTTTATTTTCCAGGGCCTTTATAAAAACATACAATAATTTTAATTAATAAATTACATTGGTTATTTAATTATTAATTATTTGTTATAACTAATAATACAAGCTTTAATTAGTACTCAATTAGTAAATGATATTATTCAAATTAACAATGCCAGGATTCTTTCTATAAAAAAAAAAAAACCAAGTTAGTAGGATTAAAGAAAAATAAACTCAAACGAACGACCTTGATTTCGCGTTCTTGGCTTGTGTAATAATTATTTTAATATGTGCTTGGTATTTGTCAATTTATGTACATATTTAATTATTTATTTATGTCAGCACTTTGTCAATTTTGTTGCTCGACCAATACATTGTCTCGATGAGTGTTTAGCTGTCATTTCAAGTGATGTAGTTTTTTTACCACCAGGACAACAACATTTGATTTTTCCACAATCCATGCAGACCCACCTGTCGAGCTACCAAAATACCAGCTACATCATACTAATTCCCGATTTTTAGTTAAACTATTTATTCATTTTTTTTTTTTTGCATGATAAATTAACATAATTGTCAAATTTAATTTAAAAAAATACATATTTAAAGCTAAAATAAACGTGATAAACTACATGCAGTATTTAAAAATAATAAATTTATATTTATTCAAGTATTATTTAATTATTAACTTACCCCAACTTTTCTCATGAGATCACCAATCATGTTCATTGCAAGTATCCTTGTTGATGGTGCCATTGGCATATTCATGTTGTTATTATTATTATTGTTGATGTTGTTGTTGTTGTTATTGTTGTTGTTGACACCTCCAACGACTCCATTACCAACTGAACGAATGACAACAATTTCAAATTATTCATGTACATTCAAATGAAAAATAAATTAAAGTTGTAAAAAAATAATAAAACAATTGTGGAAAAATAAAAAAAAGATGTGTATTAATAATGATGATGATGTTTATTAAATTATAACAGAATAAAATATTTAAAAAAACAAAAAAAACATCAAATTATTTTACACTAACTATAAGCTTAATTTAGTAATAATATAAAAAAATAAAAAATAAAATATGTATTAGAGTTATTTAGTTGTATCTTTTTGGAGATTTAAAACAAGAAAAAATTTTATTTGGTGATGATATGATACGTATTGATTTACTAACAGCATTATTAATCTTACTTTTAACTTGTTGTTGTTGTTGACCATTTGTTATATTTTGATTAGTCATTGGTGTTATTATTGAATTAACATTTGTTTCCAATTCAACTTGTAATTTATTACTATCAACAAGACTTCGTACTTTATCTGCTGATTTGTCATTATCTGGTACATATCGTTTTAATATATTTATTTCTTGTTTAAGATCTGTTATTAAAGAAAAAGAAAATTAGGTAAATTATGTAAATTAAATTAATATTGATTATTGAATAAGTTTAAAAATTATTACCTCTGTTTTCATCCATTAATCTTTGTACAATAACTTTGAGACTTTCTTTTTCATCAAGTTCTGATTCTAATAATGCATTTTTTTCAATTGCTGAATTAAATTTTGCTTCAATAGCCTCTTCAGTTGCTGTATTTATCCTTTGTGCACGTTCAAGATCATCATTTTTTTGTTCTAATTCACGTATATACTTGACAAGTTGATCATGTTGAGATTCTAATTCAGTTGCTCTTGATTGAAATACAGAACAATCAGATGTTTGTTGATTTAATCTTGATCTTAATTGTTCCATTTCAGTGGAAAGTCTTGAATTACGTTGACGTAATTCACGATTTGTTTTTTCTGATTGTTCTAATGATGTTTCCAATTCTTTTTCCAGCATTTGTGAATTTTCTTGGAACTCTTCCAGCTCATGTTCAACCTCTTCTTTTCTGTAATACACACAATTAATACGTAACGTTGCCAAGTTAAAAAAAAAAAGCAAAATTACTTTTAATAACAAAATAAAAGTACCTTTGATACATTTGTTGGGCAACTTCCATCCAATATTGGATCTCATCATCCTTTGAAGTAAATTCAGGAGTATCAAGCTCCATTATGTTGATTATTATATTTTTCTTGTTGTTTTTTATTTCTGCCAGATAAATTTTTTACAACTTCAAAATGACGATGAGATTATTGTCAATGTCCTCAGTAAAAATCTTGCATACTGTTGATGTTATTCCACCTAAAAATATATTTTTAAATATGTTTATTTAATACCAAGATGTCTGGTTTTGTTTCTTTTTTTAATTTCCCCACTTTTTAAATAAGAGAATACTGACTGACACTTTGATAAGTCAGCATGATGATGATAAAAAAAATATGTATATATTATTATTCATTAAAATATCAATGACAATAATAATTTAACAAAGATAAGAAAAGAAAAAACAAGAATAATAAAACTATTTAGATATGTGTCTAGATGATTTCAAGATGTCGATGATTAACATTAGCACAAATCATTTTAAAATTATATTTATAAATAATTAAAAAGGTAATTGAATCAGTATGTCATCACGGAATAAATTAAGTGCATTAAATATACCAAAACAATAGCTAATCATCTGACATATGTGATTGACACTAACACATACTAAATCATCATCATCATCACCTTACAACTTTATTAACAGTTAAACAATTATTATTATTATTATATTTTAATAATGTAAATATTTTCTTTGGAATTTGGATTAATGTTGATAATATAAATGATTATTATTAATATTTAATAACATGTAAACACTATTACTCACACTCGTCACAATTATTTTTTGTGTTAAAATATAAAATTGGTGCTTGCCAAAATGCCAAATTGTGTCTGACAAGAAGAAGAGAGCAAGAGATTACACACGAATGAATGAAAAAAAAAAAAAGTAAAAAATAAAAATGAAGGTTGTGTTCATTTGACGACACACACACACACAAAATGGCGGCGATTATGTTGTTGATGAAGATGAAAATACAAACGACAGAGGCAGCACCATCAAATGTTTATAACAATAATAATTAATAATAATAACAAAATATAAATATTTGAATCAATACATGATGATTACTGTGATTAACCCAAGATATTTAATTAATTGTTGTAATTTTTTTTCAATTGGGAATGTAATATATTATACTTGAATTATTTTATTTATTGTCTTTTTGATCGTTACCAGGATAACAATATCTTGTTACAATAATTATTAGACATATGTTAATGATATTAATTAACAAATTATCATAATGTATATTTATATAGCTAAGGAAAAGATGTACTTTTAGTGAACCATTCTGGTAAAAATGAATTTTTGGCATCTAATTGAGAAACTTCAATTTGATCTTCAAATGAAAATCTTTCAAATTGATAAATTGCTTCATCATGATCAAGTACCACTTCAAACTTCAAATAATCAAGTATTTGATCTAACAGGTTCATGCAAACCACGCCATCCCAATGATCCTAATTAAACAAATAAAAATAAATAAAAATTATTATTAAAATAAATATTTAAATGTGTAAATAAAATTTTTAATTTATATATTAATACCTTGTTGTCTTCTTTGAGTTTTGATGTATTATATTCAACAATTCTTTCCACAATGCCATCTGAATTCCTAAATCCATATATTATCTTGGATATTCCTGTTAAAAAGCACGATGCCCATGTATTCAAAGATTTATATTTATTTATATAAGGTGATTTTAATGGATTCATTTCTTTGGATGTTTTCAATTCAATCAACTCCAGCTTATTTAAATCTTGAATTGGATCTTGGAGTTTTTTGTTTGAAACCACACCATCTACCATTGCTTCATATAATAATTTTTTATTATTTAAATTAGTTTTAAAAATACATGAAAAAGTTTCTTTTTCATTTGTTGGTAGTGATGGATCAGGTGGTTGAGTTGGATCATCTGTTAACAAAAAACTGCCAAACTTCAATCCCCATTCTTGAAATTTTTTTTGTTCTTCATCCATGTTGTTGTATTGGAGGCTTGGTCTTGGTGCTTTTTTCATATAAATAGTTCCCCTGAACTTGGCTGCGAGAATAGTCCAAGGCTCTTTGGGGTGATAAATGGACTTCATGATGCTCGTAAGAACACCACGAGAACAAATGAAATCTGGTTTGATCCTATGAGAATAAAATAAACATGTAAAAAATTATTTAATGTAAAAAGTATAAATTCAAATTTAATATTTAATTATTTACCATTTTTCATCATCATCATCATCAGCTTTTATTTTATTAACATTATCTTGGATCCACAATAATGTATGGTCCAAGTTTTTTTCCAATGAATCAGTTATTGTGGTATTCTCTCTGCCATAATTTAAATCAAATTTTACATCTTTTTTAATAGACGCGCCTTGATGAAAATATTTCAACTTTGATAAATTAGAACAGTATGAATTTTCTGCATCAATACTAAAATATCCCACAATTTTCGGTCGTGGAAAGGATGGATTTCTATTATTATATTTATTATTATACTTGAAACTTTTTAAATTAAACATTTTTTATTTATTAAAGGCACGACAGTCTCAATACGAAATCACTCAAACAACTGCAAAGCACTGACTGCTTGGGCGAGAATTCAACGTACAACGTATCGACTCAAGCTAAAAACAAAATACTGAAAATAAAAATACGATCAACGACAAAAGACAATCGTTCAAGACAGCTGAAAGAAACTCACAGTCTTGCATACAAGCAGGATAAAAAATATATATTATTGAGATATAATTATGTGTATGTTAGCTTATACACTAACATATTTATCTTCGAAAATTTTACATGTATGTATCTTTTCCTGATCGCTCCAGGTGATGGACATCTTCAAACAGCAATCAAATGGAACAAAACTAGAATTTTTATTTACAAAAAAAAAAAATAGTATCAAGTAGATGATCCATTTTCTTCGTAGGACATTTTCTTATGATTCATCAAGCGGTCCAACTGATTATCAGCTATTCATATCAGCCTTTGAAGAACATTATTTTTTTCATATTTAATTTTCTAAATAAAAAATACAATCATCATTACAATTGCTAATTTAAATATTAAAAAAAAACAATTAATTCTTTTTCATTTTTATTACACTTTCATGTAAATTTTATAATTTAAAAAATCGTATTTCGATACATCGTAAAAGCAACGAAAAAAAAAATATCAATTTTAATTTTTTTTTTATATTATAATAATCACAATCACAATGCGTACAAAATCAAACGTATATATATTTTTAAATACGTTGTTATTGATTTTTTTTTTTTTTTAAATAAATAAAAATAAAATTTTCGAGAAAGACAAATTTCTACCACACGATGCTATAAATTTTCGTGATATTACTTGGCGTTATACTATTTATATTATATTATTTAATTCAATAATTTAAACATTTTTTTTTTTTTTTTATAACTATGATTAGTGATTCTTTAATTAAATGAATTTTTTATCATGAATCTTGGCAGCCGTACTATTAAAATTGTCAATTTAGATTTGATTTATTTATTGAAAAATGAAATGTAATTATTTTTTTTATCTATTTTAACGAGAAGATATTTTTAATATAATTTATGTCTTAATATTTGATATTTAGACGACATTATAATTTATTTATTTAATTTTTTTATATATAATTCATTGCTTTTGATTTGATAAATTAATTTTCGTTTTATTTCGAGTTTTTGTTTTTTTTTTCGTTTTTCTTTCTTAGATAATTATTATGGATGGCCCTTTTATTTAATTATGAATAATTATATTTTATTA
Organism: Aphidius gifuensis; assembly: GCF_014905175.1. NCBI lineage: Eukaryota > Metazoa > Arthropoda > Insecta > Hymenoptera > Braconidae > Aphidius > Aphidius gifuensis. The sequence continues at coordinate 22,026,483 of NC_057790.1, forward strand.
TTTTTTATATTCCAAATTTTGGATGGAATTTCTAAGTATAATTTTTTCGATTTTTAAAACACACTTTATTTATATATTTAGTATTTTAAATCAAATATTATTCAATGATTTTAGTTGAAGAAAAAAAAAAGCAATAAAATTATTTTAGTATTTCAAAATTACTGTCCAAATATTTTCGTTTAAATTCAATTACGAGGCATTCATTTATATACTTTTTTTATAACGAATATTATTTTATTTATGCCGTTTATTTTATTTATTTTTTCTCCACGAGATTTATCTCTTTGCCTTGATTGCTCCTTATTTATTCATTTTCGAAATCATTCTTTTTTTTTTTTCTAAAATCTAAAATCTGTTATAGTTAAATACTTTTTGTTTTTCTCTATCTAAATTTCACAGATAAAGTGTCTACGAGTAACAATAATAATTATCGATATTTATCAATAAACAAACTTTAGAAAAAAAAAAAAAAAGTTTACTATCGAAATTTTTAGATTTTACATTTGTTTAAAATACAAATGACAAATTAAATAATATTGAAAATTACTTTAACAATAGCTTGCATCAAAAAAACTATTATTATTAATTATTATTTTATAAATAAAATCAATTTCATATATTGATTTTATAAAAAGAGAGAAAATTTAAGAGAGCATCGTTTTTTTTCTTAGTTCGGCATACATAAAAAATTCATTTCGTTGATGATTATTTTCAAAGAATCATTTTAATAAAAAAAAAAACAAAAAAATTATATCGTTGTAGTATTTACACAAGTCATATATATATTTATATAATAATAATAATAAAATTAATATAAAAAAAAACAACCAAAAGAAAATAAAATTACAATCCAAAAATTATCGTTTATCATTTTCCAATTTTTGTGTGCGTTTTTAAAATATATATTTTGTATTTTATTTTTTCTTCTTTCAAATTTTCAAATTACACACGTACACACACACACACACACACAAGCAGGAATGTCTGTGATAATAAATAAATAATAAAAAATGCAATAAATTCCAAAAAAAAAAAATCAAAAAAATAATTAATTTTCTTAAAAAAATAGATAAAAAAAAAAAAGTTATAATAATTTATTTAAACAGTCGTGCCATATGAAGTGAACATGACTCTTGTTGTATCAGTTTCAAGTGTGACATCTTCAGGTGATGCAAGATCAACTTTAATTGAACCAGAATTATTTCTTCGTCTAGCCATACCACCAGCCCAATTTGATAATGTCCAATGATAAGTTTCACCTCCTCCTACTCTTTTATGATTATCATCATCATCATCCTCATCATTATCATCATCATCATCTTCATCATGATGATTAATTGTATCTTCAGTATCGTTGTCTTCTTTATCTAGGCCAGTTTGAATTGATACTGATGATTGTGAAACAACTGAATCTAAACTTGAATCACCACCACGATATCTACTAATACTTCCTGTAGCCATTTCACCAGGTGATTCCTCAATAGCTTTTAATATATTTTGACATATATCAGAATCAAGTGATATTGGATCTTCTGAATCACGATTATGTATATTTATTGCAATATGAGCTGGATGTGGTATTGGTAATGGTATTAATAATTTTTCAGCACTGTAAGCACGCATTTTACGTTTCCATGGTTGCCAACGTGTATCATTTGTATTATCAAAAATTCCATTATCATTATTATTATTATTATCACAACTACTATTACCACCAATTGTTCGTTTTTTATTATGATGATGATGATGATGATCTCTATTTGTTTTTTCTTTATTTAATAATAAACTAAAATGATTAATTGAACGATGTTTATCTGTTGTTTTTCTACCACTATTATTACTATGACTATTATTATTGTAATTATTATTATATGATGATGATCTAAAACGTGGATTAAATGCTGATATTTCTAAATATGGACTGTGTATTTGTATGTTACCTCTTGGTGTATAAATTGCACCAAGTAAATCTGGTCCATTAATACCAGTCATTAATTCAGTATTATTTAACATATCAGTATATTTTTTTAAATCAATAGCATTATGTGGTTCTAGTTTAAATGTTGTATCTGTATCATCAAGTGGCTGAAGAAAATCTAAACTAAATATATCAGCAAACATTAGACCAGCCAATCCTGCCCAATCACCAATACCTAAACCTTTATTATCCCAAAAATCATCTTCAGATGTATTTAAACGTGAAAATATATGGGTTGGATATAAACGTTCAAGCATTATTGATGCTTGTTGTATAACAATTTTTAAATCATATGTTGTTAATTTAATTTTACTTTTAATTGATATACCAAGACCAATTTGTAAATCTTTTCTACGTTTATCTAATTTTTCATGTAATACAGATACTAAATCACGTGCTTCTTTTTCTAATATTTTATATGGTTCACGTGTTTTAGATAAACTTGTTGCAAATGGACTAAAACATGCTTCAATAAATTGTGTAAAATCACGTTGTGGTTGTGTTATTAATCTTTCTGTTTCAGCTTGAAATGCAAGTAATTCATCAAGTTCAATTTTAGCTTCAAATGCAGCAAGTGCTTGTTCTGGACGTATTTTATAATAATAATCAGATGCTAAACCAGGACCAGATATTCTTTTAACAACAAAACTATCACATGCTGGTATTCTACCACGTTTTTTAATAACAAAATGAAACATAGCTGTATCCCATATGACTCTTATCCAATAACGTACAACAGCAAATGTTAATATTACAAATGATATTAATGGACAAATTATTATTGCAACAATTAATGATAAAATTGGTTGTATTAAACCTTGTATAAATATATTCCATATCAATGCTTCAGCAATAATAAAATAACGATTTCTTCCTTTTTCTGGACTATCAAAATCAATAAATAATCCCATAAAACAATAAAATATTAATGTTACAATTGGCATCCAAATAAATGCACTTATAGCAATAATTAATGATGTTATACTTGTTAATATACATATTATTGGAAATAAAAATAAAATACAAATTGTACCAAGTAAACCTTTAACACCATAATTCCATAAACGATTAATATGACGTGTCATACCTTTACCAATAAAACCAGTATCTGGTTCAGTCTCAAAATGTGTACGACTTTTACTAATATGTCGCCATAATGTTATTAAACGTGATGATAATGTTGGTGTTTGTGATGATTTACGTGGAAATAATGTACCATTTAATTGGCTTAATTCTAAATCAGGTGTAAATGGTTCAACAAGTAATAAAGCACGTAATGATACTCTACTACACCATGGTACAGCAACACCAAATAAAAACATTGCATTCCATGTCCAACACCATGTACGTGATATATAATTTATCCAACGCCACATTGGCCATCTTGTTGTTGTTGTATGTAAAATTTCACGTTCAACAAGATATACTGGTTGACTTGGATCAGCACGTGGTGTTGTTATTGTTGTTGGTGTATTACTTAAAATTGTTGGTATTATTTCTGATTGTCCTTGAAAACTACGACGTACAATCCAATTACGTGGTAACCATATTTGTATTGGCCATTGATAATTACGTGTTGGTGTTTTAACTTTTCTTAATTCTTTTAATAATACTGGTTCACGTTCACGCATAAATTTTAAATCACGATTTAAAAAATATATTGTTTGTTGTAAATTTTGTTGTTTACATAATAATAATGCTTCTTCATGTGCACTCCATTCACATTCATCAGTAAAATTTGCTTCAATTTCACATAATTTATTACGCATCCATGGTACAATTCTTGATAATATTGGATGTTCTGTTATCATTTTTTTTTTTAATGTTAATTTTGTTTCATGTAATTTACGTTGTATTGTTTCAACAGCACGATGCATTAATACAACTGTTTGTGCTTGTTGTACTAATAGCTGTCCAATACCATCACCAAGTAATTTTATATCATTATTTGTTAATATACTTGAATAAACACGTTGTAAATATTCATGCATAACAGCTTCATTAACTTGTTGTTCAATTTCTTCATCTGGCATTTTTTTTGAACGTAATTCAGATATTAATCTTTCACGAAAATGTAAAAACCAACCACGTGTTTCACGCTCAAGTATTGTCATTAATATTGGTAATGCTTTTTTAATAATATCACGATTAAATAAACGTAAATCAACTGGTGTACCATTTGGTGTACTAAATACAAATGGTACTGGTACTGGTAATAATTGTGATGATTCACGTTCAACTTCAAATTTTTCCATAGCTGCACGACGTAATTGTTTTCTAACAAAACCACAAAGTAATTCCAATGAATCATCATACTCTGGTCGACAAACAAGTTCAGCAACAAGATATCTGCATCTTTCTTCACGTATTTTACCTTCTAAATTTTGTGCTTGTAATGATGGTACACCAACAAGTATATCAAGTAATCTCAATAGACCAGTTAACAATGATTTACATGATTGTGATACACTAAAACAATGTGATACAATTCTTGACTTTGCTGTTACAACAATAAATCTTGTTGCCAATGCAAGATCAGTTAAAAGTGTTTCTCTTCTTCTGTCTCTCCCTCTCTGCAGCAACCAACTCAATCTCCATCGATGTACTTGACCAGCAAAATTTATTGAATCCACCTCAAATTCCCTGAAATCATCATTATTCATTATTATAATAATAACACAATATTTAAAAATTCCAATTATTATTTTCATCATTATCAACATCCTCATTATCTTTCATTCTACAATAAATTGCATTAAAATATACGTGTGGTGGATTTACATCATTAAAATACAACGTGATTAGCATATAATTGTGTGTGATCTTTTTCTTTACAAGCACTAAGGAAAAAAAAAAATATGTGATGTGGTAAATTTACAGTGAGTATTTAATATACTTTTAAAAATTGGCTAAAATAAAAAAATTAAAATTTAAGCATGCCAAATATATTTACTCAAAAATAAAAAAAAAAAACCCAGTAAGTGATATTAAAAAAAAAAAAAAAACATTTAGTGTTGGTTTTTGTTTGGATTCATTTTTTTTTATCTTTTCTTTTCTTTTTTTTTCAACATACCCACACATCCGAATGCTCTCCAATTGAGTGGCATTCAGCTTCTTCGGTTTTCCATACTTATCCTTGTGCAAGCTTTACAAAAAATTCATCAGTAATAAGCGTAAAAGGTTTTTTTTTTTTGTTTGTTTTTTTTTAAAAGCTCATCATTATTATTATCAATAAGTATACTATCAAATATTCTAAAAAAAACATCATTATCTATATTGTTGTTGGGGACAATGTTTTTGTTTAAATATAAAATTCTATAAATCTATTTATCAATTTAAATTGACTAAATAATATAATATTGTTATTAAAAATATATAAAATACTTGGGTAAAAAGTCTAGCTATTAATATAATTAATCATAAAAATAAAATAATTATTAAATTACCCTCTTTCTCTGATGCTTTCAAGTTGTTTATTAGTTAGTCTTCTTGGTTCACCTTTATTGTCAACAGCAACAGCATCAAGTTCATCAAAACTTGGTGCAACAAAAAGATCACGTAAATGATATTTTTTACGTACAAGTGTATCATCATTATCAGAACATATTGATATTGATGGTGGTAATATTATTGGAAATGTTTTCCAATGATACAAAAATTGTTGTGCAACATCTTTAATATTGTGTACAAGTGTTTCAACTTCAGCTGGTGCACCACGTAAATGACTTGTATCAAATTCAACTGGTTCTTTTTCTGGATTAATACCATCACCAATATAATGATAATGATTATTATTATTATGATATGATTGAGCTGGTGGATAGGCCTGATTATTAACCCCGGCATTTGCTGTATTTGCCGAGGTTGAATTTAAATTGTGTGGCATTTCTCGCATTAATAGCGTTTTTGGTGGCTGGGGTCAGCTGCCCCGTACAGCAACTATTTCTTCATACACCATGTTGCCTGTTGCAACCATTTATCATCCCACAAAATACTTGAAAGTTTTTTTTTTCTCTCTCTTTATTATCTGTAACATAAAATTTCGAAATAGAAAAAAAGATAAAAATTATTCGAAATATAGGTATTACTATTTTTTAAATTTAAAAATAATTTGATATGTAATTTTTTAAATTGTTTAAAGAGAAAAAAATATGTATAGCGTAATTTAAGAATTTACTTGTGACAATGTGAACACATAGGAGTGTTGAGTACAGACATTGGATGACTGTCAATTAGCAGTCAAGAGCCAATTGGATAATAGCAAGAGATTCCAAGTGATATGACGATGACATATACTCTTCTCTCATAATTTATCATATTTATTATTAGTTTTTTTTTTTTATTCACAATTTATAATTTATGAGGCGTAGCATTTTTAGCTAATGAAATAAACAATTTATATTTTGCCTTGAAATGTCCAAATTAAAAATCAATAGAAAAAAAAATATATAGACCTATCAACTTGTTAAATATTCTGACAAATCTCAACACATCATTTTTTTTGATAAAGAATTTTATTGATTACATTATTATTAATTTTAAATCATCATCTGTTTAGCCACACGTGCTAAATAAACAAATTCATTTTTGTTGAAATTTAAATAAACATTATTTCATGACTGATTGGATATTTTTTTTTTTTCATAATATTTATGTAATATTTTTTACTTTGTATTGATAATAATCTAAAAAAAAAAGTAACGACATTGTTATAAACTTCCACGACAAAAAAAAACATGCAATAATATTATTTACACTCGATAACGATTATCATTTCTATCAGCAATTAATTTTATATTTTTATATATTTATTTTTCAAACGTGAATAGAAAAATAAAAAAAATATATTAAATTGTTTTTTGATTAACTGTGTTATTGATAAATATAATCGCGATTATTTATTGTATTTTAAATGTGAAAAACAATATAATATAAATATTAAAAATAACATTACGACTCTATTATTATTAAAAAAAAAAATAAAATAAATAACTTGACGTTTTTTATTTTAGTAGACTTGCTTAAAAATTGTTTGCTAAAATAAAAAAAAAAATATTCTATTCTATAAGGGTCGACGATCTTGGCTATTATATACACGAAAGAAAATTGTGTAGTAGACCGTGGTTAGTGATTTGCAGACAATCTGTAACAAGCACCATGTACCTATGTACACTTTGCTTGTGTACATAAACCAAGAAAAAAAAAAATCAAGAAAAAGTCTCTTGTGGTTGTTATGATTAAACAAGTCGAGTCATGAACTCTTAAGCCAGATGGTACCATCAATGCTTCCCATTCATAAAAATAGAAAAAAATAAATTTAACAGAATAGTTAATATTGAAACTCAAAATCCACATGTACACAAATTTATATCAAAAGATTGTTACTATCTATTCAATACACATTCAAACAAGCATATCAATAATACAACACTACTAATTTCAACTGGGTCAAACAAGTTGTCTTGTGTCACTGATTAATCAAAAATAAATTAAAACACATTAATTATACAACACTATTATAATTACAATAAATTGATAATAAATTTTTATCATCTCATTCAATTTTTAATTATACAATTAATTAATTTAAATGTTAATTATTTTTAATTTAGGCAAATTAATACAATGCATTTATTCCAATACAATTTAGCTTTTTTTTTTTTGCCATTCAAATTTATTATTGATTTAATAATCGATGATGATGATGATAAGAAAAAAAAAAGTATATTAAATAGCCTTGGCGTGTGTTCACTATCATGACAAGAAAATACATATTTTTTTACTATTTTTAATCAAGATTTTTATGTCTAATAAAATAGTGTTGATAATTATGAATTTTTGTGCTTTTAAAATTAATAAAATCATGGGAATATACAATAATGTATTTTTTTTTCAAAGACAACATATTGAACAACGTAACAGATGTTTGTTATTTTTTGTTACCACACGCATTGGTGAGTTGTAAATCAACCAAGTGAACTGTTTGAAGTATTTTTTTTCAATAAATTATAAACAATAGAAACCCAAATAAAAAGAATAGAGTTATTAAGGGGGAAAAAAAGAAAAATAATTTTCACGCTCTAAATGAGAGCAAGACAAGGAAATTATTTCAACTGGAACATTGTCAGGTCATGATGCTAGATGATGATGGCCTAGTTGAATATTATTAAAATATTAACAACAGTATTTTTATAATTATTTAATAATAAAAATAAATTATTCATTGATATTTGATATTATTATCATGCGTTTACTTATCGTTACAGTGACAATTTGAGTGTCATTGTTTGTTTAAATAATGACGATAGGATTTTTGTATTGTGTTTTTTATCTTGTTGAATATTTTGTTCGTTTTTTAAACGTAGACAACGAGCAAGGAAAATAAGGAAGTATATAGAAAAATAGGGGGAAACTTGAAGTGGAACTTCCCTTGGAACAACGTAAAGTATCTGCTTCGTTTCTCTTTTTTTTTTCAAGTACTCTAGACTTCGATCCAAGCGTACAAGTATAATTCAAGTAGTATGCTGCTGTTTCACTTTACATTGTCTAATTAGTTGGAAAAAAAAAAATTACGTAAATTGATGTCTCTTGACGAGCGATAATGAAATTTTAAAAAAATATTAAAAGACAACATTGAAGAGTAATAATTAGTAATTACTTTGTAAAGATTTAAAAAGAAAAACAAATTGCCCTAAAGGTATTTTGTTTGTCTTGATGATTAAAGAAGATCTGATATTTTTTTTAATTAGTAATTAAATTAATAATTACAAAAAGTAATTTAGCACATTCGGAATAACAATTATTCATAAATAGATAAATAAAATTTGTTGTGGATGAAAAAGAGAGACGTTTAAATTGTTGTAAAAATGTATTTTAAAGAATATAAAAAAAAAAGGTCAGCATGTCAGTGAATTGTAATGCGAGATGAAAGACCAGAGCAAACAAAGGTGACAGAAAAGTAATGAGATCTTGAAAAAAAATAGCTAGCATCAAAGATGTAAAATATGCCCTATGAACTCTCATATTACCAAGTAAATAGAAAATAAAAATAGTTAAAAATAAATAGTCTAAATATATTTTTTTAAATTTAAATTTCTATAGAAATAAATTTAATAATTTAACTATTATTGCAAATTTTAAATTACTATAATAATTTGAAAATTGTCATACTGTTAATTTAAAAAAAAAAAAAAAAATTTAAATAACATAGTTAAATTTAGGGGTAGACGGAAATTAATTTTTGACGCCCTTAAAATTCAAAATCACCCTCTAGCTATAGTGGCTAATAACTAGAGCCAAATGAGTTGGAAGAGACTTTAAATTATACACCAAACAAGATGACTAAAACTCAATTAAATTCTTCAAGTTGATGGAGTAATTTAAATAAAGTTTTTAATTGTTTTGATGGTGTTTTTAAAATTGACAGATGGTGATGATATTCATTATTTTTAACAAACAAGTTATCTTGTCAAAAACATCATCATCATCATCATCATTTTAAATGAGTAACTAACATTTTTTATTTTAGCAAATTAACTAAAAAAAACTCAATTAACTTGTGATTTATATATTGTTATTTTTCCAACGCCCAGTTGTACTGACAATTTGTTTTCTGGGTCATTCCCTAATACTAAAAGAACAAGAGCCAACTCAACACAGCTGATCCTTAAAAATTCAATAATCATTTTCCTCACCTTTAGCTAATTTTTTTATAATAAAAAATGTCTTATTTTTTTTTGTTTACAATTATGTACTCTAATTTGTAATTATTCTGTCAATAATATTTGTATAATTTAATAAATAAAATCCAAAAAAAAACACTTACCAATTAATTGTGAAGAATAATCACAAATCCAATTTGCACTAATGTATTTTGTATATTTTTTTTTTTAATCACTTACTGATTTTTTAGTATTAAAAAAAACTGGAAGATATAATCACATCAGTAGTGGAAAAAAATAAATATAAATATAATCAACGAACAACGCCAAACATCACCCTCAACAACGACCAACACAACTGAACACAATGACTGATTTTTATCGAGCACACACAAAATCCAGAGACTGGGAGAGCTGGGTGTTGCTGTTCTTCGCAAATTCATAAGCCCACAAAACGGGTATTGTGGCTCCATCTAAACACTTCCAGATAAATCAACCTGATTGGAATTTTGGAGAGAAAAAAATATCAATTTTTAATGTAAAAATAAATTGTAAATAATATAATTTATTACTTGTTTAAAATAAATGTTGATAAATCAAGTTTATGATCATAAAATGAACATGTTGCAATGACAATATTTTGACAATTTTCTTCAGATAATTTACTTCCAATTGTATCATTATCAAGTGAAGACCAATCACATCCATATGCAATACTTTTGTGTTCATTATATTCACCAATAATTTTTGGATCATCTATTGAATTACAATCAATTAATTTAAAACCACCATACATACAAGCTCCAAGTAAATATTTATGATAAAATGGATCCCATTTTAATCTCCATACTCCACCAGATAAATTATTTTCAGATATTGGTCGACGAAAGTTTCTCGTATCCCAAATACGTAATTTTTCATCATAACTGTTAATTAAAATTAGAGATAAATAATTTAATTATTTTATTAATTATTATAAATAAATAATATACCTTCCAGATGCTAAAATAAATTCTTCATTTGAATTTGAATGGAGACTTGTGACACCAGCCTCGTGAATTCTATTTGATCCAATTAATTTTGTATCCACTCGTAAATCGTACCATTTGAATTTACAATCATCACCACCTGTAACAAAAAAAAATAACAGACAAATATTTAATAAATTATCAACATGAAGAATAAATTTTAAAGATGAAAAATAATAAAAAATACCAGAGTAAATTATATTGGTGTTCCAGTAATTAAATGCAGTTATCCAAGCTTGAAATTCATGTTCTTCTAGAGATGATAACACTGACAAATCATTATGAGAATCAAAATTAAATATTGTTATTTTACCCTCAGAATCACTGACTGTTATTTTAGCATCATTTATATTATCATTTTGACATTTTCCAGTACTCCAGTCCAATGACAAAGCCAATATTTCATCACCAGATTTTTGAGATAATTTTTTTTCAATATGTAATTTAATCATTGCATCACCAGTTGTTTCATCAATTTGTAATTTGTATATTTGAATATATCCAATTGAATTTACAACACCAAGATAAATATTATTTTGAATTCGAACATGTGACCATTTCATATCCAAAACAGCTGGAACATCAATTGTTTGTAGTAATTTTAATTTACCCATTGTTTCTATTCTAAAAAGATATATTTTTCCATCACGTTTTTGTGATTTTTCATTTGATTGTTCATCCTCTGGTGCAAGTTGATAAGTACCACATACAAATAAATCTTTAAAATCATCAATTGGACACCATTCAACTGAATCAGCCGAATAAATTGTATCAAAATTATCCAAAGTTTTGAACATGTTTAAAATTCTGTAACAAAAATAATTTAATTCAAAAAAAATAGTAAACAATTTTATAGAAATTTTTTTGTGTTAAATAAATCGAAACAATTAATTTTAGAAAATCATCTTTATTTAAATTATTAAGAGATGACAATTTTCAACGGCACATTGGAGCAGGTAATTTGATTGACAATATTGTTACAGTTAATTAATTAAAATGAAATTTTTTTATCATTTTTAAAACCAGTCTTTTTCGATATTATTAACAGATCTTTGATGCTATTATTTTTAAATGATAGTTATACTAATTAATTATTAAATACAATTGTTTTTTTTTTTGTATACAAAATTCATCATCATCAGTCGTTAAAATATCACTCGAATACTGTAACGTCGTTAAGCTTGTTTTGAGCTACTTAATTAATAGGAACATTCAAACTTATAAACAATTATTCATCTTATTATTAACTAATATTAATCATTCGTGTTTTTAATTTAAATGAGGTACTTAATATATCAATTGATTTTACAAGAAGAAAAAACACACACACACATACAATTATTAATTATTTTGTACTTTGATAAATTGATAATGTGATTAAGGCATTTTTTTTTGTTATTATTCTGTTTATTTATTTAACTATGTAGATTTTAATTTTGTTAATTTATTTCGTCACAGTTTTGTTAATTTATTTCGTTACTATATTTAATATCAGTTCTTTTGTTTTATTTATTTTTGTTGTAATTATTATTAATTTAGTCAGACGAATTTTAAGTAATTATTCTAACTCATTTATTGATTAAGTCATTGGGCATTTTGGTTTAAATTACTTGTTTAATCATTGTGAAAAAGTTAAAGATATTAGAAAAAAAAAAAAAAATACTTTTCACTGGAAATTGATGTTTGATCATTTGGTATAACTGAACTTTGGCACCTCTCAACATCATTGACTCAAATTAATCATGTTAATATTATAAAAAAAACAAAAAAAAAACAAAAACTAATAATAATATTAAATTAATTGTTAAACTATTGACGACCATTTTTTTCAGTTTCAACAAGACACTCTCTGACTAGAATTCTTGCATGAACAAGACCTCTTTTAATACGTTCAGCTGAACTTCGACTTCCAGTATATGTTGGACGTATATCACGTCCAAGTTCTTCAATAACATTTAGTAATTGTACATACTTTGATTGTGATTGTATTGATGGTATTTGAGTTATTGTTACTTGTGGTATTATTGATGATTGTATATTTCTTGGATTTGGTACTGTTATTGGTAATTCCATTATTTTTGTTGTTGTATTTTCATTTTTTTTATCATTCTCCATAGTTTCAAGTTAACAAAGCTACCTTTTATTCTTTTTTTCCTAAACAATAGTTTATATTATTTTATTAATAATACTGTACATCATTACTATGTTTTACTTAAATTTGTGCTGTTCTTTTTTTTTTTTAGTGTTTACACCGCAAAATACAAATAAAACATACATTATTTATTTATTTAAATTTATAAACATACCTGTTAATTGTTCTTGAGTATTTGCTTCTTTTTTATTTACACAAAATATGCAATAAACAGGCTGTTGTGATAATTAATTAAAAAATAAAAAAAGCGAGTCAACAACAATTATTTTTTTTTCATCATACAATTTTTAGGTTATGAAAAAAAAAAAATAATATGACTAACACTCCCGCGGAAACTTTTTTACCGATTGCAGAATGCAGTTCGAAATTTTTTTTTTTAAAAATGATAAATTTAAAAATAAGCCCGTAAATTATTATATATTTTTTTTTTTTTTTTCGTTGAAGAAATAAGCTCGAAGGACAAGTACATTTTCTCATTTCCATGTATTTTTTTTTTTAAAAAGATAAAGTACATGTTCGGTTACGTGACTTTTTGTTTGGAGAAAGTCATGAAGATTAAAGTTACAAGTACTTGAAATAAGTATTAAGGGTAAGTATGCAGAAAATTAAAAAGAAAAAAAGATATAATTCTCAACATGTTCCACATATTTCATCGGATTGCATTATTTTATTTTTTTTTTTTTTGACACTGGATTTACGACTGTTTTATTTTTTTTAATGTGAAATTTTATTTGGATAAAATTTTCTGATAAATATCAACTATTCAATCTTATTAAATTTGATAATTATTATATAATGTAAAAATAATTTATGCAATAAATAACACTTGTCATTATGTTAATAATAAATTAACTTAAAAATTTTTGATCGATAAGTATATGATAAATAATTATCCACAAGAGATTAATGTTTTTTTAAAATTATTTAAATAAATTTTTTAAATATTACATCATTTTTTTTAATGTACACCGAAGCCTTGGCAATGTAAAATAAAAAATAAAAATAATTTTTTGCCTTCAATATATATTTCATCGTTTATTTAATTATATTTTTTTTTTTAAATAATTTTTTAGAATTTTCTTACAGGTGGAATAATGCTTTTGAGATATAAATCAAGTGCAAGAAAAAAAAATTCAAAATGACATTAATGAAATGTAAAATAAATGAATTAAAAAATATATATTAAAATTTTTATGAAAACGTCAACATGCTCCAGTGTATGTATATCGATTTAAAAGGGAAAGCATGTCCTCGGGCTTTCATGATTCTGGACAGTGTATCTTGGATAACACTGGAATTGCCACAGGGCTTTTTTATATATTTTCAAATTCAAACTCCACCCACTTGTCGTTATTGCAAATAATATTTTTTAAATATTTTAAATACAAAAATAAATAAATAAATAAATAAAATATGTTTTTTAAAATTTGAAATATATAACACTGTTAAACAATGAATTTATAAAAACATAAATAATAATTTTAATTAAATAATATAATAATTTCATAATGACTGATAATAAATCTTTTTTAAATAATTTTACATTATATAATTCTATCAAATTTATTTATTTATTTATTTATTAAATTAAGTTGGTCAAACTAGTTCATCTAATTTTACAGCTCTACTTGTATACCATAATTTATTTTTATTTATTTATTATTGTTGACAATAAAAACTTGATTTTTAACCGTGGAAAAATTACGAAGGGTAAGTGTACACGTAGAAAAATCTATTAATCAAACAAATTGTTCAAGGTTCATGACAGAAAGACACAATAATTCCTTTTTCATAAGAAAAAAAAAAAAATAGAAAAAAGTGTGATATAACATAAAATTTAGAATTTAAAATGTATTTTAATTGTTTTTTTTTTTATATCATTCAACAATTCATTGCATCAACAATTTAATTTTCGAAATTTTATTTGCAATTTTTATTACTATCATTATTTATCGAAAAAATAATTTATTTATTTTTATATGAGAATTAATTTTGTTGTTTATTTATCATATCAAGGATGTGAGATGATAATATAAATATATTTCCGACTGATTAATATTTATGATGTCCTTGTTATGTCTGATTTTTTTATTTTGATTTTGTATACTATTATTTACTTTTTTTTTGGGAAATAATAACATCGAATTTATTAGCCAACGTCGATAAATGAATATGACTTTGACGAATTACCTCCGGATTCAAATGAAAGGATAATATTATTCTCAACTTTTCTATAATTTTAAATTCTTTTTTTTTATTCGAAATAAACGCATGTTATTATAATCCGCATGCTATAATATTTATTTAAAAAAAAAATAAAAATAATATCATTATAATATTATTGACTATTGAAATTTTCACATAATACTTTCTTGATTTTTTTTTTTATATTTATATATACAACGAGGACCAACGAATTTAATACCAAGGACTTTGTAAATTTAATTTTTTACTATTAAAAAAAATATATAATATCAAGTGAATAAAACTGATTAATCTTTAGAGAAAAAAAAATTAAAAAAAAAATTTAAAAACTAGAACAAAAGTATGTCCTGCGGGTAAATGGTGAAAGGGTTGTGACAAGTATCTTATATTTTTTAAAAATCTGATATAATACAGTCAAGTTTGTGTATACCAAACAATGATTGTCTATTTTTTTTTTTTTTTTGTTAAATTCAATTTGTTTTGATATGGAAAATTCGTGATATTCACATGAATGAAATAAAGCATTCGTTTGTCAGATTTTCATCATGTTGATAGAGAAAAAAAAAATGTAAAAATAAATAATATCATAAAATATGTCCCGAGGGAATTAAACATTACCTTTCCCCAATGAAAAAACATATTACATCTTGTGGATGTTGCTGCCGCCTCTGTATTATAACACCGTCACTATATTGCAGTAGTTTTATATTTATAATATGTATTTCATACCTCCAGGCAAATGAATTATCACTCCAATCATTTTTCCATACGTTAACCATCATGTATCTAAAAATATATAAAAATTTATCAATTCAATCTATCAAACAACTATTATCTTTATGATGATATATATTTTTTTCTTTGGCTTGTTTCCTTCTGTGTGCAGATTTTTGTCTTTCATATATAATTAATTTTTTCTTTTTAATAATACAATAAAAAAATGTTTGTCAATCTTGTAAATAAATTATTAAAAAACCAACTGAATTTTTTATGTATAGAAAATTAAAATCCAGGTAATTTGATTTCAAATATTTATTATGAAAAACTAAAATCCACGCATTGAAGACACGCCAACATTCGTGTTGAAATAAATAATAAAAAAAATAATAAATAATTGATAAATATTAATAATAATTTATCTTAAAATAAATATAATTAATTGATATAATTCATTAATCAAAAATTAATTAAAAAAATATAAATTTTACCTTTTGTTTGATTTGTCATAATCATTTTATAATATTTATTTATTCAATGATTTTTATTGATTATCATATGACATATTATTCCATATATATTCCCCAATAAATAAATATTTTTACATCTAAAAAAAATAATTATTTTATTAGTGACAAATTGTGTTTTCATAAGCAGTTTTTAAAGCAAAAAAAAAGCAGTAATTCTGGGTGGGATATGTGTCTTGAATAAAATTTAATTTATAAAAAAAAAAAATAAAAATACATTTAACTTGTTTGAATTGCAATTTGCACTTAATTTTATAAAATCAATTGATATTTAATTCAAAGAATAACATTTAGAAAAATAAATAAATAAATATGATTAGAAAAAAATAAAATAAAAATAAATTGAGTGGCTTTTAAGGTTGTTATTAGTAACCTCGTCATCATCATTTTTATTCTATGACAATGACTATATAAAATAAATAATTAAATGCATTTCTTTATTTTCTTGTATGAAAAAAGGTACGAAATTTACTTTCTACTTATGATATTTATATATCAAAAATTCATGAGTATATATTATTATATAAAAAATAATGTTGTTGTCCTTCATCGGTACCATCAAGGGACACCTCATACTGCCTCATGCAAGATGCCCCCATTGGCATTTTTTTTTTTTTTAATTTTATTTATGGAGGATATTTCTTGAGGCTGTTTAAAATTAAGTGAGAACTTAAACTGGGCCATGGACCCATGCACATTCATTGTCTCCCACCCTTTATATCATCACATGTAATTTTTTTTTTCTTAAATTTATTTTTTATTTTTCTTCAGGAACTCACATTAATAGTATTTGACTTTTTAAGTGTTAACTTGTACTTCCAAATTGTACATTTACACGTAATAATACTTTTTTTATTTTTCATCAGTATTGGTGCATCATTCGTCTGGTCTTTTTAACTTGGTGAGCAAACTTTTCCAACGAGGGTCCAGTACGTATCGTGCACTCTTACTCAAAGCAGCAAATTGCTGGCTGATCAATTAAACAGTTTAATAGTTTTTTTTTTTTTTTTTTAATTCCTTGTTGTTTTAATTTATAAGTGAACATTTTTTTAGTAATAGTTTCTTGATTTTTGTGTGAAGATTGAAGTGGATTATTCAGTGACAAAGTGAAGATGCAGGCACGGGTGTTACTACCCTTGTTGGGTTTATTTTCTCTTGGATTTGCTGAAAGTAAGTCATATTGTTATTAATAATTTTTTTATAAACAAATAATTTCTTTAAAATATAAACAAAAGAGAAAAAAATATCCATCAAGTGAAAATAAAAATAAGCTTTTATATATCTTTGTATAAATTACTTGTAATTGATTTCGTTTTTTTTTTTTCGTTTTTAAATAATTAAAAATATTGTGGAATAAGAAGGGTGAAAGAACATCATAATTCATTTAATTCACACTGGTTATTATTTTGTAAAAAATTTTCAAGCTATAATTATGAGATGATCTGTAATTTATTTTTCAATTATTAACAACATTTTATTGCAAAATATTGCTTGTTATTCGTTTAAATGTTTTGACTGTAAATAAGAGGATAATTAAGTGACTATGCAAACGATTATAATAGAAGCTTGTAGTTAAAAATTCTCAGAATAATTAATAATATAAATGTTAGTGAATGATTATGATTATTTAATATTTATGAATGTTTACATATTTAATTATACCTTTATGTTATGATAACTAATTTATCATTATTTTTTTTAATTGTTTTTTTTTTAGTATGCACAAGACAAAATACATCACCAGGAAAAGAAATACTGTGTTATACATCAACAGATAATATTGAAAATTTAAAAAATAATATTTGTAAATGTACAACCCTTGTTCATCATGGTCATGATATTAAAAATTTATCAATTACTCGTAAGTATATATTTAATTTTTTAAATAATAATTATTTTTCAAGGCTAAATTATTATTATTTTTATGTGAAAATATTTATGGCTTTTATTGTTATTATCCTTGGACTTGGAATTATGAAAAATTATATTTTCAAGATGTACGTAATCAGTTAATCACCCAACAACAATACATACTC
Source organism: Aphidius gifuensis (assembly GCF_014905175.1). Taxonomy (NCBI): domain Eukaryota; kingdom Metazoa; phylum Arthropoda; class Insecta; order Hymenoptera; family Braconidae; genus Aphidius; species Aphidius gifuensis. Next base: position 22,044,787 of record NC_057790.1, read on the forward strand.
ATAAATAATTAATTTTCTTTTTTTTCTAATATTTGTTTTATGAGTTTTAATAAATTATTTACTGTAATTAAAAAAAAGAAATATGACAGTTATATCTTTAATATAAAGATATATTTTTACCGGAAAAATAAAAATAAAAATATTTAGTATGTTATAACAGTCTTATTAATTTTTAAAAAATTTTTTATCTGAAAGTAAAATGCAAGAGCGTCGTAACAAAGCCTGATCTCCAATTACAGTGTAATTTTTTTTTTCCTTTATTTTGGGTGTGTACACGCACGATAAGCGAAAGTTCAGTTTCGCGATCTTCATGTTCATCACGAAACAAAAAAAAAATCATCCATTTTTGGATTACATTTAATACATTTTCCGGCAAAATTAATTAATAAGATTTAAAATTTTTTTTTCAACTTGCTAAATGTATTTTCATGATTATCAAATGAGCTTTTATCTAATAAATATTTATTATCTATATAAAAAATAAATTACTTTCGCTTTCAATAAGACATTGTAAATTTCATTTCCAAGATTCTCAAAAGGAATTTTATTTGTTTTTTATTTATATAAATAAACAATTATTGCATAAATAGATTTAGTTGACAATAAAAATAATATGTATGAGTTTGTCATCTCAATTTAATGGAGATATTGTTGCGAAATTCACCTGCCACACCCAAACAGGATCAAAGAAAAAGCGATATAATAATATGAAGACTTGAGAATACTTTTTACTTTTATTTTCACAATATATTTTTCTTTATATAGTAATAGAAATAATAGATAAAAAAAAAAATAACAATTACAATCGAATAAAAAAATAAAAGTTATTTTTCGAAACTTTAATTATTTGATATAATTATTTATTTATTATTTATATTATTTAACAAAGAATTTGTCCTTAACCGCGGACTATTAAGCCTCAATATAAAAATGGTGATTTAGACCACATTTGTGTTGATAATGTTTCGAATGATGCTAATATGACATGACACGAGGTCATCGTTTCACTTAATCTAGCTCGTAATCTCATTTTAATGTACATGATGAATAAATCAAAACAATTATATACAACTATGCCCATGGATAATGGATATTTAAAAAAAAAAAAATATATATAAATAACAAAAACAACATGACGACATTGAACTCGAAAATATAATCGTTTTTGTAAATCATTGAACAGACTAATTGAAGAATTTATTTATCTAAATATACTACTACTACTTTTTTTTTTTTTTTTTATTATTATTGAATAATCAGACATCTAAATTTGTCTTTAAGAGTCAAGACAAATAGTCACCATGACATTTGCACAATACAGCTTTGATTTATTAATAATATTTTATCACTTTAATTAGTGTAAATTATGTTATTTTGTTTTTATTTTTTAAATATTAATTTTTTTTATAAATGTGTCAAGATTGTATATATAAAAAATGACAATGAAAAAATTAATATTTATTATTAATTAATTATTTATATTATATTTTCAGATATTCAAAAATTAAAAAATTATTTTATTAATTTTAATCCATTTATACAATTTGTAATTGGTATAAATGATGTTGATGGTAGACTTAAAATATCAGCAATAAAAAGACAAGAAGCAATTGCAAAAATATCAACAATTTTCAATGAGGTAATTAAAAAAAAATTCTTGACTATTAAATATAATAGGTTTTCGAAAAAAAATTTAAAAAACAACAACCGTTTATTTTTTTTTTTTTTTTTAAACTTAAATATTTGTTGTAAAAAAAAAAAAAATAAATAAAAATTCAAACGATTTATGATCTGGAAATTTTTGTTATCAATTACATTAAATTACGTAATACTTGAAAAAATAAATAAATAAATATTAATTTATATTATTGTTTGATATTTTTTAAATAATAAAAAAATTATTCATCTTGGATTTATTTAAATGACGATTAAATTTTTTTCAATTTTAAAATCAACAAATTAAAAAAATAAAAGTACTTTTTAATTGATAAAATATATAGAAAGTTTAGATAAAATAATATATAAATTAAGAGGTTCAAATATAATAATGAATAATGATTACCTGAGGCTGTTGATCAGTTGATGCTTCTGGTCTATCCAAGTGAGCGTGCGAATGAGAATGTATACATATGGATAAGTGTTTGTACAAAGTCATTCATCAAACCATAAACCACCTGAAAATTAAATATAATTATTATTAATAATACATCAATGATATGGTCATTATAACTTTCCATTTATCAATTTTTATTTATTTATTAAATACATCTATTACTTGGACAAATATATATCTAATAAAATAAACATAAATAAATTTTAATTACTCTGCAAGGTTGATGGTATCGAGTTAAACATGACAGCTGGATCAAAAGAAAGATTAGTACATTTTGTAAAAGGGCTAAAAGATGAAATGATAAGAAAATCAAATGAAAAAAGAATATTCATTTTACTTCCATCAGCAGCTGAACAACTTGCCAAACAATATGACATCAAAGAATTATCAAAGTAAGTCAAATTAATTATGCAATTATGGTGTAAGAAAAAAAAAAGGATAGAAATTTTTTTGGTTCAATTACGATTTCACGTTCGATTAGATGATTCAAATTGCTTCTGTTTTTTTTTTGTTGTCCTTGAGCCAAATGTCAACGGAACAACAACCAGTTTGCAAAACAGGAGGCTTGTTATAACCCAATATGGAATTTGTTAGTTTGACTCAATTAAATCATATCAATCAACAACTACTCATCATATTTTTTTTCGTTATTAATATTAATTTAATGATATTATTAATTTTTTTTTTTTGCAATTCATAGGAATTTGTATCAGTTACATAATTCATTTGATAATTTAATTACAGATACACTGATTTATTTACATTATCAACTCATTATTTAATGGATAAAGAAGATTTAAATAGAACTTTTCATCCATCAAGATTAATGGGATTATTTGATATGTTAAATACTGATAGTTTGGTTGATCTTGTTCATGGTCTTGGTGCTGATAAAAGTAAAATAATTATATCATTACCAGCAAGTGTTTTTAAATTTTCATTAAAATATGAAAATGATAATACACCAAGGGCTTTAACTGATAATGATAAACCAGTTATTATTGATAGAAATATTTTTTGTGATAATATGAAAGAAGGAGAATGGACCATTGAAAGAGATGAAGATTTAACAGCACCTTATGCATTTAAAAATAAAACATGGATTGCATTTGAAGATGAAATATCAACTGGAATTAAGGTTTATATTTTTGTTAATTAACAATTATTAATTGTTATTATTATTTTAATTTAAATTACTTGATTAATTTTAGGGAAAATATGTGATACTTCGTAATCTTGCTGGATTAGCTATTCGTGATATTGAAAATGATGTTACAAATAATTGTGGTAAAACAATAACTGAAGAAGTTTATCATTCTTTTAGCAATAACAAGAGAAAAACACGTCAAGCTGTTTTGACATCATTGCACAATGATATCTATGTAAGTTTAAGAAAAAAAAATAAAATTGCTTTATTCATTTTAAATTGTAACAATAATTTTTTTTGTTAATTTTATACACAACATAGTATCCAGAAGAAAATTCTTATCCCAATACTGTTAAATCATCAAATTATCGAATAAATCGTGTGGTTGATACTGAGGGAAAAATTCATGCTATTAGAGAAAATACTCAGACCGAATTTTCTTGTGCGTCTCAAGGATATTTTGTTCATCCAAAAAGTTGCAACAGGTTAATTTATAAAAAATTAAATCAATAATTAAAATGAATAATATAATTTACCTGTTGTTTTTATTTTTTTTTTTTCAATAAAGATTCTATCGTTGTGTTAAATTCAATCAAGCAGTTGATGAATACAGTGTATTTGAATTTGATTGTCCAGCTGGTTTAGCATTTGATGAGCGTACTGATGTTTGTGTTTGGCCTGGTTCTTTATCAGAAGGATCACCATGCCCTGGAAGTCCAGAAATTGCTCCATCAAGTGCTCGTCGTTTCCGTTGTCCTGGAGCTGGTTACTATGCTGATCCAGAAAATTGTAGATGGTTCTTTGCTTGCATGGATCTTGGTAATTTTCTAAAAATTAAAAAAAATAAAAATATTAACATAAATAATTGTAAAAAAAATATATTTTAATATAGGTCAAGATGAAATGATGTCATATGAATTTAGATGTCCATATGGACTTGTATTTGACGAAGAAAAATTAGCTTGTGAATGGCCATGGTTGGTGCCAAAATGTGGTGGTACAAATTATGAAAAAAATTATGGTGGACAAGGTGTATCTACACAAGGAGGATATAATGGTGGTTACGATGGAAATTCACAAGGTAGTTGGCAAGGAAATGATCAGAGTGGTAATAATGGAAATACTCAAAATGGTTGGAATACAGCTGGAGGAAGTGGTTATGATGGAAACTCACAAAGCAGTTGGGGAGGAAATAATCAGGATGAATGGAGTGCAGAAGGAGGAGGTGGTTATGATGGAAATTCAGAGGGTAGCTGGCAAGGAAGTGACCAAAGTGGTAATGATGGAAATTCTCAAAATGGTTGGAGTGCAACTGGAGTAGGTGGTTATGATGGAAATTCACAGGGTACTTGGGGAGGAAATAATCAAAATGGTTATGATGGAAATTCACAGGGTACTTGGGGAACAAAGGGATGTGCAGTGGTAATGGATGGCTTACAGGTACTGGGGAGGAAATAATCAAAAATATGGAAAGCAGGAGGATGGATGGAAGGAGAGATGGAGTGAGATTATCTTCCAGCTGTTCATACAACTAGCCATGGATATAATACTGAATACACCTCAACAACTCAAATCTATGTACCAAATTATACATCTCCTCGAACCAAAGTACCAGAATATACAACACCTCGAACCAATGTACCAAAATATACAACACCTCGAACCTATGTACCAAATTATACATCACCTCGAACCGAAGTACCAGAATATACAACACCTCGAACCGATGTACCAAAATATACAACGCCTCGAACTGATGTACCAGAGTATACAACAACTCGAACCTATGAACCAAAATATACAACACCTCGAACCTATGTACCAAATTATACATCACCTCAGACCGAAGTACCAAAATATACAACACCTCGAACTGATGTACCAAAATATACAACGCCTCGAAATGATGTACCAAAATACACAACACCTAGAACCTATGTACCAAATTATACATCACCTCGAACCGAAGTACCAAAATATACAACACCTCAAAATAATGTACCAGAGTATACAACACCTCGAACCTATGTACCAAATTATACATCACCTCGAACTGAAGTACCAGAATATACAACACCTCGAAATGAAGTACCAGAATATACAACACCTCGAAATGATGTACCAGAGTATACAACACCTCGAACCTATGAACCAAAATATACAACACCTGATGACACGAAAACTCCCAGTTATCAAACTGAGTATGTTAATAAACCCATAACTGTGCCACAAACTTATCAAACACCAGTACCAGCTGGAGATATTGGAACAATTATTTATGCTGATAAATCTGCAACTGTGCCACAATCTTATCAAACACCAGTACCAGTTGAAGATATTGGAACAATTATTTACGCTGATAAAGCTGCAACTTTAGGCTATCAAAATGATAATAGAGGAGTAACTAATCAAGCTAGCACAAATTACAATAGAGCAAACACTGGCTCAACTCCTATCTACGATAATACTAATGATTATAAAACAAATACAGCATCTCAAGGATCAATATCCACTCTTGGTTACACATCAACAGATGAATATGTATTTACAGAAAGTGGATCAACTTCAGGTGAATTTAAAACAACAAACAATGGTGTAACACAATCACAAACAATTGCAACAGTAAATAATCAAGAAGAAAATATTGTAAAACGTGTAAAACCTCCAGTTTATGTACAATCACAACCTGGTACATCTGGTTCTGTTTTTACCAATGGTGTTAGAACAATTTATGACAGTACAGCAGTACCACAAACAGCAATTTATGACAATCCAGCAGTAACATCATCAATTGGATATAAAAATAAAATATCATCAGTAACACCACTTGTTGTTGTAACTGGTCAAACTGGTAATAATTATTATCCAAATAATGCTGGTCAAACAACTCAATTTTCAATTGGTCAAACTGGTGTTACTCAAGTGTCCTCGGTAACTGAAAGTGGTAATCAATATTATACAAATCAAGCTGGACAAGGTACATATTCTCAAGGTACATCTCAAGGACAAACATATCAACCAAGTACAGCAATAGCTCTTGATGAAACTACTTATTACAAAAATCAAGCTGAAGGTTTATCTGGCGGATCAATTGCAACAAATAATCAAGATCGTTTTAGTACACCAGCATCAGAAATTATTTCTGGCAATTATGTATATAATAATCAAGCTGAAAATAATGCACTATCTGTAAATAATGTAAATTATTCATCAAAAATTACTAGTGGCAATGAGTATTATAAAAATCAAGCAGGTAATACTCATGAAAATGGTACAATTAATTCATCAAATAAAAATAATGGATATAAAATTAATGAGTACTATGATAATGGTGGTCGTGGAACAATAAGATATAATAATGGTTTAGTATCACATAAATATACTGAAAATGATGCACAAAAAAATCATGGTTTTTCAGGTTTTAGTAAAGAATATCAAGGAAGTCAAATTCAAGCATTTACACCACCTGCTAATTTAGAAAATGCATATACAAAAGAAGGATTTACTAAAACTGGTCCAACTAAAACTGGAATAACAACTGCTCAAGTTAGTGGTAGTGGTACATATGTTGCTGGTGCATTTGTTCGTCCAACACCACCAGAAACAAATATTGGTGAAAATGCATTTGCAACAAATAATAGAACGTTATTAAATTCTAATAATGCATATGATGGATCAACAAGAACAACAATTAATGATAAAAAAAATTCTGGTTATCAATATGAAAATCCAATTTTAACAATTAAAAATCAATATGATGAATTAACATCTGGATATAAATACAATAAACCATCAATTGAATTTAATACTGGACCAATATTAGTTGCTGATAAAAATATAAATCCAAAATTGAATATACAAGTTTATAATTCACCAATTAATGTACCAGTTGCTCCGAAGACAACATCACCGGCTGTTGTTAATACTAGCTTTTACAATAAACCAACAGTAACTATTTCAGATAACAGACCTTTCTCTGTGATGAAAAATAATAATAATAAACCAACTGGTATACCGACTGTACAACCACTTGGCTATACTACAAATGAACTTGCTGAATATCAAACAACAGTGTATACTGCAGCAAGAGTTCCAACTGCTGTTTCTACAGTGAGACCAGTCATTGACAATGGATATAAAACTATTGTATCATCAACATCAATTCCTGTTACAATTCAAACTGTATCAAATATTAATTATGATTTAAAAAAAGGATATAATTATGAAAAACCTCAAGGATATAATTATGAAAAACCAAATGAATCATTTCGTGAAGAGGTAACATCAACACATAATTATCAAACACATAATCATGAATCTACAACAATAAATGAAGATGATGCTGAAATATATATTGATGAAAAACCTGATGAAGGATCATATGGTGAAAAAGAAATTACTGCTAAACCAACTACAGTTACTTATCGACCTTACAATAAATATGAAACAACTACATCAAATAAAGTTTCAACTGGTGGATATAATTATGATAAACCACCACAAGGATATCGATATGATAAACCTAAAGGACCTTTTAACGAAGGACAATCAACTAATCCTCCTCGTCAATATACAACGACAATGGCAAATAAAGTTGTAACAAGTGGATATAATTATGAAAAACCTAATAAAGGATATAATTATGATAAACCAGCAAAAGAATATTTTGATGAAAAGAAAGTAACATCAAAACCATTAATTATTTATCCTTTAAATAAATATGAAAGTACTGTAACCAGTCAAGATGTTACTGAAGACTATAATTATGACAAACCCAATGGATATAATTATCAAAAACCACAAGGATATAATTACGAAAAACCAAAAGAATCATATCGAGAAGAAGAAAAAGAGTTTATAACAATAAAACCCATTCAACCTACTTATGAAACAACAACAACTGATCAAGATGAAACTGAAATATATATTGATGAAAAACTTGAAGAAGGATCTTATGGTGAAAAAGAAATAACTGTAACTGCTAGACCAACAACAGTTACTTATCAACCTCAATATGAAAAAACTACAACAAATAAAGTATCAACTGATGGATATAATTATGATAAACCACAAGGATATAATTATGATAAACCTAAAAAACCTTTTAACGAAGGATTATCAACTGCAAGACCACCACCAGTAGTTACTTATCATCCACAAAAATATGATACAACTCAAGGATATACATATGAAAAACCTCAAGGTACTTTTGGTGAAAAAATTCCATCAAAATCAATGAGTTATGAGAATGCTGAATTGTACGAAGAGCCAACAGTCACCATCAAGCCAAAAGTAAATTAACTAAAAGAATTTCTCTGTCTATTTTTTTTGTTTATATACAATAGCTAATTTTTTTTTTTCTGTTATAGGTTTATCAAAGACCATCGACAACAATAACACCAGATAAATCAAATGAAGAAGTTGCTATTACAATTAAAATTCCAGTAAGCAATGAACATAAATTTTCATTTGTAAAATTAAACTAATTGCAATAAATATCTATTATCTATTTTTTTCAGTTATATAAAAATCCTTCAATAACAACAACAATACCAACAACTCGCGTGACATACAAAGCACCATTCCAGATCGATGATTCGAATGACATTCCCACTCAACGCCCAGTCATCTCTAAAGATGAATCTTCAGGATATAATTATCCGCGGCCAAGCATTAAATTTGTGACAACCCCAGCTCCATCAATCATGTACTCAACCATGCAATCATCTGATTCAAGAGTATCTCCATTAAATCCATCAATTTCACGAGACAGACTAGTGAATAACAATAATAATAATAGAGGTAATTCAAGATTTACTTCATCACAAGAAGAACAACAAAATTATTCCAAACAAACAGCTTTAAATTATTCACAATTAAAAAATGAACAATCAGATAAAATTGCTAATAATCAACGAATTAGTTTTACAACTCAACAACCAGCAATAACAACATATTCTGGTAATTTTCAAAAACAAGAATCAAAATTAAATAATATAAAACAAATTGACAAACCTAAATCACGTGGTAAAGTTGTTGTTAAATACAGTGATCTACATCCTGTTTTACTTGGTAAACTTGGTGGTGAATGTATATGTAAATCAGATCCATTTGCTGATTTTAGATCAAATAAACCATTATTAATTGAATCATCAAAAGGAAAAATTGATTTAAGAAATTATGATGAAACAGATGTTTATGTTGATCTTGAATCAAGTGAAGAAACAACTGAAAAAAATATAAAACCATTAGATAAAATTAAATTATCAAATAGCGCATTTAATATTGAAATAAACAGACCATCAATAACATCAACAACAACATCATCACCACTTCGTATATCAGCAAGTGATATTGAAGCAAGTGCATCATCAACAAATGGTCAAATTTCATTACGTACTGGTAAAAGTCTTGGTCAAAAAATGTCAAGAAAAACACAAAAATCATCATCATCAGAAGATTATGTTTATTCAGATGATATTGGTGTACTTGAATTAACACCAGGTGGTCGTGCTGAATGTGCTCGTCCTGGTTTATTCCGTCATCCAAAATTCTGTAATAAATTTTACATATGTCATTGGGATCAATGGAAGAAAAAATTTACTTTACATGTATTTAATTGTCCAATTCATTTGACATTTGATAGACAAGCTGGTGCATGCAATTGGCCAACAAATGGTCCAACTTGTCAGGATAACACTCTACTTGTTTAAATTATTTAAATTAATTATTATATCATTAATGACAAAGTTATAAAACTTGTTCAATTTTATTTTATATAAAAAAACAGGTCAAACTGGTTGTTTTATACTTTGTCGTACTCACCAGAAAAAAAAAAAATTCATTTTACTAAATTTTTTTCGTTTATAATACGTGGGTATTGTGAACTGAATTTATTATATTATTTTTTTTTTCATTCAAGTAGCGCGAAAGCGCGTCATACTGTCATGTACAAGTGAAAGTAGTCAATCGAAATCATCGATCCATATCCATTGGCTCGTTCTTGTTCATTGCAAACGCCTCTCTCGCCATAAGTTTAACTACTGAAAAAAAAAAAATAAATAATAAAGTTTTTCATAATTATAGAAATTTTGTAAATATAAAACGTCTTTATTTTGTCGACAAATATATTTATCCTATCATTTTAAAAATTGATAATTTATACTCTCATTATTTATATCAATTTTAAAATTCAATTTATAATTTTTTTTCAATTTCGTTTTTTTTGTGGTTTATTAATTAGACTATGACTTCAGTTAAACAAATAAAATAAATATAATTATACAGTGTTGATGTACAAAGTGTCAATTACAATCTAGTACATGACCAATACCATCTTGGGTAATACAACACATATACTTTCATTTATATACATAGGCAAAGTAATCGAGCCAAAGGCGAGGTCTCTACACACCATCGAAAAAAAAAATAAGAAAAAAATAAAACTTGTGGCTTCAAATCATTAAGCAAAACTCGTCCGGTAACAACGTCAAAGTCTATTAAATTTTTAAAAAAATAAACTTAATGTTAATTTTCATCTTGTTTTTTATTTTGCAATAAACAATAAAAAAATAAAATGCAATTTAAGCAATAATAATTTGCTTCAAGATAAACAAATATTATTTAAAATACAATGTCATTCAACCAAGTGTATAATTATCGACAATCAGAAAAAAAAATAAATATTTATAATGATAATTTTTTTTTTTAAAATACCAACACAATATAAAACCACAATGTTTTTTTTTTTTTTTTAATAGGTCATCGAATGCTCGAGGGAAGATCAGAGTTCAACAACAGTGCGTTAGCATATAAAGAAAGTATTTTATAATTTTTAGGTCATTTCACAATGAATTAAATGTTTATATAAAAAAAAAAATAACTATCATTAATCATAGACTTGACTTGCCAAAATTTATTAACAATAATAATGAAAAATTAAATAAATATATTGTAGAAATAAGATTGTTGAGATGACACTAATTTGTCGTTGTCGTTACTAGTTAAAACAACCAAAATGATTAATATCTAACACATCTAATATAAGACCTATATTGAATGACTAATATGTTCACTTTGCACATGCATCCAAAGTGTAAATTATCAACATGCTTAATAATTCAAATGTATCTTTGATTTAAGTGGGATTAAATTTTGATACTTGGCACACATTCATTGCGTATATATTATGTAAAAATAATGTCTTCCGGTTAATTTTTGCTTTGTAAAATAGAGAAAAAAAAATATAATTTAACAAAAAAAAAATTATTAAAATGAATTATAGAGTTTATAAAAATAATTAAATATCAAAAGTGTGTCATTAAAAACGAGTGGAGAATAATGACCTACTCAAGTTATTTATTTTAAAAAATTTTTTCATTGATATTGGTAAATTGGAAAAAGGGAAAGGTTCAAGGGAATTTAAAAAAAAATTTAAATAGTAAAACAGTTAATCATTTTGAAATTTAAAAATCAAATTTCATTTAAAAATGTCAATTGAATAATTCAAAGAAAAAAAAAGTTGAATATAAATTTGTTTTTTTCATTTCAGAGTAAAATTTTTTTGAGGTAAATTTTTGAATAAATAAAATAAATAAAATAAATAAAAATTAATGAAATTAAGTATATATGACATGAACATGTTTGAACTCGATTTCCAGAATGAATTTTGAATTTAGAAAAAAAAAAAATATATAAAAAAAAATGTTCATTTTTTGTTGGCTCTTGTTAAATTATACTCGTTGCGAAATTATAATGATTTTAACTTGTCGTCCTGGGTTGGACAACGGTGGTAACTAGGCGAGCACATACGCATTAACGCAAGAGATTTATTAATTTGACATACGGTTTTGCTCTATTAATAAAATATACAATTTCTGGATTTTAATAATTCACATTTGGTACCTAAATATTGAATATTATTTCAATATTTCTTTCATCTTAATTCAAATTGATTACCTTCTTTTATTTTAATTTTAATTCAACTGTTATATATTTTATTCAATAAATAATAATATCAACAAATATAAATCATAGCTTAATTTTATACTATCATTTTTTCAACTTGAATAATATATATATTTTTTTTTTTTTTATAAAATTGTTTTAGTAAAAGTTTGCCAATTCAATGTGTTTCCAAGAACACAGTTACTACTGCTTTTTTCTAAATGATTTTTTTTATACATTATTTTTATATTTCTAGTTTAATTTTTAATTTGATAGATAGTAAATTGTTGAGAGATGTAAGAGGGGGGAAGTCAAAGAGTTGATGGAGTGTATTTAGAGTAGGAGTGTAATGTGGTTAAATTAAAGAAAGAGAAAACCGAGAGTGTAGAGAGCAGGTAGTCTATGTTGTTGGCTCTCGAAAGTGATATAAAGGCGAACATTAATATCGTCAAGCTTAACGCACCTGGTACTGCCGAGGAACAACATCAACCGGCTGGTACCACTAAGTACCGTCGGTGATCTCGGCAGTATTATTATTTTATTTTTATTTTATTTTTTTTAAATTGTTTCACATCAATTATCATCATCATCATCATCATGTAAGTAAATTTGTTTCTAAATTATTTAAAATTATTGTTGTTTTTACGTTTGTGATATTAATACTGTGTTTTTTTTTTAATTATTATTAATATCAAAATAATTGAGAGAATATATATCATCTAATCTCATATCTAATTTCCATTTAAATAATTTTTTTTTTTACGTATAACGACACTAGTGATTTTCCATAATTACGTTATGTAAGCAAACAAGTTTTTTTTTGATATTTATATATATATATTTTTGTTATGATGATGGATCCATGTTGATAAATACAAGTTACGAAACATTTATTATGCTGATTAATCGTGTTTTAAAATTTGCACTTAATGTTTGTTGGACCCGAGTCCAAACTACCATGTAAAATATTATTTATTACAACTTTGATAATTTTATTTTTCAAATTATTAACGATATTCATTAAAGTGTTTAAATTTTTATCTATTTTTTTTATAGAATTTTTATTTATACAGTTGTAGTTTGGTTTTAACGTAAGCAACCTGTTTGTTGATTTGAAAAAGAAAAAAAAAAAAAGGTGTGCATTCTAATCTATCAAGTTTTTGCAATCGATTATAATTTATTTAAATTTTTTATCTTATTTATTGACCGTTAACAGCCTACGTATTATGCTAATAGATATAATAGAATGGTCGTTCAATGTTATAAGAAAAAAAAAATCTAAAAACTGCCAAGGCTAACAACAAAAAAAAAAATCTATTTCAATCTATATTAATCTACTTGTAAACTAGATTTTTGTTTTTTAAAAAAAAAATTAAACAGACTATTTTTTAAATCTTATCCAGTATAGTTATAAATCAACTGTTTTTTTTTTTTTTTATTAACAAGGTCAAATAAGCAACGGTTTATTATCACTTTCCCTGTCTGATTGTATGATCCGATTAGAAAGTAGAGTAAAAACCTGATCGTGCATGTCAGGAGATACAATTTTTTTTGTTCTTTTTAAACAATTTTAATTTATGTTCTCCTTTGAAGCTATTTATATTTCCGTATTTGATTGTTATCATTTATTTTTAATCATGCAAAATTAAAGTAAATTAATTACCTTGACTTAATTATCTTCAACCAGATAAGATGATGATCAGTAAACAAAGTGAAAGGACAATATTTCCTTATTCCATTTAAGTCATTTTTCTCAAACCCTCTACATGGACTTTTTTCGTTCATTTCTCCAGCTCATGTTACACAATGTTGAGAGAAAAAAAAAATATCTGCTTTCTCCATGATGAAAAATAAGATGGTCATATTTTATTTTATTGATGTTTTTTTTTTCAGAATGGTGGGTGTAGTATTGTTGATGGTATTGTGTCTGTTGTGTGAGTCTAGTTTATCAAAACCAGCTCAACCAGATCCACCAACATCTGGTATTACCACAATTGGTGCTCGTAAATTAGCAACTGCTGAAGATTGTGCTGGTACAATGGCATTTTCTGCAATATCTGGAATAAATACTGTAAGTTAATAAACATAATAATAATATTAAATTAAAAAAAAATAATATATAATTTATTTTATACTAACATGAATGATTAATTTTTATTAAATAGGATGCTCGTCTTGTTTTTACTGAGACACTTATTAACAAAGGCGTTGGTTATGTTGCTGAAACAGGAATATTTACAGTTCATTGTCCAGGTTTATATCAATTTAGTTTTGCTGGATATGGTAGTAGTGATTTGAAACTTACACTCAAGAAAAAACCAAACAAATCTGATAATTGGCAAAAAGTTATATCAGCTGGTCCAGCTGGTGGAGCTAATCTTGTACTTCAAGATGTTTCTATTGGTGATCAATATTCTGTGTTTGTTGATGCTGGTAAAACAAATGAAGGCACAACATTCACTGGCATAAGAGTTGCAAGAAAATCATAAATACACAAAAAATTTTGATAAGAAAGAAAAAATACATTTAATTGGATATAGTATAAAGTTTTTTGAGAAAAACTTTGTAATCATTTTGGAACATTCCCACCAACAAAAAAAAATTAATATCAACATTGATGATGAATGTGGATACGCATCGAACAAGTCAACAAGAAGAAACTAAAAAACGAAAAAATTCTAAAAAAACAAAAAAACAAAAAAAAAAAACAAAAAAAAATTGGATAAATTTTATAGACGAAAATTAATTTCTTCGTTTCGACGCTACTCCCGATGTACCTTTGTAAATAATTTTCATTTTTTTTTTCTCAACTTTATTTGACTAACTGTTGATGAATTTTGGCCCTCACAATTTGACACACTTAACTGTGATAGCTTGAAATTTTTCGCTCTTCAATAGCACCTTGGCTGTCCTAAATTCACTTTTTTTTTTTTCTTTTCTTCTTATTTTTCCCTTCACTGTCCTTATTATTTCTTACTTTTTAACTTCTACTTTTCTTTGATCTACTTTTCTACTTTCTATACTCTATAACTTTTTCTTCCTTTTTTTTTCCTCTTCTCTTTTAATTTTTTTTCTTCTTCTAATATGAACTTTATTTTTTATTTTTATTACTTTCAAACTTATTTTTCTTTTGACTTTATCCTTGAGTACTTTTTTCTTCTACAATATTAAATTTATATTTTTTTTTTTTTTTATTATTTGACTACCCACCAGTATTACATTTTCAAAATTTTACCTATCTACTTCTTTTTTCACCTTTAAACTTTACTGTCTTTTATTGTTTTTTTAAAAATATTTCTTACTGTATTTTTTTCTATCTTCTATTTCTTTTCTTTACTATCATCTATTGTCTTTTTTTCCTATCTAGACTTTTTTCTTCTTTACTCTAACCCTTTACTCTAACTATCTATGTTTTTTTTATTTTATGATTTGTAAAAAAATCTCTACCATTTTCTTTTCTTCCTAAACTCTATTTCTTTTCTTACTTTTCTATTTTAATTTACTCTTTTCTCTCTCTTCCTCTCTTATCTTTTACATTACCTTCTTCTTCTTTATTTCTTTCCTAATCTTAATTCTCAATTATACCAAAAAATATCTGCTTCTTTTTTCTTCATACTACTTACTCTTTTTCCTTATATTTCTCTATCTATCTCTTCTCAATCTTTCTCTAATTATATCTTCTCTATTTTCCTTTCCTCTTTAATTTTCACTTCTCAATGTTTTTATTTTTCTTTTCTTTTCTTATCAATCAAACTTAAACCAAAAGCTATATTTTATTTTTCTACGAACTCTCAAGTTCAACGCTGTGATTTTAATTTCTTAATTTTCTCTATTTTATTTTTCTTCTATTGACTATTATATTATTTTTTTTTCCCCTTTTATTTTCTGTTTGATTATTTTTGTTTTATTAAAAAGTTACCACTATTTCTTCTAGTCTCACTATAAATTTCTTGTACTATTACTTTTTCATTGTTAAAAAATTATTCTCAATTAAAACTTTAATTTTTTCTTCTGTTCTAATAATTCTTTTCAGTTTAAAATTTCTTTACCTTATCTATTTGTACAGTCTCTATTTCTTTTTCCAATAAAAATATGCAAAAAAACAATTTCTTCTTTTTTCATTTCGTCACTTTGTCTTAACTCTTATTTCCATGACTTTTTCTATCTTCAATTTCACACAGATCTATCACAGTTAAAAAAAAAAAAATTAATAATTAAACATTGTTGTTAAAAAAATAAAAAAATAAAATTGATTATTAATTGTTAATTTGTATTTGAATTGTCTCAATTATTTTTAAATACATAATTCAACTGTTCCTTGTCCACAATTTTTATAATTATCCAAGATAGGATAAACTTCATCCTGAAGAAATTCAGTAACTTGTTGTGGTGAACGTCCAACAAATGTTGATGGATCCAATAGTGTATCAAGTTGATCAAGTATTGGCTTGAAATATACATCATTTTTAATACGTTCAATTAAATCATTATCAAGACCATGTTGTTTAACTTGTGCCCCTGCTTCATGTGATAATACACGAATTTTTTCATGACAAATTTGTCTATCACCACCAGCTTTAACCATAGCCATAATAATATTTTCACTAGCCATAAATGGTAATTCTTGAGCAATACGTCTAGCAATAACTTTTGGATAAACAACTAAACCTTCAGTTATATTTTGTAATGTCATAAGAACAGCATCAGCAGCAAGAAATGCTTCAGATAATGATATACGACGATTTGCTGAATCATCAAGAGTTCTTTCCATCCATTGATTTGCTGCTGTTTGAAGTGCATTACCAACAATTGTCATTAAATGACGAGCAATACCACAACAACGTTCAGATCTCATGGGATTTCTTTTATATGGCATTGCACTTGAGCCAATTTGAGTTTTTTCAAATGGTTCTTCAAGTTCTTTATTACTTGCCAATATTCTAATGTCACTACATATCTAAAAATAATAATTTCAAATTTATTAATAATCTGTTGACGAAAAAAAAAATATTTATAGTTTAAAATTTAAAAAATCTACCTTATTTACAGTTGCACCAAGTGATGCAAGTGCATTTAAACATTCAACATCAACTTTTCTACTATATGTTTGTCCAGTAACAGAATAATAATTATCAAAACCAGCCATTTTAGTTACAAGTGAATCTAACATTTTAACTTTTTCATCATTACCATCAAATAATTGTAAAAATGATGCTTGTGTACCAGTTGTACCTTTAACACCACGAAATTTTAAATCATTTCTAGCACGTTTTATTGCACGTTCATCCATTAATAAATCATGAATCCATAGAGTTGCTCTTTTACCAACAGTTGTTAGTTGAGCTGGTTGAAGATGAGTATAAGCAAGTGCTGGAAGTGATTTATATTCATCAGCAAAACTAGCTAATCTCTTAATAACACCAGCTATCTTTGGAAGAATAATATCAAATCCAGAACGAAGTATTAAAAGATCCTATAAACAAAAAAATATCAGTCAATTAATTAATTAATTATATTAATATTAAATACATTAAAAAATTATTAATAATTTATTTTAAACTTACAGTATTATCACCAACATAACAACTTGTTGCACCAAGATGAATTATTGGTGCAGCTTTTGGACATTGTTCACCAAATACATGAACATGTGCCATAACATCATGACGAGTTGCTTTTTCTTCTTTTGCAGCTGCTGAAAAATCAATGTTGTTTACATTTGCTTCCATTTCATCAATTTGTTCACGAGTTATTTGAAGACCCAATTCCTAAAAACAAAAAAAAAACAATCATTCAATTATTATTCTGTATTTAAAAAATTATATTATGTATATTATAAAACGCATGCGTTGAAAAAAAAGATATTATACTCATTTTTCATATCATGATAATCATTATCCCCCCAAATATGTGAAACACCTTATCTGATAAGATAAAAAGGGCTTGGTTAATATGAACAAATGATTTTTACACGTAGATATTATTATTCATCTCACGTTGAGAGACTCAATACACCTGTTTAACATTTGATTAATTTTATTTTTCAATTATATTTATTGTTTTTAATAATCGTAACATCATGGCGTCTATATTTACAATTGCCGGTATCACAATAAAAGCATCTAAAATGGTGAGATTTAAATTAATAAAAATATTTAAAAATACTTTTAATATCAAGTGTTGTAAATTATTTATCAAATAGTTTATATAAAAATTTAATTTTCATGTATTTTAAATACATTGGAACATTGTCAGTATGATTAGTAAATTAAAAAAATTATTAAATAACATTTAATGAATAACAATTGTATTATTAAATAAATAAAAAAATTGTGAGTCATATTTTTTTATGTGTGTCATATCAGCAAACGATAAAACAAGTTGTTTGTAAACTGATAAATTTTCATAGATGACACACGTTCACAACATACATCATGAATAGAAAAATATAATTAACAAAAAAATATTTTCCACATGATGAAAAAATAAAAAACTAATTTAATTATTGTTGTGGTTTTTTTCAGATAATAAATTTAATTATATTAATTCTATATCGAACTGGATATGGTGGTGAATTTTTGGGTGTTGGTGGTACATGGAATTTAAATGAAGACAAAAGTCCAGATGTTGAAATTATAGCATCCGGTGTATTTGTTGGATTTTTCATTTACACTGGTGTGGTACTTGTTAGTTATGCATTTGGAACATTGGAACACAAGAAGACCATTGTTGTAAATATAAACAAAATTGTATTTTTAATTAATATAAAAAAAATTACTATGTTTCTTTAAATTAAATTAATATTTTTATCAGGAAATCATCATGAATTTTGTTGGAATGTTTATGTATATTGCTGTTGGAGCAATTGCTTTGCATTACTGGTTTGGCTATCAATCTGAGCATAAATACGTGCATGTTTCATCCGAAAGACAAGTAAACAATAAACAATTATTTTTAAATAACAATAGAATAATTAACAAATTTGCTAACTTAAATATTATTTTTTTCTTTTCAACAGATTGGACTGACTCTTGGATTTCTTTGTATATTACAAGGTGCAGCATATCTCATGGATTGTCTTCTTACAATTTTTTTCTTTGCAAAAGATGATTTTAATTAACCATTCAAAATTTATCCTTAAAAATTAACAAAGTATTATTATCTTTGTCACAAAAAAATTCATAAAAATACTTGACAAAAAAATATTTTTAAATGAATGTATTTTATAATATTTCATAATAAAAAAATTACAATTTTTTTTTTGTAAATTGTATAATTATTATGACTGTTGTTGTTGTTGTTTTATTTAAATTTTTTTTCAAAATATTTGAGACAAAAGAAAGACGTTAAATTTACATATGTATTGATAATTTATGTTGAAAAAAAAAAAAAAGATAATTTTTCAAATGGATAAATGTGGAGCTGGATCATTAAAAAATATTAATTTTCTTTTAACAGTAGCATGTTTAGTATGTGTATTTAAAAAAGTATTATATTTTGAATTTAATTCTATGATAAATTTTTAATTGAAGGGAATAAATTGCATGTGCATTGGATTTTTGGTTCAGTATGATTATTATAATCTTCCAAGATGGATATGGACAATATACAATATAAATTCAATAACATACACAATTATTTTAAGTGGAATAATTATTTCACATGCACTTGAAAGAGATAATGAAACAATTAATTTAATATTTACATGTATTGGAACTTTGGCTTTTTTTATTGGTGGAATATCAGGATTTATTGAAGAAAATTATTATGAACCTGTTGATTCAGCTAATGGACCAGATCAAAATTATTTGGCCGGATGTATGACAGGTAAATTCATCATTCAAATACAAACTTTAACATTCAACTTTAACGTTAAAAAATTATTTTAGCTGTTGCTTGTATAATGTTGCTTCAAACAATAATAATATTATACAAAAAAAAAAACCTAACAAATCAAGAATAATACCTTTCACTAAATATTTTAATAAAAAAAAAAAACAAAAAAAAAAATTAGATAAATAATAAAATCAGTCAACTTCAGATGAATATAAAGAAAAAAAAATCAATTTATATCATTGAGATAAAAAAAAATGGATAGTCCAACATTGAGAAATGTATCATATCAAATATCATCACAAAAAAAATTAAATTCAAAATTATTTAAATGTAAATTACTAAGCCTGGTAAGATGATAATAATAAAAACAATAAAAAAAAAAATTAAATTTTAATATTCAATTATTTTAAAATAGATAATTTCAATTGGAGGTACATATTTAATGATAACATTACCACTACAATTTATTGATACAAATATAGTTGCTGCTTTTGTACCAGCATTTACAACTGGCTACATAATCATCAACACGTGTCTTGGAATTTCTTATTTTCTCAATCATTTTGATTCATTAATTGTAAATAATTAATTTATTATAATTATTAAAATAATAATAATAATTTATGTTGTTATTTTGAATAGGAAATATTATTTTCTGTCATTGGTTTACTTGGTAATTATACATGTGGTTTTTATCTATTATGGGAATGGATAACTTGGCTAACTCAGATAATTAAGACTAATCAAGTTGGTCGTTCTGGATACGGGTAAGATATAATTAACCTAATATCATCTGTGATTGAAAATAATTTAATAATTAATTATTTATGTTAATTAGATTGGACTACTTGGCATTGTCACTAGCATGTTGTTTTAATGCAACATTAATGTTTTACCAATTAATCATTGTTTTTAAAAAAGTCAATACTCCAAATGTAGTTTAATAAAAAAAAAAACATCTAAATTATAATATAGTATATAAATGATTCATTTGTTTAAATATTATTATCAATGATGATCTTGGTCTTGGTCTAATTAACACACATGCTATCATCATAATAATATACATATGAAAGAAGACAATAATTCGTAGTGATGATCCAATTGATCTATGCGACCTCATCATCATCATCATCATCATTCTACGCTTACTTGTTCTTCTCTTCATCATCATCTTCATTTATTTTTTTTTAGTATTATTATTTTTCTCTTTTAATTCTTATCGCCCACATGAATGAACATGAATGAACATTACTTAATTTATTTTTCAAACTTGATAAACATATTATTTCTAAAACAACAAAAATAATTTAATTATGAATTTAGTATTTAAAAAAAATTATTATTCAAGAGACTACATATAGACAAAGAACTATTTCTTTTTTTATTTAATTTTAGTTCAGGTATAATATGAGTATAGTATTATTAAAAAATGCTGACTATACGACGACGACCCTATTCTTTTTTTTGTGTGTAAAGCAAACCAAGCGTGCAGGTAAATATTCAGGTTGAAGCTTTGATGAAAATGAAAAACCTGAATAACAACGGATCAATATACAAAGTATAGTTTGACTTTTACCATCAGGTTTACACCATACTACTACTATTACTACTATTACTACCTGTTTATTTATTTCTTTAAAGTCTAATTCTTTTTTTTTTTTTTTATTATGAAATCGGAGTATAGCTTGAACACCCTAGACCCCACCAGAACTAACCAAGGAATGTTGCTGTTATTTCGAATTTTTTTATAATATTATTTCTCTCATGTTGAAGGGAAGTCCCGTTATCATCATACTTTTATATTTTTCACCACAATCGTGTTAACACATTTTATAATAATAATAAGTTAAAAAATAATTATCTGATGTTAAATACTATCAAGCATGTAATACGTTTGGAATAAAATAAATAAATTATTAATAATATATTTAATTTGTGATAATAATGAAAATTTTAAAGATGAGATTTGACGTTTATCAAGCATTTCTACCTTATGCTTTAATAAGTCAGGTAGTTATTCCCTCCTACTTTTTTAAAAAGCCGGATGTTTTTTTTATTTTATTATATTTTTTATTCTCATCAAGCAATGTATAATATATACACAACTGAACATATAGTATACGGGAGAGACTTGCCTTGCAGGAGTCGCCCTGAAAGTTGATTCTCTTTTCCCCGAGACCCACTTTGTCCTCATCTTCACTACGACCACCGTCGAGGAGACGCCGTGTCATGCTCGACGTTCCAGTTTAACTTGCAACGCGACACGGTTACGTGCTTACATTCCAAACTCTATTATTCATATAAATATATTTTCAATATACAATTGATAATTATTTTTAAACTGCTTCTAGTTTGTATTATCAATATATATTTGATATTTTTAATTTAAACAAACAATCAATTATCATAGCAAGAACAAAGAATAAACAAAGTTTGTTTATTTGTTGTTTTTTGGAGTAATTGTTTTGATGATTAAAAGTGCATTGATAAAATCCAGTGTTTGTAAATTATTAAAACTGGTAAGTTGGCAAGTGGGTGTGTATATATTTTTTATAATTTTAATTTGAAGCAAAGACGAGGCCATTAAACTCGCTGACACGACTTTCTAAAAACGCATTTGGTGTCTTATTTTTTTTTTTTTTCATTTAACTCTTCTTAATATTTAACTCTGTGTAAGTTAATACTTGAATATTAATTTCTAAAATTTTTTCAAATTAATATATAACAGGTTGGCAGTGGCTGATAATTAAAATTTGATAAACTGGAAGAACGTGGTGGTAGATCAAAACGAGTCAGGATGGCTGATGATTCATTATCACAAGTTACAATTCCAAAAGATCGAAGTGGAACTATGCATAGAATACAAGTTATCTTGAAAATTGTTCAAGTGGTAAGAGTCAACACACAAATATTCAATAACACATTATCAACACTTGTTATTTGATTAATGATATTTAATTTTATGTAATTTATGTTTTTTTATTTCTATTAATTTTAGTGTCTTGCAATACTGATAGTTGGTATATCAATTGATCCACCATTCAATCATTTTCAAAGAATATTCAATAAACCACGAGCAACAGTTGGTGATATTGCTATTATTTATACAGCAATTATTGGCTATATGATCATCAACATGCTATTTTTAATTGGCCATGTACTTGGTGATAGAATTCCAAAAAAAACGGTAAATAAAAAAAACAAATAATTTTCTTATTTTTACATGTGTTTTGTTTAACACAATATTATGCAACTATCAACATAAAATATTTTTTTTTATGTAAATATTTTACTTGTATTTTTTATTGCGCAATATATTTTCATTTCATCTTCATTTCCGTTTGATGAATATTATAATTTGTGTCAATAAAAACATACAATCATTCATTCATTTTATTTTAAATATTTTTCCATTAATAATTATATTCGTTCTGCTTAACAATAATTATTTAATGCCAAAGACTACGCCCTTGTTGTTTTTTTTTTTTTTTCATTTCCAAGCAACATGTTGTTACACACACACAGCTGAGTCATATTGCAATATGATTTTTTGACTCATCAAACTGTGACGATATAATATCAATAACTTTTTAAAATATTTTAATTGTTTTATATTTCAGTTATTATTATTCAGTTCAGTTGGTGCTGTTTTACACATTGTAGCAGCAAGTATGATGATTCACACTTGGAGAAAAGTAACTGGAGAATATCACAACAATGCAATTCACTCAAGTCAATTGTATAATAATTTATTTATGACATCAGCAATATTGACATTTTTAAATGCTGCATTATTTGGAGGTGATGTTGTTTTTACATTGAGATATACGTAGCAAGATAAATTGCGACAGTACGATGATGAAAATGAGGATCAAACAAATCGTTACTGATCGCATTAATGATTTTACAATTAATAATATTCATATCAATAATAATAAAATTAAAAAAGCAATTAAATTTATATATGATGTACAACGCTGTAACCCAAAGTTCAAATATCTTATGGTTAAATTAATCCGTCCACCTTTTTATACATTCAATTAATTAATTTACTAATTAATCAATTATTTATATGCATAATAATAATCAACAATACGTACAACAATTTTTTCAACAACTATTTTATGATTATATCGTCGTAGTGCTTCAAATTTTTAACAAAAAAAAATATGTTGTAAATATAATTAGTATTATTTTTATGTATTTTAATTTATAAAATTAAGAGATACTCGAGCCCCGAAATAATCCGTCCATGGAAATTATTAAATTTATGTATTAGTAATTAATTAGAAATAACTTTTTTTTTTTTTTTAATTTTTAATTTTACTCATTACAATTTAATAATTTCTAAAATTTATAATAAAATATATTTCTGTATTTATTTAATTAGAATAAATTTGTTTGAAAAAAAAAAAGAAAAAAAGTAAATAATAATCTATTAATTTTATTAAAAACAATTGATAAACGTTTTTTTTCATTTGAAAAATGTTCAAAACGTTAAATAATAATTATTTTTTCTTAATTTATTATTCTTTAATTTATTAATAAATAAATATAATGACTTCACGAGCAAGATCAAAATATTCTGAAGATAATCAAAGACAATCAAATTTACGAAAAAAAAATACATTAAATAATCAAAAAACTAATGCAGTATCAAATATGAATTCATTAAATAAACCAATAAGACTATTTCAATTTGTAAGTAAATTTTAAAATATCTATTAATCCAAGAAGAAAAAAAAAATCAATAAAAAATTGTATTTAATTAATTTAATTAGCTTACGTCAATGTTGCTATTTGCAATAATATTATTTATGATTGCTTTGGATAAAAAACCATTGAAAGAATTTTCACTGATAATGCTGATAACATTGACAGCATTTTTTCTCATCTTTGTTACATTTGACATATTTTGGCAGTTAACTGGAAGACAAATGCATGATTCACCAGTAAATATTTACTAATAAATCATCATCTCTATTTAAAAAATATAAAAATTTTAATTTTCCAATTATTATTTTAGATTTTTTTGGTATCATTTATGGGTATGATTTTTTTTGGTGTAGCTGGTATTTTACTAGCTGCTTGGTGTAGTTCTCATGTGTTAGATTTTTGGGCAATTCCATGTACCCTGGGGCTTTGTTTTATCAATAGTATATTATGTTTTGTTGAAGTATTACAATTATTCGCGTGAGTATAAATTTTTTAAATTAAATTTCTTTTAAATAAATAGATAAATAATAATATCTTGTTGATTAGATTTTGGAAACAGAGAATGTCTTCTTGTTATCCATTATCATCACGTGGACCACCAACAGAAACATTATTTAGCAAAGCTGGTCATTTTGCATACTCAAACAACCAGGTATATTTCATAAATAATCATCATCATAAAATTAAAAAAATAATAAATTTAACAATTATTTAGATTGACACATGTGAAATGGCAACAAGTGTTAGTGGTGGTGTTTGTATTGATCCTAAAATTGATCTAGTTGTGGCTGAACATGGTGCAAGAAAAATAAATTTATGTAAAAGACGTCAGTACTTGGATAAACATGTTAGTGTACCTGAATTTGCTATTGTAACAACAACACAAGTACAAACAGAAAGTGGTGCAACAAGTCCAGCTGAAGCTCAGGTTAATAAACAATTATATTTTATAAATTAAATAATAATAATTGTAAATTAATATATTATTTATGTTATTCATTAGACAACAAGAACTGAGTATAAAGAAAGTTTGATTCAAACTCCAGATGAATCACATCTTACAACTTCATGTCGTTCACCACTTTCAACACAAGCAACATCTTTTCCAGGTCATTGTACTTCTGTTTGTCCTGCATCTGTTGTTATTCTTCGAAGTGGAAATACTTGTTGTGGATCGTTAGTTTATTTATTTTTATTTTTTAAATAATTTAATTTTAAAATGGTTGTTAAATTTATCATGTGTTTTTTTTTTAAAGCTGCAATTGTGGAGGACAACATTGTGAAAAATCACCACAACTTCATTATCTCAATGAATCACAGGATCAAACTTTTTTTAGCAATTTAAATGCAACAAAAAATCAGTGGGTTGAAACATCACAAGATACAAATTTACCAGAAACAAGTGATAACAGCAATAGGGGTAGATCTGAACGATCAAAAAAAAATATTCATCATGTTTAATTTAAAAAAATAATGAATAATTATAAATTAATATTTATAATTTTTCAAGTTAAATAATTTTAAATATAATTTAATTATTAATTTTACAAAAAAACAACTTGGCGTTCATTAAAGTGTGTGAGAAAAAAAATATAAAATTAAAGCAAGCGAGACAAGACGGTTCTAATCCGTCTTGCCCCGCAGAAAAAAAAATATATATATTTATAAATAAATAAATTAGAGACATTGAAAATTGTTAGAATGATGGTGGTAGTGTCAAATTTTCAGGATTAAAAATATGATGGAGGTCGGAGCCTTCTTGTCCCGCTCATGCTTTGATTCTCATCGTCACAAGTGAACGCCAACAAGCAAATTAAGTAGGTTTTAATAAAAAAAAAAAATTATCAATTAATTAATTGATGTTTTATATATGGGGGAATAAAAAATTTATTTTATTTTATTTTTTAAAGCTTCTGGCCCATTTGTGTTACCAAAATCAATACGAACATCTCTTGCACAACCAAGAAAAACTCAAACAACTCAAACACAAGTTTATCGGAATAAATCAACAAATAAATCAGATGACAGTACAAGTGATAAAGTAGAAAGGTAAATAATATATATAAATAAAAATTTAATATAAATCATTTAATAATTTATTTTTTTAATTTTTTAGAAAAAGATCAAAGTCCAAATCAACTCCAGATCAAACACCAAATGAATCAACAAAAAGTTCACTATCAAAAACACCAGAAATATTATCAAAAAAAAGTGATAGATCAATAATTGATTTACCAATTGAAGAACATGAACAAAAAACATTAGAAATTGAAGAAAAATTAAAAGAATCATTATCAAAAACAAGTAGTAAAAGAATAAAACCATTGTACAGAGAAAAACCATCAAAAAGTCAACGTACAAGTGATGATATTGATGAATTAAAATTATCATATCATTCAATTAATAAATTAAATTATGAAAACATTGATTATGATCAAGAAATAAGACCACGTGATGAAATTTCATGGTTAAGTGGTTTTGAAGAGTCTAAAGATGATACAGATGATAAATTTGAGCCAGAAAGTTTAGATAATTCAAGAAGAACAACAACAACTAGTTCAAAAAAAGCTCAATTTTATCAAAGAAGTAATGAATCTAAACGTGATAGTGATAAATTTGAACCAGATAATTTAGACAATTCAAGAAGAACAACTGTTGGATCAAGACAAGCTCAATCTTATCAAAAAAGTATTGAATCTAAACGTGATAGTGATAAATTTGATCCAGAGAGTCTTGATGCATCAAGAAGAACAACTGTTGCTTCAAGACAAGCTCAGTCTTATCAAAAAAGTATTGAATCTCAACGTGATACAGAAGAGCTTGATCCAGAGAGTCTTGATGCATCAAGAAGAACAACTCTTGCTTCAAGAAAAGCCCAGTCTTTTCAAAGAAGCAGTGAGTTAAAACGTGATACAGAACAATTTGATCCAGAAAGTATTGATAGTTCAAGAAGAACAACTGCTGGTTCAAGACAAGGTCAGTCTTATCAACGAAGCAGTGAATCAAAACGTGATACAGAACAACTTGATCCAGAGAGTATTGATAGTTCAAGAAGAACAACTATTGGTTCAAGACAAGCTCAGTCTTTATACAAAAACAATGAATCAAAACGTGATACAGAACAGCTTGATCCAGAGAGTATTGATAGTTCAAGAAGAACAACTGCTGGATCAAGACAAGCTCAGTCTTTATACAAAAATAATGAATCAAAACGTAATACAGAACAATTTGAACAAGATAATTTAGATAATTCACGAAGAACAACTGAATCTGGATGGACTCAATCTTCCCAAAGATCCAATGAATCAAAACGTGATACAGAAAATACAGATAATTCACGAAGAACAACAGTTAGTTCAAGACGAACACCTCAATCATTTCAAAGAAGTATTGATACAGTAACATCACCAATAAAATTACGATCATCAACAAGCTATACACTACGACAAGAGACACCAAGATTATCAAGTGTTGATGAAGGAAGTCCACAACAAATAGGTTATTCATCAAAAACACCAAGTAGAATATCACTTGTTCAAAGAGATGATGCTGAATTTATTGGATCATTTCATGCACCAATTATGGAGTCACTTGATGAAGCCAACGAAGAACAGCAGTCAACGTATGATTAAAAAAATAAAAGTAACACGATAAATAATAAATTATAAATTAATAGAACAAAAAAAAAAAAAAACAATGGACTGAAAATAATTTTCTAGGCTTGAGCAAGATGAGGAGGATAATATTGATGATAATGATGAACATGAATTTTTGATTGAACAAGAATTTATTGATGATGATGAAGATGAAGATAAAGGTGATGATGATGATGATGAAGATGAAGGTGATGATGATAATATTTATTATGAAAAATCTCGTTGTCCCAATTATCAAACGTCGTAAGTAAATTAAATTTAAATTATTATTATCAATGTTTATTTATTTTTATTTAATTATTATTATAAATTTTTAAAAGAACTGAAAGTTCAGATCATGAATATTATGCCGAATTAATTGGCATAATGGAATTACCATGTGGTTGGGGTTGCTCAACTCCATGCACACATCATGTAAGTAATGTATTTAATGATTAATCAAATTAAATTTATTATTACATATTTATATTATTAAATCAATTATTAATTTTGACAGAAAGTTTCAATGTCAAATTCAAAGGTTATATCACCAGTTTGTCATTTATCATAATATTTGTTTGTACATATTGTAGAACTTAAAAAAAAAAAAAAGAAACAAGACTCAAAAAAAAAAAATGAAAACGAAAAAAAAAAAAGCTTTGATTAATAAAACAAGGTGATTTTCCTTGTAATATTTTAAACAATATAATTATTAAATTTAGCTTGATTATTTTGTTATTAAAAAATGTTAATGATTATAATAAATTTTAAATAATTATTGATTTAAATAAATTATTTAAGAAAGAAAAATATTAGAAATTTCATTTGAATAAAATTATTTTAAAAAATCGAAAAAAACAAATATTAAATTTAAAAATAATTATTTCCAAGACGATTTAATATTGGTCTTGGACCACTTGATTGTTGGAATCTAACAGTTGGTTCAATCAAATTTCTTTCAATTATATTATTAACATAATTATTGTGATTTAAAAAATCATTTTGATGTTGAAAATTTGTCATACAAATTATAGGACAATTAATTGGTAATTGATGACAATAATTACCAATTTTATTGACACTATGAAAAGTGTTTTCACCACGTGATACTGGAGCATGTTGTTGCCAATTACCATTGTAAATAATTTGTTTGTTTAAACAAGGTACCAATTGTCCATCATAATTAACAAAAAAATTATCATATTTTATTGATTGATCAATATAATTTTTATCCATAGCTTGATGTATGTCCATTGATTTTGATAAACAAACTGAATCTGCATCATTAATTTCTCGTATAACAACATTATCATTGTCAAAATTTCTTTGAATTGATAAATTTTGAAATTCATCATTCAATGTTTTTTTAAAAATTTTAAATGATTGTTGTTTTTGTGCATTATAATTATTTTTATAATATTTATCAGGTATATAATTTGAATCAAAATCATCATTAATTTCATGTCTTTTGTTCATTTGATTATCATTAATCCATTTTTTATTTTCAACAGCCAATAATGACGTATTATAATTTGTATATTTGTTAATATTTTTTTGTCCATTATTAACTCCTTCATAGTGATACTTATTTTGATTCATTTGATGATAATTATTTTTAAAATTACTTGATCTTTGTTTACCCTCAAATATATTATTTATTATTGTTTTTTCAATTGTCAATTTTTTACTTCCTGGATCAATGGTTCCACATTCTTCCCACTTTATATAAAATAATAAAAATTTATTTGTTAATTATGTTTTTATTTGTTTCAATATTTGCTGAGGATCTTGGTGTTTACGACATCATCTCTTACCACTTGTTGATAGTGTTATTTTTTTCATTTTTATTTTTAGCTA
Organism: Aphidius gifuensis; assembly: GCF_014905175.1. Lineage (NCBI taxonomy): Eukaryota > Metazoa > Arthropoda > Insecta > Hymenoptera > Braconidae > Aphidius > Aphidius gifuensis. Next base: position 22,075,040 of record NC_057790.1, read on the forward strand.
GTTAATGACTTACTGATAACTTATTTATATTTTTTTTTTTTATATTAATATGACCTTGGGACTAACTCAATGACGCAATGGAAAATAATATTCACGATTTAATATTAATAAAATGTAGTAAATTAATTATTCCTACTCATAATGTTGACCGTTTTTTTTTGGCTACGATTTGTCATAGTTTGACGTGGCTTTATTGTCACCACGTCAAACACCTACATGACACTCAGATCAATCTCTCGATAATAAAAATAGTATTGATAATAAAATAAACATTCATCGAGTAAAACAATTCATGTATAATTAAATAAAAAATATTATTTTTACGAACCATTTCAGCTTTTGCAAGTAAAACCCAAAGACGACGCCATGTACTAAATTTATTTTGCTCACTAAAGTTAAATCTCATTTCCTTGGAAGAAAAACGAGTTGAAAATGGACTTCTATAATCCTCAAATTCATTAATATGTGCCATTATTTAAACTTTATTTATTTTTGCACAACACAAATTAAATAATTTATTAAACTGAGCAAAACTGAGATGAAACAGCTGATAAATGATAACAACACTGAGCAGGATTGCGCGGGATATTGTTGCCAATTGTGTAAAAAAAATAAATAAATAAAAAAAAAGATTTCACGACATCCACGACATCAATGGAGATGCGGCGATTTTTAGTAGCTTGATAAAAAAATTACTGACATTACCGACACATAATTTAAAACTTTAATAGTGAATTTTTTTTTTTTTTTTTTCTTTTAGAAAGTAAAACAATTAAAAATTAAATAATATTATAATTTTTTTCAATTAAATTTTATAATATACTATTTTTAAATATTTTTTTAAATTTAAAAATAGTAAAACAATTTTTAAACAACAAAAAAACTAGGACAATACTAAAAAACAGGATTTCTTGTCATAGGTAATGGTCAGAAAAAAAAAAACGCGATAACGATAATGAAGTCTAATTATTATTTTTTTACCCAGACAAGAGATAAGACCCGCGTTTTATTTTTTTAGAACAAAATTTTATTTAGTTGTACTTCGTAACACGACGAGTATGGAAGGTAAGTTTGCTTTAATTTTGCATAATACGATTTAAAAGAAAAAAAAAAAAAATTAATTAAATAAAAAACTCGGGTTCATTGTGATTGAAAAAAGAAAAAAAAAAAAATAACTATCAAATATACCCACGTTCCGATTTTTTTGCGTGAGACGAGAGATCATAGTCATTGTTTCCATTCATGGCCAACACATCATCTTTTTATTTATAAATTATTAATTTTTCTATTATTATTTTTACATATATACTTTTACTTATCATTTTTCATAAAAAAAAAAATTGTCAATTTTATTTTAATTCTGTATTAAACACCAAGATCTTCATGCTAATATTTTTTTTATTTTAAATAAATAAAATTATCACGTAATAATAAAAATAAAACTCACCACATTTCGAGGTATATGCTCTGGATGTGCCCAATCAATTTGTATATCAGTTGTTCCAACAAATTTACCTCGTTCTGGTACCAAACGTCTTCTAGCCATTGCTGCATCCATATGAGTTTTATAATACAACAATGCATTCTTTGGATAATCATTTTTTAACGAACGATAAACTCCAATTTTTTTAACATTATTTGTCAATGTATAAACTTTCTATAAACATAAACAATAATTATAAATTTTTAAAGTCAATAATAAATTAAATAATATAAATTTTTAAAATTAATTTTTAATTCAACTCACTTGCATAAAATCTCGAGTGTTTAAATCTTTAGGTAAACGTGTTACCCAAAGACGACAATTGTTGATACTTCTAACAACACCAATTCGACTTCCTGCTCTTATTTCATAATTATTAAATCGATCAATAGCACGTTGGGCATCTTGTTCGTTGGTGTACATGACAAAACAATAGCCTCTATTACTACCAGAAAAATCCATCATCAATCTTATCTCATAAATTTGTCCAATTTGACTAAATACTGGATGTATTTCATCTTCATATAAATCACGTGGAATTTTACCAACAAAAATTTCACATCTAGCATCAGGTGGTGAACCTTGCCAGTCTGGTGGTGGACTAGTTTTTCTTTGTCCATTTATTTGTGTTATTTGCCTCCCCCAATCATTACTGAGTTTAATCAATTTTTCAGTAGAACATAATTGATTTTCCACTGGGTCATCACACTGTGATAGAATTGATTTATCAACTGAAAATTATAACAAAAAAAATATTAATATTATTGACAATTATAACTTGGAAATTATATATTTCTTTTTGTTTAAATTAAAAATAATTTTATCATTTAATTAGTCAATACATTATTCAAATTGATAAGAGTTTATAATTTATTAAATTAAAATAATGTTACCTTTGTGTGAATTGTACATTGTAATACTGCTTGAAGTATTTTCAATGATGTACTTCTTGTTGAACGATGTTAACTCACAAACAGCTCAATCCAATTTGAATGACTGATGAGACTCAAGATTTTATCCAGGCTTTTATGCCAACATTTCTTGATCCAATAAAATTTCAAGCTCGTTTTGTCAACCAATCATCATTGCCCCATTATTCCACAAATATCCCACGGGACTAATCAAGTAGTGGGGAGACACCACAGAAAGATCCAGCAAGTACCATCTGAAATATATATTTTTTTAAATTTAAATTAAATTTTTAAATTTTTTTAATTTTATTACATGAAAAAAACAATAATTTTTTAAACAAATAAATAATAAAATTAATATTAATAAATAATTTAAAAATGAAAAATAATTGATTTAAAAAAAAAAAAGAATTAACAATTTTTTCCATTAAAAATAAGTATAGTTTCTACAAAATAAAAAAATAATTTATATCAATTGTTTTAAAAACTATACAATTCTATGAATAAAAATAAAAAATAAATAAAAGATAAATTTACGTGTTAATAATAAAAAATAACAATTGAAATAAAAAAAAAAAAAAAATTTCTATCAATTTATTTGGTGGGCACGTGTGTTGTATATGAAGGGTGTATAAACTTGATTCTTTCAGCTTAAAATTTCGAAGAAACCGCGTTACATTGTTGCCCCCTTTATTTTTAATTCTTAATAAAATATAAATACGATTTTATATTATACGCATATTAGATTCATGATATTATATTTATTTTTCTTCAATCTTTTTTGTTCTGTTCTGTTTTTTTTTTTTTTTTTTTAGTGTCTCATTTCGTTTTATTATTATTTTACTTTTTTTTTTTTTCAATTTTTTTTATTCATTTTGTTCATGGTGATCTATAGACACCTATGGACACACTGATTTTATTTTTTAAAAAATCCCACGCATTTTGCGTTAATGTCATTGTTTTCAGGTGTACATACTTTGTACGTATAGAGTTCTTATTACGTGACAAGGTTTGACTACGTCATGCGGACAACATGAATACACAATAATACCTCCAACTTGTTCAGTTAAACATCGTCACTGCTATCTGTCGTGTCTCTATTATTTTTCTTTTCAATGATAACAATCATTTTTATAATACATTCATAAAACAATTTTTTTTCATTTCATCTTCCGGACGCACCTCATTCAAACACCTCATCAGTCATCACCAGTTGTCTTCTTGACTTAGTTAACATCGAATCGTCTCTCCTGAAAAATTAATTTAAAAAAACAAAATAAACATACATTGTTGATGTGATTTTTTTTTGCCAATAGATAATAGAAATAGTGTGTGGCAAAAATTTGTCAAACGTTTTCGTGGTGATGCAATTGGAGAACCACGAAATACACTGATAAATTTATCGAAAAATAAATCAAAAATGTTTAATCGAAAAGTTTTCATCAGGATAATTGAAGTGGTGAGTTGAAAAAACCAACTTAATTAAAATCATATAATATATAAATAATTATTTTTGTAGATTTTATGTTTTGCTTGTTTAACAACTCTTCGAATAACTGATGATGAAAGTTCAAGAGTTTATCATTACTTAAGAAATCGTAGTAGAGAATGGTCACTATTGAACAATGTAACTTGGGGAAGAATTGGTAAATTGAATTAATTACTTAATCCAAAAAAAAATACATGATCTAATAAACATGATTAATTTTAGGTGCAGCATTTGCAACAGCAACATGTGGTGGTTACGTGATAATAACAGTGGGCCTATTAATTGCAACGATGACAGGTGAACTCAGTGGTCGTTGGACAGTAAGTCGAAAAAAATAATTTACAATTTATAAAAAGCTTAAATATAGTCAACACTTGATTATATTTCATAGTGATTATTACCATTAATTAATTAGTCATTTCCTCTTGATAAAAAAATACATAAATATCGTGAGAATATCTTGACTGTCGATGACATTGACCAGCAAGGCTAGAAAATAATAAATATAAAGTAAAAAACATAAACGTAATTATGCTTGATCTAGTATGCATATTCGTTGACAACTTTGCATTTTTTATTTTATTTTTTTTTTATGATGACTCACAAATTTAAAGCGTTATTTTAATACTCAACTCAATTATATACTTTTTTTTTCTTCTATATAATCCTTGATCATGACAAAAGTATATATAAATAATTTAAATATTAACTGATAAATAATTGTGGTAATATATTAAAAAAAAAACTCCGTGGGAAAGTTGCATTTATGATATATCAGCATAAAATTCTGGTTCATTCATCCGAATCATCACAAGGTCCATACGTGCGAGAAACTAGAAAAAAAATAAATAAACAACAACTTGTATTATTATGAGGCTAAACAAGTGATGTAACAACAAAAAAAAAATAAAAAAAAAAAATTGACGAATTTATGTCTGATGGGCTCGGCTTGGCCTCCATCAGTCTACAGAAAAAAATTATTTCTAAAAAAAAAATATAAAAAATAAATTTCAAGACAAATGAAAAAGCTAATAATTATTTCTTTTTTTAAAAAATTCAATGCAGGTTCAGTGTACGTAATACACAATATATTACCTTTTTTTTATTTCGACGTGTTGTTTTTTTTTTTTAAAGAAAAAAAAAAATCTTTTATTATTTATTCTTTCTTTTTTTTTTTTCCTTTACGTAATACGCCCAAGATTATTATATTTTTTTTTCTGCATTTTAAAATAATAATAATTATATTTTCAAGGAATCATTTTTACTTGGAGTTGGAGTTATTCTATTTGCTGTTATTGGTGGATTAGCACTGACTTCAATTGATGGTGTACCAGACCAACTTGTTGATAATGCAACAATCTTTGGATCATTGTGTCTCATAACTGCATTTATATTCATAATTGATTTACTTATGACCACACCCAAGGCAAAAAAACATGATGATAATATGAATATTCTTTACAATGACACAGGCAAGTCTTCAAAATAGACTTATAATTATTTTTAACGTATTAAATTCATTAATAATTATAAATAAATTTAAATTACTAATAATTTTTTAAATAAACAACAAATTTCTATAAAATAGTTAATAAATTCTTTCAATTTTCTATTTTTTTTGCTTTAATTTATTGCAATTATTGTTCATCATCAACGAAAAAATATATCATTAAATTTAGTTAAACCAGTGACGACAATAACAACAACAATGACTATGGAAAAAGAAGAAAAAATATCAAAAAATAATAATGACAATACACAAAATTTGGAAGCTGATAAAAGTGGAAATATAATTTTTGATAAAGTTAATAAACCTGAAGTTGTTAATGTACCTGATACTTTACCATCTGAATCATCATTGAATGATAAAAAAAAAAAAACAACAATAGATGTTGGTGTTACAGCTGAACCAATTGATTTTCATGATCGTGATATTAAATTTATTGATGCTGAAAGACAAACAAAAGATTATATCAATAGAAGACATGATAGTTATGGTAATGATATTAATGATGGTAAAATTTTTTATAATAAACATGAAATTATTAATCGACCATTTGATGAAGTTGATACTCCAAGATTTCCAACAACAAAAGACAATATTATTGAGCCAGTATTTCCAAAATTTATAAATCCAAGTGTTAAAATTATGAGAGTTGACAGATATGATGATGATGATGATAATGATCATTTTGAAACTCGTGGAAGGTAAAAATATATAATGATCTTTTTTTTAGCTGAAAATAAAAAAAATTACTAAATTAAAAAACAATATTTTTCAAGATTTTCGGATTTGAGTCAGTATGATAATGTTCCAACGAGAATTGCACCAGGTATTTTAAAACGTGGATATAACATGTCATCAATAAATAATAATAAACGTGCAGTTGGTAGAGGTCGTGATGAAATTGAAAAACTTGAAGAATGGGTTGGTGTTTTACGTAAATCAACAACTGGTACACAAACTGGACCATCATCACCAACAGATCCTGGATATGTCAGACATACAGCCAGTAATTGGCCACGAGATATTGAAACTCATCTTGCAAACTAAAATTAACAATAAAAATATTAATTGAAAAAATTCAAATAAAATTTACAAATAAGATACATCATTTATTTTTTAATATTAATTTGGATATATTTTCTTTTTTTTATCTTTCGTCGTTTTGTAAAATTAATAAGTAAACAATTATTAATTATTGATAAAATAACAAATAGAATATAAAAATATATAATTAAAAAGAAAAATTTGTTAGTTTTCAACATAATATTGTTTTATCAATTTTTTCATAATATTAGTGTTTTTATGTTTCGTTTTTTTTAAAAAAAAAAAATTATTTACTTTTTTACGTTATATAAATAAATGATTTGAGTTAATTATTGAGTATTTTAGATTTTTTTTTTAAAACAAAAATTTGATTAATCAATGAATTATTCATTATTGACTCATAAAAAATAAAGAATTAAATGAAATTTGCGTTTGTAATTTTATCAACGCTCATTTATATTTAATTTTATAATAAAAAATATATTTTTATTTGTTCTTTAATTAGTGTCTAAATTAATTAGGCATATTTTGTGATTTAAAAAAAAAAAAATAATAAAAAGTATGGAATTATTAAAGTGCACATATTATTGTGTGCCTATAGTTATCCGTATCAATTTATTTAATATTTACAAAAACCGATAAAAAAATTTGTTTGGTTAATTGAGCATTCATAAAATTTTGTTGGCTATGCAAAAAAATTAAAATAATAATTATAAAATATTAATTTTATTAAATTAATAATTATCTCAATCCATATGCCATTCCAGTTGCTTGATTATTTGTTGTTCGTTGTTCCATTGTTATGTATTGACGAATAAGTCTTGATATTTCATGTGCCTGTTCAGTTTGTAATCTTGTTATACGTTGTTGCATTAAATTTCCACATTTCATATCTAAATAAAGTGAACCCTCTTCTGACTTGACTTTACGTGTTGATATAACTTCTGAGTAAGCATAATGATACAAAGTTACCTGAAAATAACATTTTTATTTTTTCATTTAGCTCAATATAAAATTAATAATTTGTTATTGTTTATTAATAATAAATAATTTCTTACGTGTGATATTAAATCAATAAAATGTACACCATGACGATTAAGTGCTAAAATATGATCACCTCCTTTTTCTTTACCATTTTCTGGTACTCTTTTAACAGCAAAGAAACTTGATCCAAATAATGGCCACTTTGATAATATTTCTAAAATAATAATTATCATAATAAATAAATAATATTTAAATAATGAAAGAAATATAATTTTTTTAAAAAATAAAATTACCAAGAACTTGAGCTTTACAAACAGCTGGTGTATTATGATGAATATTATTCCAAGCTTGTTGAACCATACTGCCCCATTGTTGTGGCCTTGGTTCACGAAGACTCAATGCTGGTTTTGGTAAAAGATATTTTATTTCTTTAGTTGATGGCTCATGTCCCATATCAGCAGCTCTATGTAAAAGTGCAGCAATTTGGGCCATGTCATACTAAAAAAAAAATAAATAAAAAAAACAAGAAAAATTCCATCATTAGTCTATTTTTTAATTCAGCATAAAAATTCTCATGATAATAATATTGCAAAATAAAAATTCTTATGTATACTGTAATTTGTGTCAAGAATAAGTGAATTAAAATTTTAAAAAAAAAAATACTCACAATATCTTCTTGTGGCAAATGTTCATCTAGAATGACCAACAAAAGACCTTCCAAATAGTCTGGGGCAATTTGATTGAAAACCACTTCTATATACAAGGCCGCATCAAGTCTGAGTGGATAATACCAAACAGATCTAAAAATAAATAAATAAAAATGAATAATAGATATTTACTATATTTTTTTATTTATTTAATTGAAAAAAAAAAAAAAGGTAAAAAATTTACCTGCAAAATATTAAATAAAAAACTTGATGATTTTTGTGAAGTTCTGTGGTGACATCAAGGACATATTCATCTCTTGCAAGTGGCATTGTAAAAGCATCACCATCAACAATACAATACAAAGAAAATTCATCCATTTCATGTGGATTTCTCACGGATATGACACTGCACATTTCTTCAATAACATCCTGAACAACTGTTGTACATTTTGTATTAATAACTCTTTCAGTACCACCAGGTAATCTATATATTTGTCTTTTAGCATTTCTTCCAGCACTTATTGCCATTATTTCTTCAACACTTGGTACATTTTTTCTACCACCATATTTAACTGTTTTACGTAAATTTTGTAAACAAACAGTTGCTGTACCATGATAAGCACGTCTTTTATCATAAGCAGCTGTTTCTAAATACTTAATTAAATATGGTCTTAAACCTTCACTACATGTAAAATATGCAGCAACAATGCTAAATAAACGCCAGCCTCTTTGACAACTGTCTGGATTAACACTTTTATTATTTGTTGTTTGTTTCATTAATTGACAGTATACTTCATCACGTAGTGGCTCAAATTTATGACAGTGCTATGTGAAAATAAAAATAAAAGCAAATTATATAGTTGTGATGATAATAGTAATAATAAAATAATATTATGATAATTAAATACAATTTATATTTAATAATAATATATATAAAAAAAATAATGAAAAAAACATTTGGAAAGTTTTTTTTTTTAGTGATTTCACTTACCATTAGTATTGTATAAACGCATTTGACTTCACTCATATCCGGGGGCAATGGTTGATCACCCATGTAACGCATAAGACACAAAAAACAATCAGCAGCAAGTGAACTTAATTCATTATCAAGACGTAGTAAACTTTGTTCAATTGGTACTGGTGAATATTTAACAAGATCAACTTGTTCTTTCCATGTCCATTCAGCACCATCTTTTTCTTGATTTTTATTTTTTTTACTTTTTTTTTTATTTTTTAATGATTCAATAACTTTTAGTGATCCACTTATTGAACCATCAGCTGTTTTCATCATCTCAAATCTAAAACAAAACATTAATAAATCAAAATTATTATTATTTCTATTATTATATGTTGATTGTTATTGTTTTGTTGTTTTTAAATTTTTTCTTTTATTTTGTCTTACAATCTTCTCCAAAATGGCATACTAGTTATAAATATATGATTTTTTTTTTTTTTGTTACTTTTTTAATAATTAATAACAAAGAGTGATGTTGAAGGCACATAGTCCACAAAAGAAATGAAAAGTATTTCAAAGAAAAACTAACGGTTTTGATGCGCAAAATGTACGATGATATCAGACACGACTTGTATAAATTCATTTTTTTTTTTTTTTGTTATGCTTTCTCAACACGGTAAAGTCAACCAATCTGGACAAAACTTATCAGTCCATATTTGCAATTACATAATATATCCATTGGAAAAATCATCAACATTCCATTCCAAGACAATACTTGAGAAAAACATTGACCTCAAAGACACCAATATAATAAAAATATTTATTAAAAAAAATTTTTAATATATACTTAAATATATTGATGATGATGAAGACGTTGAAAGAAAATTTTTATTCAACATTAAAATGAATGTCTGTTAACGACATTTTTCGTGTGAAAGTCGAACACAACCGGTCAATGTATTTGGGACGGGCGTGTACAAGATCTTCGACCCCTTCAATGATGAGATTACACGTTTTAAAATACTCTGCATAATAATGCACTTAATATTATTATTTTTCTTTTTTTTTAAATTTTTAATTTGTTTAATTTTTTTTTCATTTATTTACTTTTTTTCTTTTTGTCTTTATGTAATTGGATATTAGCGGATAGCACGCGACGTACAGTTTAAAATTGTCGACATATTCCATGTGAAAGTTACAATATTTTATGATTTTTTTTTTTTTTCATTATTTACAACTCGTGATTCATCAAATACAACTAACTAATTTGATGCAATTAACAAGCACGAAGTAACTCGGTATAATAAAGTAATTGACTATAAATAAATTTTTAAATAAATAAATAAATTATACATACTTTTCAGTTGATTGTCGAAAATTCAGCATAGCATATTGCAACAATGAATGTTTTCCATCATTGACAACTGATTCTGGATAAAGTTCTTCATCTGGTGATTTATTTATATCCTCTGGTTGTCGCCATTCTTGTCCACCAGTTGATGAATTATGAATTTGTGTATTACGTTGATTTTTAGAATGACCATTTGATTGTAAAACTGTTGTTGAATGTTGATTAGAAACACGATTTATTGGTGATTGATTATTTTCACGATTCATATGATGATGATGATGCTGTTGCTGTTGTTGTTGTTCCTGTTGATGATGATGATGTTGTTGTTGTTGTTGTTGATGTTGTTGATGATGTTGATGTTGATGCTGTTGTTGATTATGATGTACATGAGAATTACCATGATTTTGTATTGACTTTGATATATGTGACACATGATTATCATGATGAATAGACTTTTGAGGTTTTTGTTCAACCTAAAACATAAATATATATCATAAATTAATATTAATAATAATCATAATACATAATATTATTGACCTACATGTATGACTATATAAATACTGTTATAGGCCTATGAATATACCGGGAATAATTAACGCTTCGATACTTATTAATTCTTTTTTTTTTTTTCACAACGTTCTAAATGGCAATTCGACTGGTAACATATAGTTTCAATATTAATACGAAAAATATATATATAAAAAACAAGAAATCATACATGTAAAAATATTGAAAATAATAAATAATTAAAAAAAGAAATTTAAAACCTAGATGATAAAATTTTTTTAAATTAAAATCTTATATTTAATTATTCATATATTTATTAATAAAATAATAATATAAACCTGATTGCTTGATCTTTTGACCTTCTCATCAAGTTTTTCAAGTGTCTCTTTAATAGTTGTTAATGTTTTATCATTATTTTTATCATCAGCTTGTTGTTGTATTTCATTTTGAATTCTAAGTTCTTCAAATCTTTTTAATATTTCACGTACACTTAATTTACTACCACCAATACTATTAACATCCTGTTTCTCTTCTTTAATTGTTGACATTTTATTATTTTTTTTACATTCATCATTATACATATCATGAATAAGTCCTTCAAGTGTTTTTGAATTATCATTATCATCATTATTTGTTAATATTTTTTTATTTGAATTACGTAATTCACAACCAATTTCCATTCGTAATTCTTCAATTGTTGGTTGTTTTGATGAATTTTTATTTATATTTATTTTAGACATATCAATACGTGGTATATTTTCATATTCATATGATGATGATGATGTCGTTGTTGTTGTTGGTGTTGTTGGTGAAATTGAATTAAAAAATTTACGATTATCTTTAACATGCTCCAAATTTTCCGTACTTTTATTGACTATTATTTTTTCTTTATTATTTTTACGTGACATAATTTTTGTTTCATAATTTGATAATATTCTAGCATCATCATTTTGATTATCAATGCTATTTTGATTAATTAATTTTATTTTATTTTTTAAATTGCTATTTGTTTGTGGATTTGTCATATTTTCATAACGTGATAATTGACTTTCTAAAAATGCACCAGAATCATCAGTATGTCCATAATCATCACTACTTAATTCTGAATCAGATGATTTAACTAATAAACTATCTGGTGAATTTGTTTTTCTTTCTTCATCAGATAAACTTTTATATTCATTTTTCATCATCATCATCATACTTGGAAAATTTGTCTTTGGTCTTGTTTGAAATAATTTACCTGGTAATTTATTTGTATCTTTATTATTATTATTATTTTTAATTTTATAATCATCATCATCATCATAATCATTATATGATAACTCACGTTCAATTTTAATATCATTTATTTCAAATTTACGTAATAATTCAGAACGTTTTATTATTTTAACTGGTTTAATATCTGTTTTACGTGATTCACATTCTGATGTTTCTGAAAAATCAGTAAATTGACTCAATATATCTGGACGATGTTTTTGTCGACGTCTCAATGTTTGTGGTAACTCAGCCCAATTTGTTGACATTCGATGGCTAAATAAAGCCTCATCAGTCACTTCTCTTTCCATTATTTTATTATTACTATTATCTTTTTTCAATTTAAAAAAATTTAATCAACAAATAGAATGTAATAGTAAAAATAAATTTTTTTTTTTTTTTATTTTTCTAACTATTGATTACTTCCTTATTTTTTATTTCAAACATTTTAACAGAAATTATTTATAAACACTTTGGGAAAGCACAATAGATTGACATTAAAATACTCCAAGTTTTCTCTTTAATTTTTTTTTATTATTATTTATTTTTATAAAAATAAATAATAAAAATAATCACAAATAATTTTAATTATTTGTTGTAACTCTTGATAGAAATATATATATATATATTTTTTTTTTAAATTAATGTTTTATGAAGTTAAGATGATTCTTGGTGAAAATTTTTTAAAGCTTTCTTCCTTGTTCCTGGTATATTGAGTAGTATATAAAATTAAAAATACGTGCTACTATGTTTCCTTTTTATTATATTATTTTTATTTCACTTAACCGTGAGAAGAAGACAGCCGTGGGATATTATGAGACACAACAAATCATGAACAATTGCCAAGCTTGTATTTTAATTATAATTATCCAGGGACTATCACAACTTTGAAAGGCATTAACTTTCTTGAAAATCTCAGTATTTAACAACACACTTTTATTAATCGCAATATATGTATATTAATGTCTATAAAATTATATACGTTAGCTATTTTCACTACGATCCATTTAATCATCAAGTCGGTCAGTTAGTCAAAGATTTCACAATTTAAAATTAATTCAAGCGAATAAAAAATTCCACTCAACAATGCACTTTTAATATAAATATATAAAGTAAACTTTTTTCTTCAAAAAAAAATATAATTAATGTTGTTTTGATAGTGTCACTTGTTAATAATATTAATGATGTTGATGATGATATAAAATTAAAATGTAAACACAAATTTAAATGAATAATTGAATAAATGAATTGAAAAAATTAGAGTCTATTTTTCTTGCATGTTTGTCTTGCACAGCAGTAAACAGTATTGAGTCTGTTGGATACTAGGATCATTGAAAGACTGTTATGTGGGTCGGTTGTACCCCACCACATATTTCAACTGACAACCAGGTGTATTCAGTACCATGTGGTCATATTTAAACAGGGTGAGGGAAGAATGTGGCATTAATTTCTCCATATAATTTTTTATCGTATAAATATTGTCATCAAAATGTATTTTAATAATCATTCTCTTATTTATCATCATCATCAATATAATAACTTTTTATTTATTAAAAAATATATATATAAATTTTATTGATATTTAGTTTTTAATTTTTTCATAATTTCCATTGATTTACATTTATTTTAATTCAGTGAGATTTTTTATTTTTATTTTTTTGTGAAAGGAAGAATTATTACAAGCAACACGCGTGGATCAAATTAACCCATTCGCCTACTTATTTTTAAGATATGTTGCGTGAAAAATAAATATATATTGTATAAATTTATATGAAAAAAAATAATAATTTATGAGTAGATTGAATTCATGTGAAAAAAAAATTAAATACAATAAATATTTTCAATGTGAAAGTTTTTTTTTTTATTTTATTTCGCGAGTAAGTCAATTGACGATATACGTTGGAATCTTTGAGAATGAATTTTTGTGTTTTTTAACCTCGCCCTAGTCTCTCTTACATGCAGGTGTTTTTTTTTAAAAAAACAATGAAATGCATCATCACATTAATCACTATCATTGTCATTAATTAATCTGTCAAGAAAATACTAAAATTCAAAACTCATTTATATATTTATTTTTAAAAACTTGTGATGATTAAATGTGTTATTTGATTAAAGTAGAAAGTTGTAATTATTTAAAATAAATTTTTTGTAAGGATGTTTGTATTTGCCCTCCGGATGTACAATGAAGTTTGCAATATTGTTTTTTATTAAATATATAAAATGAAATACCATTCTCGTATCGATACACGTAACTAATAACCTCAGGCATTTGCACAGTCATTTCTAAATGACCAAGCAATGATTTCATCTACCAATCTATGTGCAAATAAATAAAAATAAAAAAATGACAAGATAATCAACAAAATAACACGAACAAATGGAAAAAAAAAAAACAAATTATATATTTAAAAAAATAGCACAAATGTTTCGTGAGAACTGAGGGTTATTGTCGTTGAAAAAAAAAAAAAAAATCTGTCCTTGATCTCGAATGGGAATTTGAATGCTCAAGGTATAATACACGTTTTATCTAATATAACATTTTTTTTTTTTTGTTTTAAATTTATTATAAAATATATTTTTGGGTCTGCAATAATTTATTTGTTTCCTGGATTCGTTATATGTCCCTCAGCAAATTTAAAAACCGGTTGTTTCCGGTCAAAGCAGGTGGATTTAAAACGCCCACCTCGTGTGAAAAAAAAATAAAAATAAAAAATAAATATATAACCACAACAACCTGTTGAGTGGTATTTTGTTTTTATTTTTATTTGACTTGTATTTTCTTTATGCAAGCAAAGGTAATAATAAAAAAAAAAAAGATAAATAAATAAAAGTTGATCTGCCAATTTTGGTGAATTTTCACCGTCAAAGCTTACAACTTGTTTACTATATGTAGAAAAAATTATCATTAAACATTATACAAGTAATAAAAAAAAAATAAAATAATAAAGAGAAAGAGACAGGGGGGTTAATAAAAGGGGGGAGAGAAGGGCGAGAGTAATAAATACGCTAAATTCCTTAGTAGTCAATATTAATTTACAAAATCATATACGGTATGTTCATGTCGAGTAGCAACATACCAGTAATACCGGTTAATCTTAGAAAACTCTCGCTGAATGCTCATCGAGCTCAACTCAAGGCCTCTCATGCCATTCTTAATATAAAAACAATATTAATTCTGTATATTTTTAATAATCTAATAAACGCATGTGAAAATATGTTAGGTATATATTATAAATTATTTAGGTTAAATTATTATTACAATAATTTTATATATTTATTGATATGATTGATGATAAATGATTAGATAAATTTATGATAAATATTTCTATATATTTATAATGAAAATATAAAGTTATTCAAGATAACTTGAAGTAGTGTAAATTGACTTTACGGTGAGTGGTCATATGTGCTGGTCGTTGGCTTCGTCTTCCTTATATATATTTTTTTCCTGTTATATTCATTCGTATATTTCTGGCTTCCTTGATGCACTTTTTTTTTTTTTTTTGATGCACATACAAGTGCCAGTGTATTAAACGAGTTTTCGATATAAAATTATTCTTGTATATTGTACCTGACTTGTTCTTAAATTGCCTACAACAACTTGACTCAAAAATAATATGTAAATATAAAATTTCTCTATTTAAAAACAAACATTAAAATTGATCAGTATATGTGTATTTAAATGACACAGTGTGGATTATTTGTTTATGATTTTAATTTATCATTGGTTTAGTATGAATTTTGGTATTTTATATATTGAGGTCGAGATGATGATGATGATGTTGATGGTGAGGGAAAAAAATATCTTAGTGTGTTAAGTTAACGGTTAAACGAGCTGGCGCCCAATCATTATTATTATTATTATATGATGATGATGATCATCATCATCATCATTATCATCAACAACATCATTGTGATAATCTTCTTCTTTTTCTTCATCATTATTAAAAAAACTACGTGGCTATGTACCAGCACTTATATGTACACATGAAGAAGACAATTCTTTTATTGCCTCGACTTCACCTGACTATCTGTCACGGACTGTTGGCGAGATAGGTGGTCTTTTCAATGTTTTTTTTTCTCTTTTTTTTTTTTTTTTTGCCCCGCCCGACGTTTTTCTTCATCATCATCATCATCATCATTATGGATTTTTTTTTCTCATCGACATTTATTTCTTTCTCATATATAAATGTTTTTTTTATCTTACATTGAACGCATAAGTAAAAAAAAATAATAAAAAAAACATGTGCACGTGAGCGAAACCAAAATAGGGTTGGCATTATACACAGTGCCACCGGGGTGGATCATGGTCATTCACTATGTGAATACTCTCATGTTGAATGTCCGTTAGTTGCAATTGCAGAGAATGTATGTTTTGATTTTAATTTCTTTTTATTTTTTTTTTTATTTCTGTTTACGGATCAACGACATGTAGACTTGATTCCGCCCTTTCTATGTATACAACCGGAAGAATTCAATTGGTTTTGCACAAGTGCATATTTATTATGTGATTTAAATGAAGAAATATCATGATGAAATTTTAAATTTAATTAATATATTCATTGGATTTAAATTATTTGATATAAAAGGTAATATAATCTAACTGTTATTGTATATAGAAAAGTTTGAATTTAAATAAAATATAAAATATTTGACTTACTTGACGAATAAAATTTCCAATCATTTCTGCAAGTTGTGGTGCACGTACTGTATGTAATTGAAGACGTACACCAGATGATACTGTTAATGTACAAACACCAGCTCTTGATGATCCAACAGCAACAATATCTTCAAGTAATAAAGTTTCAAGAATAATTAATTCACCATTTGATGTACGTTTAATAAGACGTAAACCATGATGTGATACAGCAATATGTTGAACTTCAGGATGTTGTGGACCAATTGATACTGGAAATATTCTTGAAAAATATAATGGCCATTGTTTAGCCATATCAATGACATTTTTTTTAATTGTTATTTTATGCTGTGTACTTTGTAAATTATCTAATGTAACACCATAATTATCAAGTAATTTAAGCATATTTTGACGTTCATCTTTAGTTATACGTATATTTGATGTTGCCAATACATCATATGCTATTTGACAAAAAACCATATGAAGTGATAATGGACTTGTTAGTATTTCATTTGGTAAAAATACTTCTTTTTTAACTCTCAATGTCCATGATACACGATTATATGTAAAATGTGTTGTTGATGCTGGTGGATATAATTTAGTATCAATAGCTTCTTGTACTTTTTCAATTTCTGGTTTTTCAGCTGGTGGTAATACGGGTTTTAAAAATTCTGGCCATTCTTCAATTTCAATTCTTTCTAATTTATCTGTACGATTTGTTGATGCAATACTTAAACGTCTATCAGTATCATTTTCAATTTTTTTAAAACTTTGTCTTGCAACAACAAATGATTCACGTGTATTTGGTACAACACCAAATTCACGTGATGATGGTATACCAAAACTATCACGTGATTTTGGTGATAAATCACGTACCATACCAAATGAATCTCTTTTTGAATTATCAAATATATCACGTGAATATTTATCAAATATATCAGAATTTAAATCTCTTCTTGAATCAAAATCTGAATTTCTATCACTACATCTTGTTGTACTTGTCATATCTGTATTATCTTTACCATAAATATCTTTTGTTTTTTGTTCTTGTCCATCACGTAAATGTTGTTGTGATGCAAATATATCTCTACTTTGACTAAACATATTTAAATTTTTAGTAAAATGATCATGTGTTACATCTGAATCTGGTGATGTACGATAATTTTCACGATTATTTTTTGGCTCAATTGGAGCTGGTGGTGAACGAGGTTGTGGAACTCCAGATTGACTGTAATTAAAAATTTAAAAAAAAAAACAATTTTAGTGAAATTTTATTAATTATTTACTTATAAATAAAAAAAATAGTTTAAGGGAAAGTCTTTATAAATATTTTAATGATATTTAAACATTTTTTTTTTTTTTTTATGAATATTTTAGAGAAATTTTTTTATTGAATAATTTGATAAAATATATATAAAAAAAAAAAAAAAATAGCGGTAATACCTGTTGCTGTATACACTACCACCACGTGGACTTGGTGGTTGTGGAGGTGATATTGGAGGTGGTGGTGGAACTGGACGACTCTCCATACGTTCAATTTGGGTTCTCACGACTTGTGCCTGGGTCATCATGTCGGTTGTGCCTTTTGATGTTACACTCTGTGTATCATCTACTGTTGAAGCATAATCATCCCATCTTCCACCTTTTTTTTTTAAATTTTAATTAAAAACAATAATTATTAATCAATTAAATTACAAAGTATTTAATTTAAAAAATAATAATAATTACTTAATTGTTGTTGAAGTAAAAGTTTACGATTATCCTCAAGTCTATTGACCTTTATATCATCCCGCGGCAATGCCGGTTTTTCATTTGGTTTTGTTGATCTAACACTGTGATTGGCAGTCACTTTCTCTAGACGTTGTCGCATTTCTGAGCTCAATTTAAGTTTACCAATACTTCCTGGTGATGGTCTCTGTGCACCGACCTCAAATCCTGATTTTGATGATTTACCTTTTTTCTTTTTTTCACCAATTCCATTAATATTATTATTACTTTCTTCTTTATAACCATTTGTTGTTGTAACATTTATTGCTGTTGTTGTTGTTGTTGCTGTTATTGCTGCTGCTGTTACTGCTGCTGATGATGATGGTGATTGTGTTGTTGTATGTATTTCAATTTTTTCAGCACTTATATTTTCAATTTCAAATTCTTCCCAATCAACACTACCAGCATCAGTATTTGTATCAGCACCATTATCTACCTGATCATTATATTCTTGATATTGTGGTGTTATTTTACGATTTTGATGTTGATGTTGACGTAATTTAAATTCAGTAAATGAATCTTGTATTTGTGCTTCATTTGAATCACTCAATGGTGGCCATCTCCATTTTCCAATTCTAACAGTTTTAGCACGTCCATATGGATCAAGAAATGGACGTGATTCAGATGGATCATGTCCATCAAGTGGTGGTGGCATTGGTGGTGGTGGTGGTGGTGGTATTATACCACTTTTACCATTAATTATTGGTGAATTATTACTATCTGTACTACTTTTACGATTTTTTAATTCACTCAATACATTTGTAAAATTATTTTGTATATTACCTTTACCTGAGTTTGTTGTTTTATTTTTTAAATCAGGTGTTGATGATAATTTTCTTTCAATACTTATTTTTCTTGATGTATATTCATTACTTATTTTTCTACTAATAATATCTTTTTTTGGTGGACTTTGTGATCTATGAACTTGTGCTTTAACTGTAACTTTATCTAAACGTTGATTTGTTGGTGTTGATGTTATTATTTTATTATTTGATTGTTGTTGTTCATTATCAAATGATATACTTTGTTGTGTACCATTACTATTATTATTATTATTTTGTACAAGTAATTGTTGAAATGCTTGATTTTGTGCTAATAATTGTTGTTGTATTTGTAAATTTTGTGCCATTGCACTTTGTAAAAATGCACGTTGTAAATTTTGTTGATATGCTGCAATATCAGGATTTTGATTATTTGGTGGTGAATAATCTTGTGGATATTGTGGCATATTTAAACCTTGCATATTATATATTGGTATTGGTAAATAAGAAGAATTTTGTCCATTTGTTAATGGTTGTGATGATGGTGATGATTGATGATACATTGGCATCATCATTTGTGGTGACATCATACCCGGTGATAATGGACTAAAATTAAATGCTGTATTTTGATTTGGAATATCCATATTTCCACCACCACCTTTTATATTATTTGATAAATCTTTAGCATTTAAATTATTATTATTATTATTTAAATTACCACATAAATTATCTAAATAATCTTGTATATTATTTTCAGTTTTTTTAATTGTTCCTTTAATACTTGCAGCTAAACTTCTTGCATCAGATAATTCATCTAAATTACCATCAAGTACTGGCATAAATAATTCATCTAAAAATTGATCAACATCAGATGCTTGACTTGGTACTCGTACACGACGTACATGTGATGCTAATGATGGTGCTTCACTTGTATCTGACATTGCTGATGATTTAACACCATATTCACTTTTTTCAATATATGCTCTAGATGATTGACTACCAGGTAGTGTACGTTTACTTGGATATTGTGATTTAATAAATCTTGTTTGTGATCTCATATAACTACTTTTATCATCTTCAGATCTTCCAGTTTGACTAACTGATTGTATATCAGGATATTCAAAATCAATTGTTAAATCTTCTTCTTCAACAATATTTGGCTCAGTACTTCTTCCAATTCTACTATATTTACGTTCTTGTGATATTTCTGAACGACTCATGTATTCGGAATTATTATTATTATTGCTGTTATTAACTGTTGATGGGTTACTAATTCTTTCAAGACTATGATATCTATCATTAAGTCGTGATGTTGAAAGACCAAGATTAACTAATTTACTTGGTGATGGTATTATTTCAGATTGTAGTAAATTATCTAAACTACGACTACGTTGTTTTTCTTTTTCAAAATAACGATCATTTAATGCTGATTTTCTGGATAAACCAATTTCACCAGAAGTTTCAAGAACTGGTTCATGAGACTGTTTTCTCGTCTATAACAAAAAACAACAACAACAATAATAATAATTACAAATTGATTAATTTCAAAATAATTAAATGAAAAGAAAAAAACTAACTGGTGATTTAACAACTGGTGGTTGTGGTGGTGGTACTGCTGGTCTTCTTGGTGATTGTATTTCCGGTTCAACCGGCTTATCAACAACAACAGCGACCTTAGATACCGCTGGTTTTCGTTCAAGCGGTTGAAAAGTCTTTAATACTGGCACTGAAATAATATCCATGTCTTGATCCACTTCACGAACAACTTGAATATGCTGAAAAGACACATATACACATTTGAAATAAAATAAATATAAATCAAAACATTATTATGGAAATATAAAAATCACACGCTCGCATTCTCTTTTGTTTTCGCTTATAAACAATGGGCCAACATGCATATATATTGAAAATAAACTGCCGACTCTCATAGCCACTACCATCATCATCAACAAATAAATAGTAGAAATGAAAAAAGAAAAGAAACATTAGCTTGCAAAAAAAAATAATAATATATAAATGTTATTAATAAATACCTCTTTCTTTTTAATTTGATGAAAACTATTTTTACGTTGTTCCAAAAACATATGTTTAGCTGCTGGAAATGCTGGTGCAAGTTCCATTTCAGCAATTAAATCAAGTACATAATCAAAACCATTTGTTTCAGTAACAATTGCATCAGAATTATCAATTTGATTCCAAAGTGCAATTGTCCATCCACTATTTTCAACACCATGACTATTAACAGCTGCATTAGCAAGTTCTTCACATGTTGTCCAAGAATCAATAGCACATGTTGTTGTTTCACCATCATAAAAACCAACATTAAGTGCCATATTAACACGATTTCTATTTGCACGCCATTCTAATACACAAGGTGGATAATTTCTTGGTACATGATGCCATGATAATTGATTATTATTCATAATTCTAATAACAGTACGTTCACCTTGTAATAATTTATGTTGACAATATGATTTATATCCATTATGTGCATGATCTGATACATATTTTAATAAATATTTAAATAATATTGGTGATGGTTGAAATGCTGATAAACAATTTGATAATAATAACCAGCCTCTTTCTTTATTATGATCATTTTCATTTTTCCATGTTTGATTTGATAATTGACATAATATTTCATCTCTTAATTTATCATTAATAATACCTTTATTAACAATATAATCACCAAGTGCTTGTTCTTTTTTACCACTTAAATTATTTTCATTCATAAAACGTAATATCATTTTAAATATCATTAATGAATCAGTATAATCTTGATCACGTGATTTTGCTAAAAATGGTGTTTTAATTGGTTCACGTTTCATACCAAATATATGACTTTTAAAATATATATTTGTAAATTTTGAAAATTGATGTTGATCAATATCAGTTGGTAATTTTAATGATGTGGATTTATTATTACTATTATATTTTTGTACAACTGTACCAACAACTTTTAATAAATTTCTTTCAGTATGAATTTGTTGCCAATCATCAAGTTTACTATATATAAATGCTAATTCAGCTGGTATTTCAAGATGATTAACACCAGCAACAGCTCTTGATACACGTTCTTGTTCTTCTCTTTGTTGTTTAATTTTAGCACGTTCTCTACTTGCTTTTTCAATTTCAGCACGTTTATACATTTCTTGTTTTAATATTAAATAATTATTACGTTGTATTTTACCACGCCATAATTTTTGTCCAATTAATACAGCTTTTTTTAGTTGTTTATAATTTTTTCTTTCTCTATAACCACGATAAACAGCTTGTAAAAATATAGCACTTTTTGATATATTAATAAATCTACGACGTGCAAGAAAACCTCTTGTATAACGTTGTACTGTTATTGCAGCACGTTCAAGTATTAATGCACGATTATATTCTAAATTTCTTTCAAGTGATTCACGTAAAAATACTCTTGCTAAACCCAATTGATATTGATCATGTGCATCAGCTGGTGCTGCTTTATCTAATATAATACGACATAATTCTTTATTTGGTGAACCACGTGGTAAACGTGTTGATATTAAATAACGATAACGATCAACAAATTGTCCAAATAATAATCTAACTGGATAACCAGTTTTACGTATACGTATTGTTTCTAACATTCCAGTATAACGTAATTGTTCTAATACACATGGCGTATCAAATTTCATTGGTGATTTATCATTATTTGGTTTAATACAACGTACAAACCATGGATTACATTGTGACATTGATTCTAATAATTGTTGTAAACTATCTGTAAAACGTGCTGATACTGTTGGTGTTCTTGGTTTCATTGTTATAAATCTACCATTTGGTTTATTTATTGTTTTATTTGCTTCATGTGAATTTCTAACATGTTGAAACATTTTACTAACCATTTGTATTTTACTACTTATTAATAATTCAACAACATCTGGTCTTAATGTATCACGATTTTTATCTAAAAAACCATCAACATTATACCATACTTGTCCAGCATAATGTTTTATTGCAAATTCAGCTGAATTCATACGTGGACGTGAATATAATTCACTTAATGCATGATTATAATGACATTTTTCAAGAAATGATAAATCACTTGCTTTTGGAAAATTACTTTCATCATCTAATAAATGTAATATACCAACTGGTTTTTTAGCAATTAAATTAATAACTGGTAAATTATCTGTATATGTTATTGTTGTCCAATCAATTTTTTCTTTAGCATATTCTTGTTGTTCAAGTTTAAATATATGTTTATTAAAATAAAAATGTAAATTTTCATTTGCATAATTAATACATAATTGTTCAAAACTATTTTCATTAAAATTTTCAAAACCAAATATATCAAGTATTGATATTGCTGATGTTTGTTTTGTTCCTTTATATACAATATGATTAACACGTGCAACAAGCCATGAAAATAATGATGAATATAATGCTTTAGCAAATGCATCTCTAGCATCAAGTGCTTGATCAATATTTAATGCTGTTAATACACGTTCATTTCTAGCTTCAGTTGTTTTTGTTGTTAATGCACGTATTATACCATCACTATTTATTTGTAATAAATGTGCTGCCCAACGTATTTCAGCATCAGAACCAACTTCAACACCCTCTTGTCCATGTCTCATTTGTTTACGATGAAAATAAACATTACCTAAATGTAATACACTTGATAATATTCTAAATATTGTATCTTGTTCATCAGATGTAAAACCAAGTACTTGCATTGCTGATAATAATGATTTAAAATCTTGTGTATCATTTTTACCATCAATAATACAATTACCACCTTGATTTAAATAAAAATATTTATCTGGTGTTAATAAACCATATTTATCACGTAATTGTTGATCAAGACCAGCTAATAATTCATAAAATACATGATAATTTCTTTCATCTTGTGCTTGTGTTACAATTCTACTTTTTTCAAGTAAATATTGTGTTATACGTCCACCAACAATAACACCATCACGAAAATGTACTTCTAAATATTTACCAAAACGACTACTATTATCATTTCTTGGTGTTTTAGCATTACCAAAACTTTCAAGTAATGGTGCTGCTTCTAATATTTGTTCAGTAACTAAATTACTTGGTGCACGATTAACAGCAGCTAAATATTGCATAACAAGTTTTGTTGATTCTGTTTTACCAGATCCAGATTCACCTGATATAACAACAACTTGATTTGCACTTGAATTATTTGCTGATGATACTTGGCTATATGCTGATGAACCAACAGCAAATAAATGTGGTGCCAGGGTACCAAGTATTCTACCTTCATATAATTTTACTTGATCTAAACCATATATATCAAACATTTTATATGGATTAACTGCAATCAGGATACTACCAGTATAAGTCTGTGTAATTAATTTTAAAACAATAAAATTTTAATTAATATTAAACATTATTTTTTATTTTTTTTTTTAAACTTACATAAATGAGCTCTTTGTCATATCGTATTTTTAAATTCCAAAGTAAAGAAGGTTCATTTAAATCACTGTTAAAAAAAAATAAAAAATTATAATTAATTATTTCAACTAATTATCAACTAATTCATTGTGATTTGTCTTACTTTAATTGAATCATATCTTCAACACCATTTTGACCAAGATCTTGTCTCGGTCGTACTCCATTAAGGTTTGTAAGAGTAAAAGTTTGTGGCTGAAATTAAATATTTTAATTTTATTATTAAATTGCATTATCATTTGTTTATAAGGTGAGTGAGTGTGTGTGTGTGTATAAAATATAAATGGTAAACTTGTCAAATTTTTATGTTGACGTGCCCACCAGTACGTGTCTTGGCTATTTAAAAACATTGACAATAATAATCATTCTCATCATGATCAACAAAATAATAACTGTTCTACTTGTTTTAAATAAATTGAATTTAATGCTTTTTTTTTTCATTTATAATTATCATGATGATTTTATCTTGAATTGATACTGTCATGGATGCTGAAGTTAAGTCAAGCGTTTCTAATATAATTTCTATCGCTTTCCTCAAATCTAGTCGATCTACTTTTTCTTTTCTATGGTAAAATTTTCTGATCATTTAATTTATTTTTTATCATTTTTAAATTAAATATTCATAAACCCACATGAATGATTAATCAAAAAATTTTGATAAAATTTCATTTCTTAAATTAACATAAAAAAATTATTATAATAATTTTCAAGTCATTTGTGTTCAGCAAAGTCATCATCAATTTGATATTTATAAAGATTAAAACATCATTCATTTTATAAATAGAAAAAAAAAATTAATTTTATTACATAAATTTGATATTTAAAAAAAAAAAAAATAATCATCAGTTTTTTTTTATTCTCTTAATTTTTATACAAACAAATCACTTTCGCGGAAGTGTCCAGGTATTTATCCAGGAATGTCAGTAATTCCAATATACAACATCGTATTTGAATTGAACTTTCTACATGCCAGATGTACTCTATACGAATTGTCTATTACCGTTACAATGAATATTTCAAAATGTATATTTATATGGAGATTTATTTTTGTGTTTGAATAACAATAATGAATAATTATTTTATTTATTTATTATTATAATGCATACCTTGCCAGTAATAACTGCCTGAACAGATAATACATTTGCAGCTCGATGATACTCCAAAACTTCACCTGGTAATACATAACCAACTCCTGGATCAAACCACACCAGCTCACCCTAAAAATAAACATAAAAAAAAAATGTTAACTATTTTTTAAAAGTAATATTCAACAAAATTATTTACACTTGTACTTTATGAAAAGATAATAAATCAAATAAATTTAATTATTTTTCATATGTACAGTTAATAAATAAAAAAAAAAACAAAGAATTTTAAAGGGCTGATTTAAATTTAGATAAAATATTTTCTTGGTAATTTTAGATAATAAATTAATAATAAATAATAAATATCAAATTCATAAAAATTTCTATTTAATTTAAAATAAAATTCAATAATTTTTTTATACAATATTTCAATGATTCCACGTGTTTTCTTATATTTTTTTAATTTTCTTTTTAAATTATGTAAATGAATTTAAGAGTTGAATTGAAAAAAAAAAATTATATTTATTGCAGGTATTTTAAAATTGATTCCATGCCCAGAGAAAATAACTTGAATTAAAAATTTTCAATGTTAACAATGTAAAGAAAAATTCACAAGTTTTTTATTCTAAATAAAAAAAAAAATTAAATCAAATATGGAATTTATGAAATTAACAATATAAAGAAAGTTTTTTCTTAATAATAAATAATTAAATAAACAAACATTTTTTAAATTCACTGAATCCAAATTTTTTTCAACAATTAAATTATTATTTTTTCTATCACTATGCACTTTACGTCGACCAGTACAAAATCCAAATATTGATAATGATGGCTGTGGTGATATTGACTTGATACTTTGAATATCACACAATGAACGTGAATAATTAATTTTTTTATCTTTATTAAATTTTGTTTTATAATAATAATCAATTTGACGATTTTGTTGTTCATTTGTTCTTGATGCTATTTTAATTGGTATACTTGATCCAGTTTTAATAATTTTTTTATTACTTTTTTTATACAATGGTAATGTTGATGTAAACATATTATTTTTAGAATTTTTTTTAAATGATGACACTGTTTGTTTATTATTTTCAATTGAATAATTTTTTTTTCCATAATGCCAGTATTTTAAATTTGAGCTTTTAATATTATCACTATTATTTTTGCTAATCATTGGCATTGTTGAATACCTACTACCACCACAATCACCACCACCACTATGATGATGATGATGATGATGATAATTACATATATTTTTTTTATTACCACTAAATTCATCAACATGTTGAATAATTTTTTTTCTTGATACTGTTTTTAATTCATCAATTTTTGATTTACGTATTATTTTTGTTGAAAAATCAAGCTTCATATTACAATCATCTGTTATTTGATTAATTTTTTTTATTTGTTTTACTGGTAATGATAATTTTCTTCTTCTTATTTTACCACAAATTGGTGCTTCATGTATTGTTGATCCACGTGACATAACAGCATTATTATTTGTTGTTGTTTTAATTTTTTTAAATGAATCATAATAATTTTTTGTTATTTTTGGTAATGTTGATGCACGAGGTAATGAAGCACGTGTCATGTCTGATTGTTGATATGAAACTGTAAGAATATCAGTAGCAGACTTGGCACCACTCAACCGACGACTAGTACGTTTCTCTAATATGCTCTCACTCCTTTTTCCGCTATTGCGTACATTTATATTATTCTTAAGATATCCTGTTGTTGTTGATGATGATTTTTCTTTCAATTCACCAATAAAATTATCCTTTCTCTCATCCATAAATATTTGTTTCATTAATTTTGTTTCTAATAAACTATTACTTTTTCTACGTAATGATATTTGTGGTTGTTGTCTTCTTGGTACTTCAAAACTAGTACGACGATTTAATATATCTTGACGTGATACTCGTGGTAATGATAATACTGGTGGTATATCATTGTTAACATTATCCATACGTTTGTTTATTGATGGTAGTGTCATAGGTCTTTGATCATCCCAGTCATCATAATTTCTGTCTCTCCTTCTTCTTGATATTCTTTCATCTTCTTCTTCAACATCATCATCAGCAGCAGCAGCATCAAGATTATTTCTATTATTATTCCAGCTTGGTTTTGCTTTATAATTGTATTTTTTAAATGTTAAATTTGATTCAATTGATGTGTCCTGATGTAAAACTGGGTCTGGGTCAACAAAATTATGCAATCCTCGTTCATAGTATAACGGTTTACACTTCACTGCAACATCCGGTTTTCTTGTTTTCATACGTGAATTTATTTTACTTAATTGTTGTCCAGCTGATGATGAATTTTTACGTATTATTCTATCATTTGATTGTCTTGGCTCCATTTTATAATCATTAATTATTTAATTATAAAAAAAAATGATAATAAAATTATTATTTTTTTTTTTCTTTTAATCATAAAAATTATTATGAAAAAGAAAAATCAAAATTGCAAGCAAGTATCTATATGTTTCTTCCTTCTTCTCGCATACGAGCCAAGTCACTTCCGTTCACTTCGAGGTCATTGCACGAGCTATGCTGGTATTGGGATTGGCCGTACCAGTGGCCTCTTTGTACTTGCTAAAAAATTATTTTCTGTTTTTTTTTTCATGCAATAAACAAATGCGTTTCTTTTTTTAATAAAAACTAAATTTTTTAATATTATCATCATGATTATAAATAAAAAAATATATAAATTAACATCAACAACAACAAATATAAAGTAGTTGTTAACATAAAAACATAAATAAAAATATAAAAATATATTTGTGAAGGTTATCCAGGTAGTCAGGTCATTTTGAATGTCTTTTTATTAATAAAAAAAACAAAGCACGATTTAACCAGATAAACCAGACCACGTTTAAATTTTAGCATACATAATATCAACACAAAAATAACAAGTTAAACACGACATATAACACATTTATATTTGTTGATATTTATTTAAATTTAGCACAATAGGTCAGCGAAAATGAAACAATTTAAATGAAAAAAAAACTTAATTTTTATAATAATAAATATATGATCCAATCTCTAGGATGTTTGATCAACAACTGTGCATGCATTTGATGTTTCATACTGACTATTTGATACTCTTCTATACACACAGTAGTGTAAAAAAAAAAATTATTTCTTTATTATTTTTATTATTAAAAATAAAAAAATTAATTCTAGTAAGTTAATTGGAGGTTCATCGAAGCGTTTATTGTTGGTCAAGCTAACGATTCACCACCCACCTATATAGCCACCTTTCTATGGCTCAACAAAATTGCCAATACACCATCATCATCATCATCAACATTTATCATATTTTTTAAATATACAATAAACACATCATCAATAAGCTTTCATAATGAATATTTTATTTATTATTTATACCATCAATAATATTCATCAAAATTTATTTTTTTGAATATACTAAAAATTCCAAGATGACGCCAATGGATTAAAATGCTTTGAGATGGAACCAAGCGTATACCAGTCTTATATAAATATATAAATATTATTTGTTAAAAAAAAATAAAAAGAGAAATAATCAGCTCACTTATGTGTGTTAGCTGAAATTACAACGGGAAACGTTATAATCGACAAGACATTTCACATTGTAACGTTTCACGATGATGATGATGATTATTATTATTTATTATTTTTTAATAATTTATTTGAATGAATGAATAAACAAGACCCAAAAAACAAATCAACAGATCATTGACTTTTTTTATTTTTATTTTTTTTTTTTTGTATGCAACATACATACCAGCACCACGCAATTTATTATAGATGTCACACAGAGAGAGGTGTGGTTCTTGAGAACGTAGACTCTGAATCACGAACCGGAAACTTTTATATATATATATTGCGGAACGTTACTTATATTTTATACTCAAAAAGGGGCTATACAATTATTAATATATACTAACCGTATGCCACTCGTTGTACATTGTCGTTGATGATGCGACTAGTTATTGATTTTTATGGACATCATTATCATCCTGTCATTTTACCTGTTAAAATAAACAATTTTTTATTAATAAAATAATAAAATATAATTGTTTTTATATTTTTATTAGCTTAAAGAAATTTTTTATTTTAATTTTTGTTGTGTAGGTAGTAGAAGTTGCATTTCGTCAACAATAATTATTGTCTATTGTTGTGTATTTTGATTTTTTTTTAAAAAAGGTAAAAAGAACATAAAAATATATTGCAATTATTATATTGCATTTGAAGAAAAATATATAATTATTATTGATATATTGGTTAATATAAATTGTAGAAAATAAAAATCTATTTGTAACATGTTGCTGTTGCAGAATGTTGATTATAATTTTTTCTAGATAAACATGACACAGCTGTAAGGTATTTTGAATGATTTTAACATCATATAGACATGATCAGGAGCTCAAAGAGTATATATCAGGACTATCGTCGAATAGATATCGAGGTCAGACAGAGAAAGCAGCAGCAACAACAACAACAACAACAACTCCACTTAACTCGTGGTAATACAACACAAATATTACGTAATTTATAATCACCCCTTATTTACAATATTATAAATCAATTAAATATATTGAAAATAAAAATTCTATTTTAAATAAATTAAATCATAGCACGCACTGCGGAAGTTAATTAAAATTATTCCAAATAGGAAACTAGTGAAATTTCTATAAATAATTTAAGAATTAATTTGATTGAGGTTTTATATATATATATTTTTTTTTTATTCTCTTTATATTTTGATTTATTTAACAAAAAATTATATCAACTCTTTTAACGGAATATAATTGCCCTTGAGAAATTTTTCTACATAGAAATTTTAATTCTTTGTGCGTTTATTTGTGTGCAATAATTAAAAAAAAATAACTGATTATAATAAAAATATTATAAATGATTAAAATGATAAATAATAATTATTTTTTTATGCGTTGTTTTAAAATGCATATTAAGGAGAATGGTACATTGACATTTAATATTGCATAATAATATTGTGTACTCATACACGAGAATCAAGTTGCGCTTTGGTTGATAATGACAACGTGACTGTGAGAATATTATTTTTAAAAAAAAAATATAAAGAAGACACAAAATAATAATCAGGATAATATAAATTTTAAATTGTACATGAGGTTGTTGGAGAAAGGCATTCAAGGCAATCGTCCTCAGGCGCAATATAATATTTGCAACGATCATGACAATTATCATGACGACTATGACAACTCGAGGATGAAAAAATTAATAATAATATAAAAAAAACAAATACAGTTGCTCTTAGTAAAACCACAATTGCTTTCATTATAACCCGAATAATTGAAATTTTAACACTTTCGTTTTTATCATGAAATAGTTTTTATAATTTATTTGTTCAGAGACAAATGATGAAAAAAAAAAAATTTATATATAAATTAATAATTTTTATATAATTTTGTATAGAGGAATTTTAAAAATTTCAACATGCAAAACACGCAACGGTTTATTTAACGATTAAAATACTGCGGTTGTCGTCAACGTGGAAATCGAACGGTTTATCGATGACGTGACAGATACTCTCTCAACTCTTTTAAAAAACAAGAAAATAATTTCTACTTTTTTTTTGTTTCTCTGAGTATATCTTTAAAAATCTATGGGTTTTTTTTGTGTTCTAGTGTAGAAAAAAAAAAATTTTATCACAGCAAAAGTTGTATTGAACCGAGAAACCAGAAAAGAATAAAAAAAAAAAAAAATGTTGAAGGAAAGATAGAGAAGCGGTAAATCCGGTTCGAGTTTATTCGTAGGTTGTTTGGTATCTTGGGTATTAAAGTGCCAACAATACAAGCATCGAAGTCTCCAAATAATACTTTGATTATTTTCTCAACCCTTTGAAGAACCCTTACAACTCTCTCTCATTCACCAAAAAAAAAAAAAAATCATAAGAAAATACCAACAAAAAAAAGAAGATGAATGATAAACAAAATGCCAAATATACAGAATAAAAAATACACCTGTGTCAAATATACATATTAACACAATTTATTCTAATAAAAAAAAAAAAATTTAATTTACCTTGTTGACTGAAGATCAATGGTATAATAAATCACTGACAGCTTGTTAGCAAAACTTAACTCCAAAAATCAAGTTACAAAAAAAGAGTCAATATGACAATCAGCAGAAAAAAAAAAAATCACTCAACAAAAAAACCACTTGTTTTTTTTTTTACTCAACACAATATTGTCAACGAAAAATCACTGTCATGTAAATTTTAATAATCCTTGATATATAAATTTTGTAATGATTTAATTAATTGTGCATAAAAAAATGCACAGAGTGAGAGAGAGAGATATAAATTTTTATAATTTTGGAGTAAAACAATTGGACACTTGATTAACGATCACTCACGACGAGACAACTTGCACAATAAAAAAAATATGTATTTATTGACACAGTAAAATATAGATACCTTGCAGATATTTATTTGTTGGAAGAGATATTATTTTTAAAAATATCGGCTACGAAGAGAGTGCCCTGGAGAGTGATCACAAGTCATAAACGACAGTCACAAGGATCGGCAATGGTATGCGGTCGACCTCGCCTCTCTCTTTCTCCTCCTCATACAAATTTTTCAATTGTTTTACCTGTTTTACACCCCATTTTAGTTGACATATTTTCCAATTGGCGCTAGCTTACATCATTATTATTTATCGTGTACCTGTATATTTACCTGTGTTTACCTGGAGCTTCAGGTGAACGCCACTTGCCAGCGCATATTCAAAATCAATGGGATATATATAGTTTAGACATTACCGACTGTCAAAATGCGTTCTCCGTCTTTTCCTTGAAAGCCTCTGCACTCTATCATATAAGTCCTGAACAATGATATAATTAATTGATATCATGATAAATTTGATATACTTATTGTCTATTGGTCTTAATTGTGTTGTCATAATTGGTGCTGGTTGTATAAGTAAATCACTTGCTATAATTGTACTATTTGTTGTTGTCGATTATTTTTACTACTAATAATTGATGAAACATAAATACTTGTTAATCTTGATTTTTACATTAATCAACAACACCTAAAAATAAAAAAGGATTATTTCAATGGGAATTTAAACTTATTTCGAAGAAAAAAAAATACATACACTTTTTACACTTTCATATACACTTGTTTAAATACTTGTTTCATATACACTTGTTTTTAGATAGGACATTTTATAGATGAATATATCGAGGAAATTTTTAGGCATTTTCACTATGCCACATTGCCACTATCACTTGCTATGATAGGACATTTTTAGTCTTGATTAAATGTGTACTATCACTATACTCACTATAATAAGACATTTACGTCACACAATACTCTGTATATATCACTATTAAATTTTAAAGCCCGAAAAATACATATAATCCCGAAATATCTTGAATATATAATCTTTGGAAAAGTGCATTACATGTCAAATAAATGAACCTTACATACTAACATACAATACATCCTAATCACCCCCGTCTACTCTGTTTGAGAAAGACAGGGTTAATCCAGTTTGACTTTTGTATACTATATAGACGATCATTTAATTTGTCATTTTAAAATTGAATATTATTTTATTAAAAAAAAAATCAGTCAAAATGAATCTAAACAACAAATCAAATAATAAAATCCTAATCACCCCCGTCTACTCTGTTTGAGGAAGACAGGGTTAATCCATTTTGACTTTCATATACTATACTGCACCATTTAATGTGGCATTAAAATTGAATATTATATTTATTTAAAAAAATCAGTCAAAATGAATCTAAACAACATGTACATATATATCAAAAATAATAGTTTGGAACGACAAGAAGCTACAAAAAATAATTTTTGTAACTTCAGGACATTAAAGCACTTTTCGGGATAGGTTAATAATTACAACTAGCAGTTTCGATCTAGAGGAACTTACCTATATGCAAAATCTTGTGAAGTTGTCCACCAGGTAGTCTGTTAATCGTTAAACTTCAGCAGCAGTTTATGTTAAATGTAAATTCCTGTCATCCTCTAAAAGTGTAAATCTCACGGCATTCAAGAACCTAGGTAGGTGTAATCATTATCAGCAACAACAACAGGCACTATATTTTACACTTGTATACACTTTTTGTAATAATCTAATTACAGTTTTAACAAACACCACGTACACATTTGTAATAACGACACTTCATATCAATTACCACTGTCACATTTGAATGGCCATATTATTTATATTTTTAAATTATTCAATTGAAAATTTATATTAATTAAACACTTGCACACACAGTTCGTGATGAAAAAATTTTTGCACAATATAATTTCAAAAAGAAAAACGAATAAATACTATTAACGGTTAGCCACGATAGCGATGAAAGTTTACATACTTGCACTTTTTTGATAAATAAATAATTTGTATAGTTTATAAATTAGTTTAGTCATCTCATCTCATATATTAAATCATTTTAAATATTAT
The DNA here is from genome assembly GCF_014905175.1 of Aphidius gifuensis. Classification (NCBI taxonomy): domain Eukaryota; kingdom Metazoa; phylum Arthropoda; class Insecta; order Hymenoptera; family Braconidae; genus Aphidius; species Aphidius gifuensis. The sequence continues at coordinate 22,109,345 of NC_057790.1, forward strand.
TTTTAACGCTATTAGTTGAAAACGATTTATCAAATTGAAAAGAGGATCTCAAGCGGGCTATAATATTCTTCACATTTTTTACTACAGAGAGCAGTGCGGACAGTGCATTCTCGCAACTCTGAGGGGTCAATTAAGTTCAATTGTGAGAGAAACATCAGAGTTTGCCTAGAAAAAATTATACCCAATTTAACACACAAGTAAATATTTACCAATAATAACAACAATAATAAATAGTAGTACATTGAAAAGAACATAAAAATCAATCACACCAAAACCATTTCAGGGTCTACCATTTCGTAGTATAAAAAGAAAAAAAAGTGAAGTTTTCTCATAAAATCATAACAAATAATTCTTGAAGTGTTGAGATTCATTCAAATATTTTTCATGCTGTTGCTGTTTCATATGATGATTGTTGAATTAATTTTTAAAGCACGAACGATGATTCAGATGGTACAATTAACAATGGTATATAATTTTACCTAAGACAAAAATAATGATAAATATCAAAACAATTTTATTTTTTTTTTTTTCAATAATATATAATAAATTTTTAATTTCAAGTAACTGTTGTTAATCAGCTCGGATAACAAATCATGGAGGAAGCTGAAAAATACTCTGTTGGATTTATCTCAGCACGGGGCTTTACAAGAGGCATAGTTGAATTTTGAGTGGTGACGATAGTGTCACGATCATCGTCATTTTTACCACTTGCTCAATCGTGATGAAACAGCACACTTACTCGTCAAATAGTCTGACTGTAATTGTAAACAAAAAATATTTTAGCCAAGTATTCGATAGAAAAATATTTAATTAACGATAAATATTGATATATTTACCATCATTTGTTGTTTCATGAAGCACCAAGACCTTTGTCAGCTAGTAAGGCATATTTTCCAAATAATGATATTTAGCCTAGCTATAATTGACATTCAGGGTGTCATTTATCCATATAATTCTTGGTCATTCTTTTGTTGTATCTATAAACATTAAACAACAATTTATAATTTTATGTATATTTACTCTGCTTTTGATGTTAATAATTATTGAAAATTATGTTACATGATAAAAATAAATAATTATCATTTACCTGTGGTCATACAGAATCGTAGATGCACTGGTGTCTGTCTAGAAGCCAAGACTTTTATTACTGTAATGTCATTTTTCCAAATGATTCATGGTTATCTTTTTTTGAATCTGTAAACATTTTTTTTATTGCTATTATTTATTCAAATATTTTTGACAATCAACATTGCATGTTTAATATTTATTTATTGCAAAATTTGTAAACAGATATGCAACAACAAAAAAACCTAATCTCAAAATTGTTTTTTCACTATAACTCATTATTTATTAATAATTTTGCTATTGTTTATACGTATTATTAATTCTTGGACAAAAACAAAGCTAATAACAAAAAAAAATTTTTACCTGCTACGATTTTTGGAGTAAATGCCATTGCGTCTGTCCAGGTTTGACAACTTTTGACATATTCAGTATTTTTTCACAAAAATATTTAATATCAGCCTTTTATATAATAATATTATATGTTTAACAATTATTTATTGTAAAATGTCATTTGACTTTGTGCCTTTTGCAACGACAAAGGAACCTAACCTCAATTTTTTGGGCTATATATAATTATTATTTATATATTTTTCTTACGTTTACGGATTATTGTTCGACAAAAACAAAGCTAACAATAATAAAATATTTACGCGGCCATTTTGTATCATGAAACTTCATGACGTTTTGTGCCCGGCCGCTGACGCTTTAAACAATATCGTTTTGGCCATGTGACATCCAGCACTATTAGCTAGTAGCGAATCGATTTATAAATAAACAATTATTTGTTGGCTTTATTGTTAATATTTCACTGTAAAACAGGAGTTATTTATATTTTTTTTGTTGAAACTGAAAATAATTTTTTTTATGAGAAAGTCATGAGAATTTTAGAAAACGACTGCAGCGCCGCAACACAGCCGGAATATCAACTTGCTCAATGAGATTTACCGGTCGGTAATAGTTTATATTCTTACCTCGTGGCAGCGCTGCAGTCGTTTTCTAAAATTCTCATGACTTTCTCATAAAAAAAATTATTTTCAGTTTCAACAAAAAAAAAATTACGTAAAGATGTGCTCCTGTTTTACAGTGAAATTATTAACAATAAATTGCAACAATGAATTGTTTATTTATAGTAAATCGATTCGCTAACTCGCTGGCTACCATTTGAGTGCATAATTATTGCTGGATGTCACGTATTTTGGCCAAAAAATGATATTGTTTAAAGCGTCAAAAAGCGGCCGGGTCACAAAAAGACGTCATGAAATTTCATGATACAAAATGGCCGCAGGTAAATATTTTTTATTATTGTTAGCTTTGTTTTTGTCAGACAACGAATGATCCGTATAAACAATAGAGAAAATATCAATAAATAATTAAATACAGCCCAAAATAAAATTTGAGGTTAGGTTTCTTTGTCGTTGCAAATTGAGCAAAGTCAAATGACATTTTTTGCAATAAATAATTGTTAAACATATAATATTATTATATAAAATTATTAAGGGTTATTATTTAAACATTTTTGTGAAAAAAAATTACAGATTTCCTTGAATATGTCAAAAGTTGTCAAACCTGGATAGATGCCATGACATTTACAACAAGAAGTGACAGCAGGTAATTAATTTTTATTGTTATTAGCTTTGTTTTCATTAGACAATAAATAATACGTAAAAAAAAATAGTTAAATTATAAATAAATAATTAATTATAATGAAAAAAACAAATTTGAGATTAGGTTTTCTTGTTGTTGCATATCTATTTACAAATCGTGCAATAAATGAATATTATTAAATATCAATTAAAAATTAATCTATTAGTTTTTTTTACTTGTAAAAATTTTATTTTAATTACAATCTTTATTTTTTATAGATACAAATAAATAGATGGCCAGATATTATTTGGAAAATATGTCTGAATGAGTGACCAAGGTCTTGGCACTTTATTAAACAACGAATGATGGTAAATATATCAATATTTATCGTTAATAAAATATTTTTCTATCCAATACTTTGCTAAAATATTTTTTGTTTACAATTACAGTCAGACTATTCGATGAGGAAGTGTGCTGTTTCATCACGCTTGAGCTGGTGGTGAAAATGACGAATATCGTGTCACCAGCATCACCAGTAAAATTTCAACTATGACTCCTGTGAAGCCCTGTGCTGAGATAAATCCAACAGAGTATTTTTCAGCTTCCTCCATGATTTGTAATCCGAGCTGATTAACAACAGTTACTTGAAATTAAAAATTTATTATATATTATTGAAAAAAAAAATAAAATTGTCTTGATATTTATCATTATTTTTGTCTTAGGTAAAATTATATATCATTGTCAATTGTACCATCTTAATCATCGTTCGTGCTTTAAAAATTAATTCAACTATCATCATCTGAAACAGCAACAGCATGAAAAATATTTGAGTGAATCTCAACACTTCAAGAATTATTTGTTATCATTTTATGAGAAAACTTCACTTTTTTTTTTATACTACGAAATGGTAGACCCTGAGATGGTTCTGGTGTGATTGATTTTTATGTTCTTTTTAATGTACTACTATTTATTATTGTTGTTATTATTGGTAAATATTTACTTGTTGTGTGTTAAATTGAGTATAATTTTTTCTAGGCAAACTCTGCTGATGTTGCTCTCACAATTGAACCCAATTGACCCCCTTAGAGTTGCGAGAATGCGCTGTCCGCACTGCTCTCTGTAGTAAAAAATGTGAAGAATATTATAGCCCGTGCTGTACAGCCCGCTTGAGATCCTTTTTTCAATTTGATAAATCGTTTTCAACTAATAGCGTTAAAAATAATATTTAAAATAATTTAATATATGAGATGAGATGACTAAACTAATTTATAAACTGTATAAATTATTTATTTATCGAAAAAGTGCGAGTGTATAAACTTTTATCACTATCGTGGTCAAGTGTTACTCGTATAATTTTTTTCTTTTTGAAATTGTATTGTGCAAAATTTTTTTTTTTTTTCATTTGGACGTTATATATATACCGTGTGCAAGTGTTTAATTAATATAAATAACTTTTTCAATTAAATCATTTATAACAAACATAGCCATTTAAGTGTGACAGTGATATAGTGATATAGTGCAAGTGTCGTTATTATTTTTAAATGTGTACGTGGTGTTTGTTAAATTACTGTGAATTAGTTATTACAAAAAAAGTGTATACAAGTGTAAATATAGTGCCTGTTGTTGTTGCTGATAATGATTACACCTACCTGGCTTCATGAAGTCCACCGAGAGAATATACTAGAGGATGATATTGGAATTTACATTGACAACTACATGGCTTAGCTGAGAGGATTTAACGTGGTTATTGCAGACTACCTGGTGGACAACTTCTACAAGATTTTGCACATAAGGTAAGTTCCTCTAGATCGAAACTGACTAGTTGTAATTATTAACCTTTCCCGGAAAAGTGCTTTAATGTCCCTGAAGTTACAAAAAATTATTTTTTTATTTTTTGTAGCTTCTTGTCGTTCCAAACTATTATTTTTGATATATATGTACATGTTGTTTAGATTCATTTTGACTGATTTTTTTAAATAAATATAATATTCAATTTTAATGCCACATTAAATGGTGCAGTATAGTATATGAAAGTCAATTAGGATTTTATTATTTGATTTGTTGTTTAGATTCATTTTGACTGATTTTTTTTTTAATAAAATAATATTCAATTTTAAAATGATAAATTAAATGATCGTCTATATAGAATATAAAAGTCAAACTGGATTAACCCTGTCTTCCTCAAACAGAATAGATGGGGGTGATTAGGATGCATTATTATTATCTATCGTGATAATTTATAATAGATAAATTATCACCCTTTTCCAATTGCAATGTATGTTAGTATGTAAGGTTTATTTATTTGACATTAAATGCACTTTTCCAAAGATTATATATTCAAGATAATTCGGGATTATATGTATTTTCCGGGTTTTAAAATTTAATAGTGATATACAGAGTATAAAAGTGTGACGTAAATGTCTTATTATAGTGAGTATAGTGATAGTGCACATTTAATCAAGGCTATGAATGTCCTATCATAGCAAGTGATAGTGGCATAGTGAAAATGCCTAAAAATTTCCTCTATTTATTTATTCATCTATAAAATGTCTTATCAAAGTGAATGACAAATTTTAAATAATACTTTTTTTAAATAAATACTTTGCATCCATCTTGTTTTTGTGTGTAACTCAAAAGATAAAATATTGACTGTTTTTTACTGTCGGTATTATAAAAATTCAATCGACATTTACCATGTGAGTAAATATAAAGAGAGAGAGAGAGAGAGAGCAGAACTTTAGAGAGAATCACAAGAGAGATTTTAGAATACACACATAATTTAGAATGATTTTTTTTGGAATTTGCACTCCAATGGTGCCAATGGTTATTGTTCAAGCTGTCTTGTAATTTGGCTTATTAAATACCAAGAAAGTAAAACAAAAAATAAATAATTATAAATATACAAGTATCAACCTATTAATAGAATACTTGATAAAAAAAAATTTACAAGTACTGAGCATCATCTTGTGGTTGATCATCGGGGAGTGGCAGTGATTCATATTTGTGTTCATCAAACGTCGTAGAAGACGTCCCAGCTTCAACTTCATCATCAACAATAAAAACACATTAAATTACATAAAAAATAATAATACAAAATTTTCATTAAGCTCTAAATATTAAAAAGCAAAAGCAATTTTACTGTGCAACCATTGACAAACAAAAGTTTTGAGTCGATTTTATCAAGTGATGAGGGTTTATACCCTTTTGTTTATTTTATCAAATAAACTTTTATAATTTTTTTTTTTTAAATTTATTATAATGCCGGTTAAAGTTGAAGTTGTACCACCATTACCAGCAAATTCAAAACAACCTGGTGTTACTAAATCATTGCTTTATAATGGTTCAAGATTTCAGGGATCACAAAAATCCAAGGGTAACAGTTATGACGTTGAAGTTGTTTTACAGGTTGGTTTATACAAATTAAACAGCTGTTTTTATTTTCTTGTATTAATTAAATTATAAATTATTAATTTCTTTACAGCATGTTGATGAAGAAAATAGCTATCTTTGTGGTTATCTTAAAATAAAAGGTTTAACTGAAGAATTTCCGACATTGACAACATTTTTTGATGGTGAAATAATATCAAAAAAATATCCATTTCTCACGAGAAAGTGGGACGCTGATGAGGATGTTGATAAAAAACATTGGGTTTGTATTTTAATATTAATAATTAAATATTGTTGTTGTTGTTTAATTAAATATAATAATTATTTTTTGTAATTTAATTTATATACAGAGTAAATTTGAGTCATTTTGTCAGTATGCAAAATCATTTAATTCTGATACATTTGATTATGAGGCATTAAAAGATACTGATTTTGTATTTATGAGATGGAAAGAACATTTTTTAGTTCCTGATCATACAATTAAAGACATAAGTGGTGCATCATTTGCTGGTTTTTATTATATTTGTTTTGATAAATCAACAGCATCAATTGAGGGTTATTATTATCATCGTAGTTCTGAATGGTAAATTTTATTTTTACATTTATTTAATTTACAATTAAATGTTAAATTAATTAATTATTTATTTCAGGTATCAATCATTAAATCTTAGACATGTACCAGAACACAGTATACAAATATATGAATTTAGATGAAAATAATGGCCATCGTACTATCACCAAATAACAAAGAAAAAAAAAAACAATTTGCAAATGACTTTATGTCTTCTTATTTATTGCAAACAGATCTCTATTATAAAATCATGACATGATGAATGACGACAAAATTAATTGGTATTTGTATAAAAAAATGAAAGAAAGAAAGCAAGGAAAACAAACGATAAATGATTGACATTTTGATGACTTAATTTGTAGATATATATTTATATATATATTTATTTAAAAAAGGTAATAATAAACAATAGTAATTTGTTGATATTTTAATAGATCATATGATGATTAGTGATGCCTGTTTTAAACGTGATAATTGTGAATTATGAACGCAGTGCCTCGAGTGAATTTTAATGATAAATTTTGTAAATGCTTATTTCTTAATGAATTTTAATCCAAATCGTAATATATTTATTATTGTACAAATTAATTATCAACTCGAGAATATATTTAATTTATAAATATATATATTTTGTGTTATTTTAAAAATTTTATTGTTATTTCAACAAAGAATAATACAATTTTATTCAAATAATTGTATGAAGAGATCTGTTTGCTTGAAAAAAAAAATATTTATAACGTCAAAGACTTGAGTATGAATGTTGATGATTTTAAATTGTGATTGATAATTTATCGTATCAAAAAATTATACATTTTAACAAATTTTACAAGCAATTATTTTTTTTTCGTTTCGTTTGCCTTTTTTTTTTTAAACATATTTTCTTTTTTCCCAACGTAATTATCTTAAAATACTCATTTTGAATTATTTTTTTTTTGTTCTCTTGTTGTTATTTGATAAAATTTTTTATCTTGTAAAAATAATTATTGTTTTATTATTTAAACAAGCTAATTAAAAACAGCATAATAATAGAAATAATAAAACTATTAATTTACATATTTAATAATATTATTTGTTGATTTTTTATTTATTATTAAAATTTATAAGATTATATTACCAATGAGATAAATAATTGTTAATTATTATTTATATAATAAAAAAAAAAAAAATAATTTAATAAAACAAATAGCTTTGTTACCATGAAAAATAATAAAATTTTAAAAAATTTTAAATGATTTATTGTTATTAATAATAAATATTTATATTTTTAATATATTAGCTGCAGAAAAATTGACAATTTTTCTTAATAATAACAAATGAAATTAATCATACAAAATGATTTACGAAATTTGTCATTTATTAAATAATCAAATTGTTATTATTTTTATTATAAATTAATTTTTTATAATAAAAATTTTAATGATTTTATGAGTCCATTGGTGAATCGTCGGTATTTCTAGTTGACATGGCTGATTGACTTGCACTTCTTGTTACTGATAATGTTCCTTTTTTATTTAAATTTTTTTGATTACGAGCAAGTCTTTTACTTTTTGTTGTTCGTGTATTACGTGAACGTGGTGATGTACGCATTGCTTCTTCAGCAATAGCACTACCCTAAAAATAATGTAATTAATTTTATAAAATAATATATTTAAATATTATTATTAATTACCAATATATTTGAACAAAGTTGACAAAGACATTTGACATCATTTTGACCAAAATTATTTGATCCAGATGCATTTAAAGTTGCTTCAAAGCCAAGAAATTTTGTGTCAAGATCAATTTTAGCTTTTATTAAATCAGCAAATGTTTGACGTAAACTACCAAGTGGATTATTTGCAGCAAGTCTTTTACTTCTTCGTACTTCAGTAATTTGATTATTATTATTACTATCGTCAAGTAGTGATAGATCAAGTGGATCAACAACTGGATTTTTATGATTATTTTCATTAATTGATGTTGTATTACTTGAACATTGATTTTGAGCATCTCTTGTTGTTTGTTGAACTGGATACTCACCTCTAAGTAATGCTTAATTATATTTAAAAATTAATTTATTAATTTTTAAAATTTATATTGCATTATTAATAATTCATTATTAAAATTACCAAAAAAATTATTCAAATGTAATACAAGATTTCTTGTGTAACTTAATAATTTTTGAAAATTTTCATCAAGATTTTTATCGACAAAGTATGTTCTTGCCAATAATGACTGTTCCCAGGATGTATCAGATGTTGATTTAATATCTAATATACGCCATTGTTTTTTTGATATATTTGATTGCCACTCAACAGCACAATCTTCAAGACGTCTATTTATTGAATTTATTAATTCCATAACTTCTTTTAAACTATGTGGTACTGGATCAACATTTTCACCACTCATTGATGATGTCAAACACCTTGGATTTTCTCCATCCAGCCTAGCCATTATTATTAATTTTATTTTTTTTTTTATAAAGTATACTTTTTATATCAAATTTTTTCTTTTAATCAAATGTCAAAATATATGTCTTGCTTTGAATTTACAATAAAAAAAAAATGAAAACAATACATAAGCGAGAGATAAATGACGACTTCAAGGATAACATATTTTTTTTCTTCGTTTATTTTTTTTTTTTTTTTTGTTGTAAAGTTTGTTTATTTGATTAAAATTGTGTAGATTATGTCAATAAATATTACAAGATAATTTTATATTTATTTTACAATTTTTCATTGTCTCTTTTTTTTTTTTTTTTTGATAAGGTGACATGTACGCAAAAGACATGTCAATGTTTTTTTATGATTTTTTTTTACATTCACAATGAGCTGATTAATTAATTTTTCATGTTTTTTTTTTAATTTTATTTTTATAACACTCAAGATTACGAGAGATACAATTATTTGCAGGATGAAAAGAACAATTTAATAAACATGTTTTATACTTTTTGTACAAAAATATGCTTGATTTTATCTTAATATTTGTCATCTTCTTTATACTTATTCAATTTTTAAAATTTTTTATATCTATCGTTTTTAATTTAAACTTGTTTTATTATTATTTGTCGGAAATTCCGTGCATATTTCTTATTTGTAGGTCAAATGCTTTTAAAAATTAACATAAAATTATAATCAATATTTTTTTCTTTAAAATGTTTATTTATAATTTATTTATTTTTTTTTGTAGTAAAAAAATGTTTTTTTGTTTTATTTCTACTTGACAAATTTAGTATTTTTAAGTTAGTAAATATTTCAAAAATAACTTGACAATGTAAATATGTTTTTTTTTTCATTGCCAAGTATTCATCATGCTTATTTTATTTTTTTTATACAAAGACGGAACGATGCGTTTACTTAAACGGTACAATAAATGAAAAAAAAGAAGAAAAAAAAATTTAATAATGTTTCTAAAGAAGAGATAAAAAATGAGATATTTAAAAACAATTTTTTAAATTTTGTAGAAAGTGACAGGTGAAAGTGAAGGACAAAAGTTTCATCGTCCAGTATCACCTGTCTACTTAAAAATTTAAACAACAAATACACTTGAATTATTCATGTACAAATGAAAAATAATATTTTGTACAATGGGTGACAATTATTTAAATATATCCTTTTTTTTTTAATTTTCTAAAAAGATTTTACTATTGCTTTTCTACGTCATCACATCAATAAAAAAATGTCAATTGTTAGACCGTAATTTTTACTAAAAAAAAAAAATAGTATGTACAGAATTAAAAAACAATAGTCATTTGGTCTATGCGCAAAGAAAAACAAACAATTGTTTTGAATAAATTAAAAGAAAAAAAAAAAAAAAAACAAGTTAAATTGGAGGACGGTGTCTCTAACACTTGCTAATTAAAATTTCAAATTTTTTATCTCTTTAAATTAACTAGGACAATTAAACAATGATAAAATTTATTTTTTTTTAAATTAAGGTTTACTAATTATACCAATTGCTAATTTACATCATTGCCGTAATATCAGGCAGACTTGTTTCGAATAAAATTTTCGAAATCTAAAATTTCGAAATTTTTCTTATCAAATTATTCATCAAATAAACGCCCTTCTTCTATTACGTCAACAATAGTCAAATAAAAATAGACTAGTTTAATAATTTCGAGAAAAAAAAAGAGACATTTTTCATCAATTTTTCTTTGTTTATAACATTTACATTTTTTTTTTTTTTACGTAAGACCTAAGGTCCACCACTAATCCATTAACAAATTTCAAACTTTAACATTTAAAATATATATAATAATCAATATTAGAAATATATGTACATACTAATAATATATAATGAAAAAAAAAAAGAAAAAAAAATCTATTCATAAATAATTCTTATTTTTTCATAGTGGTAAGATTTTTTTTTTTTTTTGTTTTTAAACGGACGAATTTGTGACATCACAAAGTTATTTTATATTACGTTTTTGTTTAAATTTATTTAAAAAAAAAAATTGTCTGAAAGTTAATTCAAATTATAAGTACGTTATAATATTTGCAACTTTTTTTTTTATTTAACTTACGTATATATTGAGTAAGAATTTTATTTATTGCCAGTAAATTGATAAAACGCATTTGAAAAAAAAAATGTGTGCGTATTGTTTTAATAATTACGAATCGTCAAATATCATTGACAATATTTTCTGCTTATAATAATTATCATTAAAATATTTTTAAAATAAAAAACCTTTCCATTTTTTTTCCTCATCATTATGATGATGATGATTTTTATTATTATTATTAATTTTCTTACCCTCAAGATATTGCGCAAGAATTACGACCAGCGCAACTAGAACGTGAGTCTGTTATACTGCCAGGTGAATTACCAGGTGTTGTCATACCATTGTGTCCAGCACCAACAAACCTTAACTTTCGATGATGTGAACCAAGACTTTTACTTGAATTTTGTGAACGATTACAGCGTAATTGTGATGTTTCTGTCATTGCATATGACTTTAAATGTGACTTGATTGATGTTGGAAGAGGTAATTGATCAATTCCATAAACAGTTGTTGTTGCAACAATAGCACGACATGATAATTCTTGTAGACTCAATACTAAAACAAAATTTATTTAAATAAATTAAAAATATAATTACAATAATGGTAATAATATAATAATTAAATTATTACCTTTATTAGAACGCCATAATCTTTCCATTCCATTACGATGAAGAGCCATACGTGATAATTCCAAAAAACTTTCTTTTATATTAAAATCACAAAGTGGTGATACTTCAAAAAATGCCATACGATTTTTAGCTGCATAAGACTCAGCATCACGTTCACCAACTTGACGTTTGAAGGCCAAATGAAGCCTATTACCAACAAGAACCTTTGGTACCCCTGGAGCATGCTGTCAATCAACAACAATAAATATATAAATATTTCAAAATAAAAAAAAAGCATGATGTAACTACAATAACAAAAATAAAATCATTATACCTCTTCGACTTCTTTTAACCATCTATCAATACCATCAAAAGACCATTTGTTTGTTATGTCATAAACCAAAAGTATACCCTGTGCACCTCTTGAATATGATCTAATAATTGTTGTAAGTCTACCTTGGCCAGAAGTTTCCCATAATTGTAATTTAACTCTTTTTCCATCGAGTAATATTGTCGTTGTTTTGTAAGCTAAAATGCAAAATTATTAAAACAATTATTAAATATGTTGTGACACATTACAACACTTGATGATTTCATAATAAAATAATAAATTAATTACTCACCACTGCCACTGCAAAATGGTGATTCAGATGCACCATCTTCAAGTCCACTTAGTATTTCTTGTTTACCAACATCACTGTCACCAACAAGTAAAAATTTTAGCAAATAGTCATATTGCTTTTCCTGACGAGGCTTCGTCCCGGCAGCCTCACCCGTAGCCATAATAATTCAATATTAAAATTCCTGTGCATACTGCAAGCTACCCTCCGAGCAAAATACTCGCCCCAAAACCACGTATGTTTTTATTTTTTTTTTTTATTTGAATATAAACTTTTTGTTGTCAGTTAACAGAATACATTTGTGTTCTATTTATATTCTTGATGATGGCTTTATAATAATTACTTTTACTTGTGCTGTTACAATTTTTTTAAAACAGCATCTGGTGAACACACTATTGTTTTTTTTTTAACACAATCATCACAACAAAATTTATTTAAACATCATCATCATAATATCATTTTATAGAGACTGGATGATGATAATGATGGTGATGATGATGATGATGTGTTGGTGGTGGTGGTGGTGATTTGATTCGTGTGTGATGTGTTGTGTGCAAAAAGAAAACTGAAGAAAAGAGAGAGAAAAATAAAGAGTTAAAAAAAAAAAAAACAACAACTGATCAGCATGCCTCTACTGGTGACTTTTTTAAGATTGAGACAGAAATTGGTTTGTCATAGGTAGCGCTATTGTTGATTATGTAAAATTTATTATTAAAAATTTAAATAATATAAATTAATAATTAATATTATATTTGTTTAAAAGATAATGCAATTTCAATTGTTAAATTGTCAATAAAATTATTTATATTTTTATTTGTGTAACTTGTTTTAATTAAAATTTAAAAAATAAAATTCAATTTGCCAAGTTTTCTATTAATGCTACTAGGAGGCTTAATATCGTAATTTTTTTTCTCTTATGCACTGTATACTATGAAAATTTAAAAACCGAATTCGACCGTGCTTAAGCATACTTACCTGGCGCAGAGGCTACCGTGATCATAAAGGCGGTTCCTCCAGGATGAGGCTCTTCCATTGCACTTCGGTTGAGCTGACCCTTGCGAATATCCCTAATGTGGATATCTCGGGCGTATAATTTTTGGTAGTCGGGACTGCGTACGCGCTATCCCGTTCCTAACTTAATAAAATAATAATTAGTAATTAATTTAATTAGGCATCACATACAATTTCAAGTAATTCTTAAACTTTGATGTGATTATATTTTTATTCGTTATGGATAATTTTAATTAGCCTATTTATTAGATAAATTTTCAGGCTGGTTAGGCTGAATAAATAATGCATCAATGTTTTTTTTTTTTTTAAAAAAAAAAAGATATTTATTATTTCATTTAGTAATGGTGAACAGTTTGAACGTATTGATGAGCAACTGGAGCAGCAGCATAAACATGTGCAGCTGGAGCAGCAGCATATACATGTGCAACTGGAGCAGCATGAACGACTGGTGCAGCATGAACAACTGGAGCAGATTTTACAACAACAGCAGCTGGTTCTTTACGTACAACAGCATTGAATCCATTGACATCATCAGCAGTATAGTCAACAGTTCTTTTTGTTCCATCACTATCAACAAGAGAGTAGCTACCTGTGACTTTGTCACCATCACGAGTTTCTTGTTGACTTTTGTTGTCACCAGTAAGAGCATCACTTACACCATAGTCTAAATAGGTGCAAAAATTTTTAATGACAATAAATTTAAAAAAATTCCAACAAGATAAATAAAATTAATTTGCAAATTTACTAACTGTAACTGTATTGAGGATTAGCATTGTATGGTTCTTCAACAATTTTGGTGACAACTGGAGCAGATGCATAGACCAATGGTTGACCATGATGAACTGAGTATGCAAGTGGTGCATAGCCAGCACTGGTAGCTGCCACAAGGGCGAAAAGTGCAATAAACTATTGAAGAAAAAACAACATTTTTTTAATTGTTAAAATAATTAATTATAATTTTAATTGTGTTGTTATTAAATAGACATACCTTGAATGCCATTTTTAAGTTGCTTGATTTGAAGACTCGAAGCGAATGATGTCTACTTGCTGAGAGTCCAGAGTTTATATAGGGCTATAACAAGGATCCATGTTTTGTGTTGATGTAATAATGTAACATAATACATAATAAGAATGTAAACCTGTTAAATTTTGATTTTTTTTTGTTTCTTAATGAGATAAGACATTTTGGGTTCGACGCCACACCCAATTGTATAGTAAGGCATAAAGACCGTACTTAATGCAATCATTTAATCATACACCATTGACCTTGAATTGCCCGTTACTACATTAGTTTTGTTTTTCGAGGCTTTGAAAACACAATTCTATCAAATTTAAACTTGAAAATTTGTACTTTTTTTCACCTCTCACTTGCTTGCAACGTATTGAAAGTAGAAGTTTTGAAAGTACCAAAAAACAAAACTTTTAAAGTGACTGCAAAGACAAGGTTTTATTTGTTTAGTTAAACCCAATATGAAACAAAAAAAAATCAAAATTTAACAGGTTTACATTCTTATTATGTATTATGTTACATTATTACATCAACACAAAATATGGATCCTTGTTATAGCCCTATATAAACTCTGGACTCTCAGCAAATAGACATCATTCGCTTCGAGTCTTCCAATCAAGCAACTTAAAAATGGCATTCAAGGTATGTCTATTTAATAACAACACAATTAAAATTATAATTTAAATTAATTATTTTAACAATTAAAAAATTGTTGTTTTTTCTTTAATAGTTTATTGCACTTTTCGCCCTTGTGGCAGCTACCAGTGCTGGCTATGCACCACTTGCATACTCAGTTCATCATGGTCAACCATTGGTCTATGCATCTGCTCCAGTTGTCACCAAAATTGTTGAAGAACCATACAATGCTAATCCTCAATACAGTTAGTGCAAATTAATATTTATTTGTTGAATTGTCATTATTTTTGCTTTATTAGGGTAGTAAGTGATGCTACTGGTGACAACAAAAAACAAGACAAGCTCGTGATGGTGACAAAGTCACAGGTAGCTACTCTTGTTGATAGTGATGGAACAAAACTTTGTTGACTATACTGCTGATGATGTCAATGGATTCAATGCTGTTGTACGTAAAGAACCAGCTGCTGTTGTTGTAAAATCTGTTGTTCATGCTGCTGCAGTCGTTCATGCTGCTCAGTTGCACATGCTATATCAGCTGCACAAGCTTTGTTTATGCTGCTTCAGTTTAAATACCACTGTTCACCACTTTTTTTAATAAATACCTTTTTTAAAATAAAAAAAAAAACATTGTCTTATTTATTTATTTATTCCCTTTGGACTATTGTTTAAAATAATTATAGAATAATAAAAGCTCCACATAAACGTCAATTAATTTTTCAAAATATTTATTTAATGAAGATATTCGATTTCAAATTTGTATACAATTAACAAATGATATTCATTGGCATTTAAATACATAATGTTCTTTGAATATCTGTAATTACCTAAACTAATATATTTTAATTATATTTTAACTTGAAATATTTTATTTTTTTTTATTTACCCTTTTTAATAATGTATTCTCAACAATTGCAACCAATTATTATTATTATTATTATTAAATGTTTTTTTTTTTTAATATTACATAAAAATTATTTTCATTTTAATTATTATAAATCTTTTTTTTTTCCATTTCTATTGTCTTGTTGGCATGTACATAAATATATTTTAATAATAGAAAAAACAGAAGTTAACATAATTAATTTAATTAATCGTGTTAGAAGAAAAAAAAAAAAATTGTTTTTTTATACAAATGCAATTAGAATGAACTAAAAAACATTTTAAATTGAAAAATCATAATATATATAATAAACATAAAAAAATAAAGTTATTATGTAAATTTGATTTTCAATTTACGTTTTGTATTTTTTTGATATTTAATTAAAATTAAATTTATACTCGAGTTATATTGATTA
Source organism: Aphidius gifuensis (assembly GCF_014905175.1). Classification (NCBI taxonomy): domain Eukaryota; kingdom Metazoa; phylum Arthropoda; class Insecta; order Hymenoptera; family Braconidae; genus Aphidius; species Aphidius gifuensis. The sequence goes on from NC_057790.1 coordinate 22,125,614, forward strand.
TTGCATAATCAATGATATGTTAAGTATCAATTATTGATACTTATAAATTATTGATTATAATGCTACGATTGAGATGGCTTTTTTCGTCTTCCAAAGAAATTACTCAGTACTGAGCTTCTTTTGTAATCACGATCTTTACGTGAACTACCAGAACTTTGTTCACTTTCTGATCCACTTTCTGATGCTCTTCTTCCATCAACAACTGTTATATTTGTTGGTGTTACTGGTGATATTGCTGGTGGTGGTGCAACATATGGTGGTAAAGAATTTGGTCTACCAGTAAATGAATTCAACTGTGGTTGTGAAATCTAAAAAAAATATCAAAACATTATTATTTAATTTTAAAATATTAAAATAAACAAAAATGAAATCATATCAATTATTTATCTTTACCTGTCTCATATTATTATTTAAATTTGAATTTCCATATACTGTAACAGAAAATAAATTATACAAATAAATTAAAATAAAATTAGAATAATTTTAAAAAAACCACATCTTGCAATACCACCAAAAAACGAGACAAATTTTTCATCCATAAAAATAAAAGAAAAAAAAAATAATAAATAAACTCACATGCTGTTTAATCAAAGTATCATAATTCATAAATTATAAAAAAAAAAAAAACCAAGAAAAGAAAATAATATCCATAATAAGAGTTAAAATTGTTAGAAAATTGTTTGTTTGTTTTTTAAAAATTATAATCATGCGCAAGTGTTGAGAATGTTGAAATCCAAGGGTGCATGTATTGTGTGTATTATGTTGATGACTGACCAGGGTCATTTGTGTTCCATTGAGTCGTCTTGATTGTCGGTGGAATAGATGATGGCAGAGGCGGTGGATTTTCTACAAAATTATTGAGTTGAAATATTTTTTTTTTCTATAAATTAATTTACTAATAAATAAATAAATAATATACTATTTAAAAGCATTTGTTAATTTTGTGTATAGTGTTGTTCTAAATGACAACTATAAAATAATGTTAATAAAAATTATTAAATTTACCTGGTGAAGAATTGGTTATGTCCACACTACTTTGTCTATGCCAAGTATCATTATTAGGATAATGTCCAGAACCATTATGATTGAGTGTGGCACTTCTTTGTTGATATGATTGAGGTCTATTAATTGGCATAACATGATGATCAATATCATTTCTTCGAAATTGTACATTTTCTGTGCTTGGTGATCTTACTGGAACTGGTGGTGGTGCACCTCTTGGTGGAATTGGTGGACGTTCATTTGGTGCTTGTTGAAATTCTTTTTGTATTATTAATTTTTCTTGTTGAATAAATATTTGTTGTTGCTGTTGTTGCTGCTGCTGTTGTTGTCTATGTTTTTGTAAAAATTCAGTTTGTGTTTGTATTTGTGAATCTGATGTTCTTGATACTGTTACAAATTCTTGATTTGTTTTATCTCGTAATTGTTGATTTTGTCTATGCATTTGTAAAAATTCAACTTGAACATTACTTGTTCCATCAGTAACATCTCTACGTATTACAGAATTTTTTCTTTCTAATTCAGGTGTTGATGCTCTACTACTTCCAGTTGATATATTATCATCAATTTGCGTATCTGGTACTGGATTTTTAAGTCTATCATTATTTGCATCTTTTTGTGATTCATCATATCTTAATAGTTGTAAACTTGGTGGTAATTTTGCATGAAATGATATTTTATTAACCCAATCTTCCATTTCTTGTTGATTTGATGCTAAGAATAAAAATTCTGATCCATCAGTACATTTTAAACGAAATACATTTTTTTTCTTAGTATAATCATCAGCTTTTTCACAAATAGCATTAAATATTGTTATTGGTGCTGTTGCTGCTTTACTAAGTGAAAAATCATTATAATCTTTAAAGAAACAAAGTAATTGTCCACATAAAACAGTAAAATATTGTTTCCATGATCTAACTGCTGCTTTTTTACCACCACTTTGTAATTCATGTTTACGTTCAAGTAAACCTTGTAATTCAACTGGACTTAATGGATCCATTGTTTCCATTTTTTGATGTTTTCTAAAACTTTGTGTACGTCTACGTGTTGTAAAACTTGGTGTACGTTTTGGTTTTTTAGTATCAATTTTCATACTTTCAGCACGTTTAAGATCAGTTTGTGTTCTTTTTAAACGATCACCAAATACATGTGTTATACTATAAGATTTTGGACTTTGTGTATCATTATTTTTTTGTGCTATTGTATCATTTTTTAATGGTGATAATATATTAATTGATTCATGTGATTCAGATGTACCATTTATAATTATTTCATGATCATTATTAATATGTGGACTACCATCAATATTTCTTCTTCTTTCTTCTTCACGTTTTCTTTCTTCAGTAATACGTTGTACTTCTTTACGTTTTCTTTCTTCATATCTTGATTTTTCAATTCTTTCTTTTTCAGCTAATCTAGCAGCTAGTTCAACTTCTTGTTGTTTTTGGAATGCTTGTTCAAGCATTGTTATTCTTTTTAATGATTCAAATTTATCTTCTTGTGCTTCAATTGTTTTTTCAAAATCTTCATGTTTTCTAATTAAATCTTCAACTTGTGGTATTGTATCACCAAATTTACCATCATTTAACATTGGCTCACGGCTTATTATCCAATTTTCAAGTGTTTCAGCTTCTTGTTTAAACATTTGTGTATCTAAATTTTGTTCATAAATAAATTTACGTTGTTCCCATGTATCTGTTAATATTTGTTTTCTTTGTTCAAGTACTGATATTTTATCTTGTATTTCTTTAGCCAAAAAATGTCCTTGTTTTATTAAACCATCACCAACACTATAAAATTTTGTAAATGTATCTTGTCGTGCATCAATTTCTGATTTATATTCATTATGACGTGATATTAATATTTCAGCACCAGTTACATCACGTGCAAGTTCAGGTGCAGTTACTTTAGCAACCATTTCATTAATCCAAAATACTAAATCTCTATATTCATCAAAATATGCTTCAAGTTGTTCAGCTTGTGCTAATTTACTTCTTCTTTGTGCTGCTTTTTCAAGTAATTCATTCCAATTTTCATCAGCTTCTTCATGTTTAACAGCAATATGTTCTCTTGCATCAGGAAATAATTCAGCTAAACGTGATGCTTCAGCCATAACAGATTCAACTTGTTCTTTAACAGCACCTAAATCTGTTTCAAAACCTTGATGTTTACGTACTAATGCTTGTATTGTTTCAAGATCATGTCCATAACCATCAGAACTTAAACTTGCTTCTTTTTCTTGTATCCAAGCAATTGTTTCATCAGCTGTTCTATCAAACATATGTACTTGTTTTGCACCAGCTAATGCATCTTGTCTTGCATGTGCTAATTCTTTTAAATCATCCCATTGTTGTTTAATTTCATCAATTTTTTTATGTATTTTTGTTATCTCTGGATTCATTTCATTTATTAATTTTTCACCAACTTCAATTGTTTGTAATACACGACTTTCACTTGTTGTTAAACCAGCCAAAAAATTATCAAATATTTGTATTAAAAGTTCAACATGTTCAACATCACGTCCATAATCTTCAGATGCAGCAATTGTTGTTTGATCACTAATCCATTCATTAACTTCATCAGCTTGACGTATAAATTTAAATAATTTTTCACTCTCAAGTAATCTATGTAATCTAAAATCTTTAAGTTTTTGTAATTCTTTAAATTTTGTTATAATTTCATTTTGTTTATCAGCAATATTTGTACTATCAAAATGTTGACGATTTATTAATGAATGTGATAGCTTATTAACATTATCAATTGTATTTTCAAATGATGATAAATCACGTTCAAGTCCTTCTAATTTTTTTAATAATGATTGTACTGAATCTTCATCTTTTCCATAATCAGATGATGTTAATTGTGGATGTTTTTCTTTAATCCATTGTTCAGCTTCAACAGCTTCAGTATAAAATAATTGTGATTCAACAGCATCTAATAAACGTAACTTTCTAATATTTGCAATATTTTTAAGATGAATTAATTTTTTTTGTAATTCTTGCATTGATGTTTCAATTTTTTCACTTGCAAAATGTCCATTACGTACCATACCAGCAGCACGTCCAGCTAATGATGCAACAACTGGTTCACGTGATATTAATTCAGCTTCAAGTGTTTGATGTTTTTTTTGTAATCTTTGTACAGTCATTAAAGAATTACCAAGATCATCACTTGATGCAAATGTTTCTTTTTCTGTTAACCAATGAAGTTCATCCTCAACATCACGTGAAAATTGATGAAGTAATTTTGCATCTTCTAAATTATCACGTCTTATTTGTATTGGTTCTTGTAAACTATGATAACGATTAATACTTGCTTGTGCTCTTTCTTGTATTTCATCAGACATAAAATGATTTGTTTTTTGAAATAATGATGCTGTTTCTTTGATACTTTCACATGCCTCATTATGACCAAGTACATCATTCTCAAGATTTGTATGACGTTTTAATAAATTAGCAACACTTGAAAGATCTTTACCATGATCTTCTGATTGAAGTTGTGTTTCAATTTCATCCATCCATGTTTCAAATTCATCAAGTGTACGTCCAAATAATAATGCTTGATATGCATCATTTAAACGATTTTTTTTTAATTCACTAGCATCTTGAAGAATTCTCCATTCAGATTCTAAATCTTCAAGACGATCTTGAATTTCTTTTGTTGCATAATGATTATCTTCAATAAGATTTTTACCTTCATTCATAATTGCTCCAATTCTACCACGATTTGCCATTAATTCACCTTCAAATGCAACATGTTTTTGTATTTTACTTTGTAAATTTGTTGATTCACGATAATTTTCATCACCAGCAACTTGTTGTTTTTGATGTAACCAACCTTCAACTTCATAAATATTTCTAAGAAATTGATGTAATTGTTTACTTTCAATAAGTTTTTTCATTCTTGCTGATGAATTATTTTTTAATTTATCACGTCTACCACAAACAAGTGATAAACGTTGTTTTATTATTGCTGAATCATTTGAATTTTCAGAAATTATTGTATTTGCAAATATTTCTAATTCATCAATTCTACCAAGTTGTGATAATAACATTTTTTCAAATTCATTATGTTTTCTAATAAGTGTTTCAACACCAGATAATGATTCACCAAGATCATCATTATTAAGTACAGCTTCTTTAGCAGCAAGCCAATTATCAGCTTGATCAGCTTGTTCTTTAAATTGTTGAAAATGATATGCTTGCATTAATTTTTCTCTTTGATTAATCCATGCATCAACTAAATTATTTTTTAATTTTTCTAAATGTTCAATGTTATCTTTAACATCAGCATTAATTGCAACAAGTTTTTTACCATGTTCATTTAATAGCTTTATTGTATCTTGTCTTCCATCAATTTCAGCTTTTCTTTCTTGATGTAATTGTAGTAGAGCTTCAGCTTCAGATATTGTTGTTGGTGCTTCAGAATCATTCATTCTTTTAATTGTATCAAATATCCAAATTTCAACTTCATGTAAATCAGCTTTAAATTTATGTAATGTATATGCTTGATTTAATACATCACGTCTGTGTTTTGTTAAATGTTGTAAATTATTCCAATTTGATTGTAAGTTGTGGAGCATTAAATTAATTTGTTGTGAATTTTTTGGATATTTACCAGCTAAATTACGTGCTTCATTATCATGTTCTTTTAATTTACCTTCAATTGCTGTCATATCACGTTCCATAGCTTCTTGTTTACGTTGAAGATGTTCAACAGCAGCTAAATCTTTACCAACATCATTTGTATTCATAACAAGTGATTTTTCAGCAACTCTTTGACTTGTATCATCAATATCACGATTAAATAAATGTATTTCTAATGCACCACCAAGAATATTACGATATGCACTTAATGCACCTTGTAATGCTTTCCATTTATTATTAATATTATCACGACGTTGTTGAATTGGTTTTGAATCATTATTATCATTACTTTGTTTTATTAATTTTAATGCTAATGAATTAATTGTTTTAATTCTTGTATCATCAACTCTCATATCACTATCAACATCATCAAGTTTACGTTGTAAACTTAAACAATGTTCATAATCATTACCAGTATCACCAGCTTGTACCATCATTTCTTTATCACGTATCCAAGCTTCAATTTTTTCAACTTGATTATTAAATTCTAATATATCTTGTGCTTCTTCAAGACCTCTACCACGATTACCAGATGTCATTAATAATTTTTTCCATGTTGCATGTAATTGTTCAAGTTGATTTTTAATTTCATTACTTGATGGATGTTCTTGTGATAATAATTGTTCACCTTTTATACGTATTTCTTCAATACGACTTTGATTTGCTGCTAATTCAGCTTGAAAAGCTTGATGTTTTTGTAATTTTTTAATTTTATCTTCAAGACTTGATACTTCACCTTTTGATGCTTCAGCTTCAAGTTTTTTTTGTTTTTCATCAATCCATGATTCAGCTTCAGCAACATCACGTACAAATTGTGCATGTAAAAAGCTTGCTGCTAAACGTTGTTTTCTAGCATCACAAAGTTTACGTATTTTACTACGTTTTTCTGATACTTCTTTTAAACGTTTACCAATTGTTATTGAATCAAAATGATTTTGTGCTAGTAACTTATCACCATGTTCTTGTAATGCCATTAATTTTTCTTCTTGTGTTACTAATAATTTTTCAAATTCATTATGTTTTTTAACTTGTCCATCAACTTCTTCAACAGTCATACCAAAATTATCACCACTTAATGCAGCTTCTTGTGTTGCTGATAAATTATCAAGTTGTTTTGCATCACGTAAAAAGAAATGTAAATCAATTAATTGATCAAGATGTACTTTTTTAGTTTGCCATGCAATATGAAGTTTATGTCTTTCATCAAGTAATTGATTACATTTTTCTTCAACTTCTGGTGCAGCATAATGTCCAGTTTGTACCATTGCCTCACCAAGATCAAGTACACCACTAAAATTATCTTCTCTAGCTTCAATTTCACCTTTTAATGCTTCATGTTCAGCTTTAAGTATTTGTGCACTTGCTGCATCACGTACTTTATCCTCAGTTGATAATGTTGCTTTTAAACCAGCAACCCAATTCATTAAATCTCTAACTTGTGTTAAAAAACGTTGAAGATCACAACTTGCATGAAGTTGATCTTTTCTATGAGCTGATTTTTCTTTAAGTTCTTCCCAATTTGATAATACAAGTTGTTGTTGTTGATCAATATGTGATGCATTATTACCAGGATATAAAACTTGTAAACGTGATGCATCCTCAACAAGTACTTGTAATTGTGCTTGTAAAGCAAATAAATCATTTTCAAAACTTTCATGACGTCTTATTAATGCAAGAACTGAATTTAAATCACGACCAAGATCTTCAGGTAATGCTGCTTCTTTTTCTTGTATTCTTGATAATGCCTCAGCAACATCACGATGAAAACGATGAATTTCACCAGCTGCTTGAAGACGTTGTTCACGATGACGTAATAAATTAAGTAAATGTTGCCATGATTCACCAAGTTGTTCTTGACGTTTTTCAATATCTTGAATATATGGACTTTCATTTGTAATAAGTTTTTTAGCCAAGGCCTCACATTGATTAAATCTCTCTGAGCCAGCTTCAATTCTATGTTTAAAATCATTAAATTTAGCTTGAAGAATAAGTAAATGCTCATAATCTTGTCCATAATCTTCAGATGCAGCAGATTGTTCTTGTTCTTTAATCCATTGTTCTAATTCACGACTTTCAAGAAAATATTCATGACGATACATACTTTCCATTAATCTTTGTTGTCTTGTTATTGCTAATCTTTGTAATGCACGCATTTGTTGTGCAATAGCTTGTTGTTTACTTGATATTGCTTTACTATCTGGATGTTTAGCATTAATCATTGACGTTGCTGTGTGACCCATTTCTTTAACTATACCATCGTATGAATCTAATTCTAGCTCAACGGCCTTGTGTTTAGTTAGTAATTTTGTCGCAGCATCACGATCTCTTCCATGATCTGTTGAATTTAATACATCATTTTTTTCACTTAACCAACTTTCAACTTCACTAGCTTCAAAGAAAAATTCTTGTGCACGTAATGATAAATCAAGTGCACGACTACGTTCACCAGCTGTATCTTGTAATGATTTCCATGCATCATCAAGTCCCTGACAAAGTTCTTGTATTTTTTTTCTTTCTGGATGATTTTGATCAATTAATAATTGACCAGATGTTAATGTTTTATCAATCATTGGTTGATGTCCAATAATTTCAGCTTCTAATTTTTTATGTTTTTTATGTAATGTTTGTGCTTGATGTAAATTTTGTCCAAGTGTTGTTGATGATGCTTGTGGTAAATGATCATTTATCCAATGTAATTCAGCATCTAATTCAAAACCAAATTTATGAAAACGTAAACTTTCTTCAAGTGCTTCACGTCTTTTTTTTGCTGGTTCTTTAAGACTACGAAATTTTTTTTGTGTTGCTTGACTTGTATTTAATATATTTGGTGCATCAAAATGACCTTCATGTGCCATTTCTTCACCCATTGCAACAAGATCATCAACTTTTTGTTCCCATTGATACATATCAGTTTCAAGTATTTGATGTTTTTTTAATAATTCTTTACAACTTCTTAAATCAATACCAACTTGTTTACTTTGTAATGAATTTTCAATTTCTTCAAGTTTAAGTCTTGCATCTTCCATTGTTCTATTATAACCATGTTGTGATGCTGCTTGTCTTAATCTTCTTCCTTTTTCTAATGATAATTCAACAAGTTTATTCCATTTATTATTTAAATCTTCAAGTGTATGACCAACGTCATTTGAACGATAATTTTTTTCTGATATTAATGCTTTTCCTGCTTTATTAACAGCACGTAATTGACCCTCATTTGCTCTTAATTCTCTTTCAAATGCTTCATGTTTTTGTAATTTACGTTCAAGATTATTTAAATCTCTGTAATTTTCATCAGCAGCAATTTTCATTTTATCACCAAGCCAATCAGAAAGATCATCAACTTCAGCTGAAAATTTTTGATAATTTTCTGATGCTTTAAGTGCAGCAAAATGTATTTGTGCTGTTTCTTTAACAGCAATACGACGTGCAATAACTTGATTTCTTTTTTCATTAATAAATTCTTTTTCATAATGATTTTGTAATATTAATTTATCAGCTGTATCATTAAATACATTTAATCTATCATCTTGTGCATGTAATGTACTTTCAAATTTATGATGATTTTTTAATAATGCTTCAACATCATCAAGTGATTTACCAAGATCTGTAAATTCAAGAAATAGCTCATGTGCACTTGTTGTTGCTTCAATTTGATCAGCTTCACGATTAAACTGTTGTAGCTCAAGACATTGACGTAACCATTCTTCTTTATTATTCCAATCATTAACAACTTGTTGATAAAGACCATGTAATTTATCAAGACGTTCATTAACTTCATTTAAACCTGGATTTCTATTTAATAATTGTTTACCAAGTTGTTCAACTTCTCTAAATTCATCTTCATGTGTTTTAATATCATCACCAAATTCATTATGTATTTTTTGTAATTTTTCAGCTGTTGCAATATCTCTAACTGGTTCTTCAGCTTTCATTGAATCTTTAATATCATTTGCCCAATTAATAAGACTTTTTGAACTATTCATAAATATTTGTTGTCCAACAGCATCCTCAAGACGTGATCTACGTTCTTTAGCTTTTGTTTGTACTTTATTCCATAATGATTTAATTTCATTTTGTCGTGTATTAACATTATTATGTTCATTTGGATATGAACTTTTAACACTATTTGCTAATAAATTAACTTTTCTAACTTTTTCTTCAACTGGTGCTAATTCACGTTCTAAATGTTGATGTCTACGTTGTAATGCTTGTACTGTTTTTAAATCAGGACCAATTTCAGCAGTATCAAGTTGTGTTATTTTTTCATGCATCCAATCATTTGCTTCATCACATGTTCTATTAAATAATTCAACACTTGATGCACCCTCAAGACTTTTTTCTTTTTGTGCTTTAAGCCAATTTAAATGATCCCATAATTGATGTATATGTCGTTGTCTTGATTTAACTTTATCCAATTGACTATGTCCTTGTTTAACAAAATCATCAACAGCATTATCAATAGCCTCAACACGTTTACCAGATGCTGATAAATCAGTTAAAAATTTTTCATATTTTCTTTTAGCTGTTTCAACATTATCACGTGAATCATCAGCACGTAACATTTTTTCTTTATCTTTTATCCATTTTTCAAAATCATCACATTCACGATAAAAACCATATAATCTTATTGCATCTTCAAGTAATGCATGACGTTTTATTGCTAATTCATGTAATTCATTATATGTATCATTAATTTTTTTTTGTCGTTTTTCAACATTATCATTGTCATTAATAATTTTACGTTTTATTGGTTTAACTGTTGATTTAATTGATTTTGTACGTCTAACTGGTATTATTTGATTAACCATTTTAGTTTTTTTAACACGTTGTGTAACACGTACTTTTTCTTGTTTTTTAACTTGTACTTGTATGACTTTTGGTTCAATTTCACGTACATAATTTGCTGGTACAAAACCATCAGTACCATCAATTTTTCTAACATTCCACCAATCTGGATTTGTTTTATTAATAATAAACATTATTTCACCTTTAGCCATATGCATACCTTGTCCACTAAATGGATATAAACTTTTAACTTGTGGTACTAATCTATCTTCTAATATTGTACGTGGTTCAATACGTTCAATTATTTCATCAACCCATTCATCTTGTGGTACTAAACGTATTTCTTTACTCCATTCTTCTTGTTCAAGTTCAGCAACTGGTCTTGGATCAGCTGTTAATTCTAATGTTGATATACCAGCGTGTATTAATTTTTCAGCTTGTAAATTAAGTGATTGTACATCACCTTTATATGCATTTAATTCACCTTCAAGATCTTTATGACGTTGTAATAATGCTTGTGCACTTGGTTCATCAATACCATAATCAACAGATGCAACTAATGCCATTTTTTCATTCATCCATGAATCAGCTTCATTTGCATCAGCATAATATTGAAATGCTTCAACAGCATCATCAAGTTGTTTTTTTCGCAATGCTGATAATTCTTCAAGTACACGACAATGTTCTTGTAATGAATCAATACGATTTTTAATTTCAATTGATGATGAATGTTTATCTGATATTAACTTTTCACCAGCTGTACATAATTGTTCAGATTTTGGTCTACGTAATTTCATTTCATCTTGTAATGTTTTATGTTTTTGTTGTAATGATAATACAGCACGTAAATCTTTAGCTGATATACCAGCTTTACATATTCTTTGTTTTTCAACAAGCCATGATTCTTCATCTTCATGATCTTGTAAAAAATGATAAAAATTTCTTGCATCTTCAAGACGTCCTTTACGTTCTTTACTATTTTCAACAAGTTCATCATATGTTTTATTTAATAAATCAATTTTTTGTTGTAATAATGGTGTTTTATCATCTTTATTTGTTGATGATGTTTGTTGATTTAAATGTTGTAATGCATGTCTACCAAGACGACGTTGAGTTTCACCAAGTGCTGTTACTTGTAATTCTTGTAAACTATGTTTTTGTAATAAATCTTCAACACCTAATAAATGTGGTCCAACATCTGTACTTTGAAAATTAAATTGTAATTCTTGTATACTTGTTAATGTTGCATCAATTTCTCTCATTAATGACATTAATGATGATAATGATGATAAATTTAATTTATGATGATCAAGAAGTTTTATTAATTCTTTCCAACGTTCAAGTACTTCTTGTTCACGATTACGTACTCTTTCTAAACCATGATAATTTTCTTTAACAAGTTCTTCTGACATATTTGTTAAATCATGAAAACGTTCTTCACGTGCAAGTATATCAGCACTTATTGCTTCATGTTTTTTAACAGTTGCATCAACTTGTGATAAATTACTACCATAACGAGGATCAGATAATACTTGTATCATTTCTTTTAAATAACCTTCACGTAATACACTTTTTTTTTCAAATTTATAATTAAGTTGTTCAAGACGTTCTTGACGTAATAATTCAGCTCTTAATGATACTTCACGACGATGTTCAGCACGTTCAAGTTCAATCCAATTTCTTTCAATATCTCTTATTAATTGTCCTTCTTGTGGTATAAATGATGGTTGATTTAATGATTTTAATTGTGTATTTATATTAAAATAAAGTACTTCAATTTCTGATCTTTCTTTGTATTTTGGTGGTTTTTCAATTGTTCTGTATTGTTTAAATGATAATAATTCACGTTGTATGCCTTCTAATGAATTTGGAAAATCACGATTTTCAAGTTGCTTTATTTTTAATTTAATCCATTCTAATAATTTTGATGTTAATGAACCATAATTTATTTTCATATTATCAGCAGTCATAACTTGTCCAACAATATTTGCAATTCTTTTACCACTTTTTTTTTCATTTTTCATTCTTGCAAATGTATGATAATACGATGCAACATATGTCATTATTGATTTTTCATCTGGACGTTGTGTATCAACATCTTCAGCATCAAGAAGACGTGGTATACCAAGTTTATCATTTGCAGCATCAAATGCATAATTAAGATTATCAATATTTTTACCAACTTGTAAATCAGACCATGTTATAACATCTGGTCTATGGGCATGTATAAGAGCATTAAAACCAAGACCAGTTCGCCAGGATCCTATAAAATACAAAAAATTTATAATTTAATATACCTATAAGTATATTTTTAATTTTTAAAAAAATATTTAACTCTTCAATTATTTACCAGTAAAATCTTGAATATTAACATCTGGATATCCATTTGTTTTTCTTTGACACCATAATAAAAGTGCATCCTTGGCTGATTTTTTTTCACTGCTTTCATTTTCTTCATCAACATCAATCTCAATTTCCTGTATTTGAAAACGTAATATAATTGTCCATATGAGACCAAGTATCAATCTTGGATTTCCATCAACAATATCCTCGGCACCAATACTTTCCAGTCGTACCTTGAATAATATATATATATTTTAATTATTTTAACGACAAACATCATCAACAGTAATTTAGAAAATTAATCAAGATATAACTAACTATAAAAATTTTTTTATATTCTTGAATACTTTTTTTTTTATCTCAAAAAAAAGCCTTGAATTATAATTTCATGAGAATGAGTAATACAAATTCCAAATGAGTGAATATATTAACCAACGAATGGATCACAGAGTATAAAAGGCAGTCAAGTAAAATTAAATAAACAAGACAAACCGCAAAAAAAAAAAAAAAACATAAAATAAAAAAGATACTTAAGAAAAAAAATTTTAAAAAAAGGCATAATTTTTAAATAGGCAAAAAAAATATATGACGAAGGCAAAGCAAGATGTAAAAAACCAAAAAAAAAAAGCATTCTTCGTGACCATCTCAATTATTATTTTCTTGGAAGAAGAAGAATGCACAAAACGTTATTTTAAACATTCAAGAAAAACTTATCAGTTTAGTATTGCGGTAAAATTTTATTTGTAGAGAGGGAAAAAAAAAAAAGACAAAGAGAGAGAAGTTAAAGAAAAAAAAAAAAACCAAGTGTTGCATTTTACAAATATTTTTTAATATTTGAATGTATACAAGTTGGTGGAGGTGGTGGTTGAGTTTGTGTACACCAAGTTGAATCGCGGTTATTAGCGCGATCTTTGGAATGCAGTTTGATCGCTTATGCACCATATCAAGGCCACTGGAAAATGAAAATTAAAAATACTATTCTCTTTTTCTCTAAAAAAAAAAAATATTAATCACCAAAAAAAAAAAATGATGAATTAATATTTCGAGAAAATTAAAATAACAACAGTGAGCTGGTGTCATCAAACTGGGTCAAACATGCGAGACAAATATGTGATGACGTTTTATCATTGATTAATATTCAAATATGAAAAGTAAAAAAAATACAGACAGTTAATTTATATCTTATCAATTGAAATAATAATTTATGGAAACATATTAAGTCTGCACTTGTGCTGATGCCAACCATGCGTTGATTAAAAATGACAGAATGTTGTGTTAATATATCCGTTACTATTTTTTTATTTTTTTTTTCTATCGTGCAAGTAATTTAAAAATTTATATTTATAATAATAAATTCGAATATAAATTGCATACAATCACGTTGAAATTAAAATAAATATAAATATTATAAAAAAAAAGGTGTGTGTATGTTATTCTTTGAGTATCGTGGTGAGAATAAAAAATAAGTCAACCAGTGAGACCTTACGGTACTTGTCGTTAATAATCACATGCCTGAATGACATCAGTGCATTCCTATTTTTAGACTTTCACCGAGTAAGGTGAAACAAGTAATTATTTTGTCAATAATATTTTTTATTTTTATTCATTTGATTTTATACTTTTGTTGGAGTCATTGAACCAGACCATTTCGAAACTCGACAATTATAAATAAATATATTTGCTTGAAGAAAAATATTCAAGGTCTTTTTTTTTTTTCAAATAATTAGATTAAATTTTAACAGAACAATATCATAATCTAGTAGCTTCATTGCCACCAAGTTTATTTTTACCAAAACAAATAATTACTATTCTTTTAATTCTATTAATTTTTTATTTGTCAATAGTAGTTGGTTGATAGCTCAAGTAAATATCAATGATGACCTCGAGAAATCCACATTCCATTCAGCTGATAAAATAATGATCGTCACTCTTTATCAAAACATTAGTGACTTTATTATTTTTCATCATCTTTTGTGTTTATTTTTTTATTTTTGAATTTAACATTTTAATATAAAATTTAGATTAAACAATATGTTGAAAAATACATTTCATCAGACAAAAAGACTCTGAACTCTTTGGCTATTTATTTGTGCTTCTTGTATTATCTAGAAAACGACTTTATTTACGATCAACCAACACGTCAATGTCGTCACAAATAGATAATAATTTTTCTACAAATGCTTTTGTTTTTTTTTTTTTTCGTTTTTCTGTGTCTTGTCTTGTCATTCTCTGGGAATCTTTTTTTTTTTTTTTATTCATCATAATAAAATCAATTGAAAGAGTTGCATAAAAATAAAAAAAAATAGCCAACAACAACAACAACTTCTCGTCTACGTTCATCGACACCGACTGACGTTCTACTTCCGCTGTATTAGCGGTTTTTTTTTTTAAATTCTGTTTCTAAGTCCATGGACAGTTGTCGATTCTATCATATATGTTTGTAACGAGTCTGCAACTCTTGTCGTTCTTGGTATGTTTCTTACTTAACGTCTCTTCTTAGCTACACATGGATTGATAATCTATCTTCTTTATAAATAATTAAATAGACATATTAAAATATTTTTAAATTTAAAAAATATACACGATTTTATATTAAATCCTGACAATTATTCTCTTTTTTTTTTTAGTTTTGTTAATAAAGTTTTTAAATGTAGTTCTTCCTATTGCATGATAGACTTTCTCAAGTTGCTATTATTACAAGTTTTAATTTCACACACACAAAATATATAATTATGTGCATTGTCATTTTTAAATGATAAAATTCCATTCTTTATTTTATTTTTTCTTACTCTTACTTATTTTTATTATGATGAAAATGAAATTTATGATTAAATTTATGGTCAATAAGTAAGATTAACTCATTCATCATGATGATGACGATGATGATGGTGATTACAATGATTATAATGATAATCAATAAATTGATAATATCATATGTCAATATTAAATTGTACTCTCTGTACTTTTCTTGTTGTTCAAGAATCACGGTCTAGCAACTTTTACACGGTCACTGAACTCATCATTGCTGCACCAGTTCCATCTCTTTTTTTATTTTATTTTATTTTATTTCACCAATAATCATATATATTTAACATTTTTATTTTTTTTTCTTTTATTTATTTTTATTCTTATATTTTTTATCTTTATTTAAACATCACAGCTTCTTTCGTTTCGCCACTTTAAATTTATATTGCTCTTAAAATGTCCAAATAAAACTTCTACAATTTTTTTTTTTTTTTTCTTTTTTAAAATACATTTATGATACGACCTTTTGGCATGTTAAATTCCACTCAAGACATGATTAATAGGCTGTTAAATTTAAATTTCAATTATGAAAAAAAAAAAAAAATTATAAGTGAAAATAAAATATTGATCTTGAAAAATATATTTAATTATTTTAAAGCATCAAATTTTATTTTTATTTTATATAATTTATTCATTTTTTCAATTGAATAATTCATTCATAATAATACCGTTAAATATATTTAGTATTTTAATTCACAAATATATTTAAAATACTTTTTAAATTTCACATAATAAAAAAATAAAAAGAAAAAAAAAAAAGATTAACTTATTTTTATATGAAAAAATTGATAAATTATTTAAGTTTTTTCTTGTTAAATCATGCATCATCAACATGTTGATGTATAAGTTGACTAAAATTATATCATATTAATATTTTTTCAATATTATTTATAATAATTTTTGGTTTCTCTATTATTATTACTTGTTGATGGTCATCTACCTATGCGCTTTGATGATTTTTTTACTCATAAATATTATTGCAAATTTCATTACGCTTGGGTTGCTGTTGTTGTTGTTGTTGTTTTTCTATTTTTTCATCCGGTATATACATTGAATAATAATAAAGTAAAACGCATCGTCTACCATAAACCACCATTTGAATTTTGTTGTTAATATAAAAATTTATTTATATTTTAACTATTGCATGTTATTTTAAAACCCATTATGTCATAAGCCACCAAGCATAGAGGCCATTCATGAGAAGCTTTACACTTCAGGGGCTTTGACTTTAATTCGCGAAAAAAAAAATATATAAAACAGGTATTCAATCACGATATCTTAGGAGTTTATTAATTCTTTTAAAAAACTAGAACAATATTGACTTGTTGTTGTTGTTTAGATAAAAACAAAATGAAATATTGATAATAAAAAGAAAAAAAAAAAAAGCCACGTGATAAATTATGTAAATGATTAATAAAATATTTACCTTTGTGTGTAAAAATGCCAAAGATTTATTGACATTTTCAATTTTATGTACTCGCATACGTCCATTGTTTGGTTTTGCAAGTCTTTCACCAGATATTATTTCCAATAATTTTAAAAGTTTTTTTCCATCAGCAAGATCAGTAAATAAATCCTCAACTTCCATACGTGCCTGTTAATTAAATTAATATATATTATTTAATAATTAAATTATTTTTAATAATGTAATTATTATACTGGGTATATATTTTTTACCTTTAGTAAAAATGAATTTATCCATTTTGTAAATGTTTTTTTTTGTATATGAAGACGTTCTTCTTGCAGGGCTTTAATTCTGCCCTGCTCGAATTTAAGTACATCCTCACGTTGAGTCATTCTTCTTTGTATTTGGGTTGAATTATTGTAACGATTAAATCGTGACGACGACGACGACAACGAATTATATGATAAATTGTTGTAGATTTGTTGGGGTACGGCGTGTTGTTCAACGCCGGTCTCATACTGCGCCCCTAAAAAAATTAAAAATATATTTTATTAATCAAAAAATTCACTTCAATTATATTATCAAAATTATAAACTTGTATTTTATATTTTTAATTTTTTTTTTTTTTATCGTGCTGTATTTACGAGAGAACCATCAGAGCCAACCAACCTGTCTTCGAGGTGCTTAAAAAAATCTCAACTAATGATATTCGATATGGTTTTTTTTATGCCGGATAAAATAAATATCGTGGGATTATGATTTTTTACTTAATAAAAAATATCATAATTATTTAAATAAAAAAAAAAAAAGATAAGCTTTGAAAAAAATTATTTTTATTTTTTTTCTTTTGAATAAAAATTCTCTTGATAAGAAAAAAAAAAAAAAAAAAAAAGATAATAGAAAAATGAGTCATATGATGTTGTTTAAATTATTAACATTTGTTGGGAATATAATATAATTTTATAAATTACAAAATATGTCTAAATGTTTACTATGAAGATGACGTCGTCAAGCATGACGAGCTGGTAATTTTTACTCCCATGTTGTACAACACGTGCGAGTACAAAAACTTCTTGGGTTACAGCAAAAAAAATGATGATGATGATGACAAGATAATAATGAGAAATTTTTTTTTTTGTTTTAAATGCAATTAGAGGTGTAAAATATATATAAAATATAATTAATATAAAAAAACAATATCGTTTTTGTTTTTTTTGAATTAATTAATATATTTTGATTTGATTGATTGACTTACATTCATTGAGATTCATATGATTCATTTCATTGTAAAATTGAGTATATGGATTATGCCTGTCTTCTCGTCTGGGTCGACCGTAATAATGATACGGCATTTTTAAATTGAATTATTTTTTTAATTTAATCACTAAACTGCATTTATTTAAATTCAATGTTATTGATTAATAAAAAGTAAACTAGTTATTGAAAAATTATAAAATAATTAGTCAATAATTTATAGATTAGTCATCAAACATAAAAAAAAGTTTCAAGTTTTATTTGTTAAACCGAGGACACTTCTAATGCGTTTGAAAACTGTTGTACAACTAATTTGAGCGTATATTTTTGAGTTAGCTAAAGTCCACTAACTCGGTTCTTATCATTATGTTTATGTATTGGTATTTTTTTTTTTTAAGGTGAAAACAAATGCAATGGTTTTGTATATATACATAAGACATACAGGTGTATTAGTGAGAATGAAAAAAATATCTGGGAGTGTGACACATTGCTATTGAACACTATACAAAATGACAAATCATAAAAAAAAAAAAAAAGAAAAAAAATCAAAGATAAGATGATTGTCTAATAATAAAAAATAAAAAAAAAAAAACCTGACTCTTTTTAAGGTGAATAGTTTAAGCAACTTTATAAATAAATTTTTCTTTTTTTAAATAATTATTCGATTACTGATTAAAAAACAAAAAAAGATTTTTATTTTTTTTGTGTATTTCTACAAAATTATTAAATAATTTTTTTTCTTTTTTTAATTATTTACTATTACAATGATTAATTTATTTTATAATAAAAAATAATTTACAATAATATTTAGCAAAAAACAAACATACAAGAAAAATAAATTTGATTTAAAAAAAAAAACGAGTTTTTCAAGTTTTTCATTTTAAAATAAATATAAGAAATATTTATTTTGCTTTGATAAATAAAAATTTCACAATGACAAGAATTTAAAAAATTTATAAATCGAATATTTTTTAATGGTTGAGTGAAAAAAAAAAAAAAGAGTTGTGTGAATTTAACGAAGCGATGTTTGACGGAATCGCATGGATGACCTCGCGGTTGCTGTATAAGGTGCAGTCGAGAAAGAGGAAGTAAATATTACAATATATATATGGTTGTGTTTTTAAAATGAGGAGAAAATCTGAGTAAGTCATAATAAAAATATAAAAGTAGGTATAAATAAAAAAAAATGAATAAAAAATTTGGCATATATATTGATAAATTTCTATAGAAAATTTTTTTCAATTTTGACCATATTGAATCGCATCATCACCATTATCATCACATTATTATCATACAGATGTTATTTTTTTTTGTTATTTATATGTTACTTGTTTTTTAAATTTATTTATTATTATTATTATTTTGATTCTTGATGTTTATCAGGATGTTGCACGATGCTACACAAGCGGAAATACGGTGTACGAATCGAGTTTGTCAGCTTGTCAGAATGAATGGTTTATGTTGGAGTAAATTTACACGAGAATGACCATAATGATATTTGAGATGTCAACCATATATTTTTTTTTTTAATAAATAGTGTCAATTACAAAAAAAAATTATATTATTTTTGTTGTATTGACATTGTTGACTTCATTGAAACACACGGGGAAAATTTAAAAAAAAGCAATAAAATTTCTATCATTAAACGTTGAAAAAAAGTCGGGTTATTTTTGAAAAATAATTTTTAAAATTAATCCTACAAATAAGTACGTATTTTAACGAACCAAATGAAAAAAAAATTAGTCGAAAATGTTTACTTGTTAACGCGGAGGATCGAATTATCAATTTGTAAATTTTTTTGTATTATTTTGCGCAATCATCATCATCATCATCATCATCGCGGTATTACTTTGTATATTTTTTTTATAGTATTGACTCAATGGCAGACAACATTATTTATCAATTATTCATTATTAAATATAAATTAATAATAAAAAATTACATCATCAATTATTTTTAGCTGTTTTGTCGTTGTTGAAGGATTTTTTTTTTTATTTTTTTCTACCAGGAAAAATTGTATTTCTTATCGTGTGAATAAAGAATGCACACATCATCATCGATTTTTATTATCTCTCACATATAAACAGTAGTGTAAACTTTAACAACATGATACACAGTATGCACCTTCGATTTATATTTATTTTATGATATATATATGTTATATATTTATTTATTTATTCGTCAAATATTGCATTTTTATTTTAGTATTTTTTATTTGCACACAAGCAATGATATATATCATTTTAAGTTGAAAAAAATATTGTAATATATATTTTTTTTGATACGAGTTATTGCAATATTCGTCTTTTATTAATTTTTTATTATTGTTATGAATTTTTTTTTCTTATTAAGCTGTCATACATCAACTGTATGTATCTTCCCTTCGAGAGATAAGCTAAGTAGCTTATTGAAATTCGATATATCATGATAAATTGACTGTTGACTAATTCAAAGAGACTTTATATATATTGAAAAATAAATAAATAAATAAAAGCAACTCAACAATATTCTAAATAAATAATTATTATATTATTTAAATAATTTTGTAATAATTAGCAAAACAATCATGTGAAAGAAAAAAATATAAATAATTTTTTTTTTTTTCTCTTTTTCAAATAGTCTTGTTTACTATTGTTTAAACAATTGTAATTACATAGACAATTGTTTTTTTTTTTTTTTCCTCAAAGTATGGTGTGAGGTCTCGCGCCTATATTTAGTCATAAATTTTTGCCACGTAATCGAAATATAATACAATTTCGAATTTAAAAAAAAAATGATAAATACATATTGAAATGTGTACTTAACAATATGACATGACGCAATATTTTTTTGTGCATCATTGACAAGTGATATCACATCCGTTAATTTTTTTTTAAAAAACAATTTCATACTGTCTCGTAAAAAAAAAGAAGATATAAAAAATTATTATTATGAGCTAAATTACTCAACGAAATTTTTAGCCTTTATTATATTTTTTTTTTTGCTGAGACTAAACATTCTTTTGGTATAAAAGAAAATAATAATAATAAAATAAATAAATAAAATTTTTTGGTATTTTTAAGAGAGTGAGGAGAGTAACCATATGACATTTTTTTCCCGGATGTGGTTGGATATTTTTTTGACGAAAATATTTAACAGTTTATCAGACTAAACAAACTTTTGAATATAAATAATTTATAAAATAAAAAAAAAAAATAAATATTCTATAGTTTTTATATTTTTTAAATTAACTAAATAAAGTAGAGTTTGGAATTGAATTTGAAAAAATAAGACGAAAAAAAATAGTGATTAAATTTGATGTCTTTTTTAACTAGTTAAATTTACTTGAAAAATTATCAAAAAATTATTAAATTTTGTTTATTTAATGCTCAATAATATAGATGAAAAAAATAAATAAATAAAAATAATTTATAAAATTGAGCAACAAGTTTAAATAAGACATTAATTTGATATAAAATTGGAGTATCAACTACCTAAGTAAATAAATAAACAAATTTAAAAAAGTATATAAAATCTTTTTTTTTTTTCTTGACCTGCTACACGTCTCTCTGAATATTCAATCAATTAAATCATTCACGTATCGGATATTTAATTGATACTTATCATCAATATATATAAATACACATAAAAATATTTCATGGTAGACAAATAAATAATGAATGAGGTCAAATTTAAAATTTCGAATTGCGTTTTAAATGAATCACGGTAAAAGTTTTCTTTCACTTGCCGCCCAGTCATAATTGAGCACTTGGTAAAATTTAAAAAAATACATAATTAAATAATAATGATAATTTGTTATCATATAAGTTAAATGGTCTCTTTAATAATATACTTAAAAATATATAAATAAAATTAATCGAAAGAAATAGAAAAGCTAAAATGTCAAAGAGGCTGATAAATTTTGTTTTTTCGAATAAATAATAAATTAATGCGAATTGACCTAATTATGTTTTTTTTTTTAATGAAAAATATTGATATTGATTAATATACAAAGTATCTTTATCATTGTGAAGTTTTATATTTAAAAAAAAAAAATGAAAATAAATGTGTCTTTTACGTTCACCACCAAGTTGTGCATTCCAATCTCGTCAGAAAGGATTAGAGATTATTATTCCCAGGCAATATTACGATATATAATATTTTATAATGCAGACGTTCATATTTTTCCACTTAAATCATATATATAAGTTTCACAAGAGCGCATTCATTATCGAATACTTATGGCCTGGCTTTTCTTAGCATGGAGAATCAAGCAGCTATCATCGATCAACAAGACGTGTTATAAAAAAAAAAAAGTTATATTATATATAAAAAAACAAGTAGTGATATTATAACAAATATCTCAGACTTAGTGTCCTTTAACAGTTATTGGTTATTTAGAAATAATAATAAACTTTATCACGCAAAATAACGTGGGTAATAAAAAAAAAAATAAATAAAAATTACGCGAACTGATAATTACATCCTACATTTACAGATAAACATTTTTGCATGATTTTTATTTCTTTACACTGGGTTAAATACTAACTTAATTTTGAGTTAAATTTAAAAAATTAATTTCAGTAAATAACAATAAATAATTGACAATAAAAATTAAAAAAAATCTGTTGATATAAATGTGGAAAAAAATAAAAATATCAACAAGTAATTATTGATTGTTTATTTGGGTCATTTTTAAATAATAATTTTTAAAATTAATCACAAAATTAAGTCTACATTTTAACTAACCCAATGCAAAAAAAAAAAAGTTAAAAATTTTAAATTTTAAACGTGTGTACAACCGCAAAATAACAACTCCAATATTTTTTTTAGAGAACATTTTTATGTCCTCAAGGTCAATACATCAGACTGAAACGTCATGTTAATAATAAATGTTCAGTAAGATTAAAGTAACAAAAAAAAAATAATAAATAAATTAATGACAAAAATAAAATAAAAATGATAAAAAAAAAAAACCCCCCCAGCATTAATATGAGTGTGTGTGTTCATTAACGCTTAAATCTCCAGTCTGTGAAAGTCAAGCAAACGAAATCTGCTGAGTTTCTAAAACTTTGGTATTCTATATACGAGATAGTAATATCCACACACATACATATCGAATAGTATTTCAACAAAACGACCATTACAACAACAACCAAACGACAACGGACACTGCATTAATATATATATTCTGTAAACTGAACTTTCTAATTTGTCGGCATTGCAATTTTTATTATTTAGATAAATAAATAACAAAAAAAAAAAAAGAAAATAAAACAGGTACATGTGTGACTTTGGTGTATCAAGATGAGGTGAAAGTGCCAATGCTAAATATCATAATAATAATAACGCTATATTTAATAATGAATAATAAAAAAAATATATATATTTTTTTTTAAATGAACACACAAGATGTTGTCATTTGAGTCTTTTGAGATGATGATCATAATAATACCACAGTGTTATTTGATAACAAGTATTTATTATGCATGTGTACATACAGCCAAGCAAACATTAAAAACAAGATTTTAAATTATTAAAAAACAACGTCATCATAATAATTTTTCTAGTTGAATTAATTTAATAAAAAAAATATATATCAAAGAAATATCATATACCGTAAGCATTAGTGTTTTTATCATGATGTTCCAATTACTTTAATTAGTCAACATAATTAACAGTAACTTTAAGGTAACAAAATTTAAGAAAAAATAATTTATTTTTATATTATTTCCGGTTTTAAATATGTTTATTAATTTTTTTTTTTTTTTAAATAATAATTTTAAGCGTGGGATATTGTCAACGAGCTGCGGGAATAGTTGTAAAATAAGTAGGAAGAAAGAATCAAGAAGATGATGATGAAGAAGAATACTTTTGTCGAGGTCGTTTGTACGCTTCTAAAGGCCGATAGAAAGTATTACTACGAGGAAACAGCACGATATACATTCCCAAGTGTGCGACTACTGACAATTTAGCATTCTTGGTGAGGTCGAGGCTTTTTCAACCAACATATTAAACAAGTTTTTACATTTTTTTTTTTTTTTATTTTATTTTTCAATTAATATTAACTTACAACGTACAAGTTGAGGCTAATAGATATGAACTTTTCTGAATTCTGAACGTCTGATTTTTGCTTTTTTATATTCGAGCAATATGCCAAATGAGACAAATGCATGTTTATTTTATTTTTTGCTTTTTTAATTCCTTGATTTTTCCACAACATCAATAAAGCTGTCACCAATCATCATGATATAAATAATAATAATAATATAAAATTATCTCAATTTTTTTATTTAATGTTCATCCATCCACAGTTGAAATAAAAAAAAATTAAATACATGGTATTATTTAATCTTGAATTAAACTAATAAATCAGAGTAATCTTTGAAGGACAAAATGAAGTTGTTACAACTGATAAGACAATAATTAAAAATGAAAAAATAACTAGTTTTATTTAATTTGATATTAATATTTGACATAGTTTAAAATTGAATTAGTTTACGAGGGTGTTTCTTGGAAATTTGGCAGGAAGGGTACCATGTGGTCCACAAATAAACCAAACAATTTATGTGTTTGCCATATGTGTATGCGTATTTGGGTATATCTCTCAATACGATGAGCAAAAAAAAAAAAATTATATATAAAATATAAAGGAGCGGCAGGAAAAAGAAGAAAAAATAATAAAAAAAAAAATCGTCCAACAGTTGGGTGAGTTTTACTCATGTCGATGCCCAGGACTTGAATCCAATTTATCTGTCCTTTTTCATCATCTTCATTATATTATCTTATCCATCTTTGTTTTCAAGTAGTGAGTGAGATAAAACACAAGTCCCACGAGGGCCCAGTTAAATGATAAATAAAGATAAAATACACAAGTTAAAGCAAGATAAAAGACAACCACCACATAACCCAAGCGGTCCAGCAACTCTACACTAAAATCCTTTTCTCAGTGAGCACACATACACGCATATATTGAAAAATTTACTCACAACATTCGCACAATTTTGTTTTTTTTTATATTTAATTTTTTTTATTCATTGTACGTTGATGTTTGTATGGCGTACAATTGTGTACACGTTGAAGGGCAAAAGAGAATAAAAGTAAGCATGCTTGAAAGACAGACAGAGACATTAGAAAAATAAATAATTAATATAAAAAATTAAATAGAAATAGAAAGAAAAAAAAAATAATAATAAGGACCACATATTGTCTTGAAATTTTTTTAAATAAAAATTATAAAAAAACATAAATTTAGGGTTAATAATTTTTCGATAATTGTTTATGCAAGTGTGATGTTGTTTTAATGCTTCACACAAAAATATTTATAATTTTTTTCGATAAAATAAATGTTTATTTGTTTATTTAAATATTATTATTATATTGGAGTTATTGGGATGCTACAGAAACGGTTATTTTGACCTCGAAGGGTACGAGAAGATCGTCCCATGCGAGTTAGTCCCCTTTTTTCTTCTCTCTTTGCCTTCGATCCTTGGAATTTCAATTGTATGCGAGAGACTTTAATCGCATTTTTTATTTAATACACAATGACGCCAGGGTAATCTTCAACACCAGACGCCACTGATATATATTTTTTTTTTAATTTTATTCAATGATAATAAACATTTGTCTTCAAATCATAATATGTTATTTTAATATTTACTTGATGATATTAATTTATTTATACTGAGCATAAAAAAAAAAAGAATCTTGAGTCTATTTACATTGTTTTTTATTTTTTTTTTCTCAAGAATCAGTAATTTATATGCTCTTTTATTTGGGGGGAAGGGAGCAAAAAGAGAAAATGAAAAGTTGAATTTTTTTTTAGGGGGCTTGTGCCCCCACGTGTTTCTACTCTAATATTTATGTCTTTTCCAGGAAGACACATAAAAAGTAACAAATGTCACGCACAAATTATCCTTAGAAAAAAAAACATAATAATAATAATAAAAGTTGAAGAAATAGCTAATTTGTAAAATTTTTGGAGGTAAATTTGGTTGGCTTGATATTTTGAGTTAATTGTAAAAAAAAACAATACGTACCTTCCTACGGTTTCATAAAAATTTATCCAAAATAATGGTGATATGATCCTCGACAAACAACAACAAAAAATATGTATATCCTTAATTTTTTAACAGTAAAAAAACAAAATACACAAACAAACACAAAACAAGTAACACAAATTATAAACAAAACTTTTTTTAATTAATATTTTTTGATTATTAACACCGTTGATATTTAAAAATTGATATTATAAATTATATATATATATGTATTTTTTTTTATATTTGAGAGACAAAATATTGAGGCACCATTTGTCTCGCGCGTGCGTTAGTTTCCACGTTACAACTGCGCGTTCACGAGCAACAACTGAGAAATTGTCGGTGTGGTGGCAAGAGGCGCTTGAATCGGCATCAACAATTTTTTTTTTTTTTATTTATCAGTTCACCGGTTGGTTCGTTCAATTGACATGTGTGTGTTTAATGTTTATCAGTGTATGTGTGTGTAATAGAGAGCCAAAGAGAGAGAGAAGAGAAAGAAAAAACTCTCGCGAGAGCAAAAATGCTCTCGTCCAAGAATGTAGAAAGTTGTTGTATTATTTGTTGATAAATATTATAACAATTAGAAAATTAAAAAATTATTTTAATTTAATTAATTGTTATAATTTTTATCAGGTATTTTTATTAAGAATTTTAAATTGAGCACAAATTTTTCGCGCTTTTTTTGTCATTGGCGACTACTGCCATCTTGGGTACAAAAAAAAATATATAATTTATTCGCGTTGTTCGCCATGAGGAAAATGCGATTTGGGTATATTCTACATGATGAATAAAAAATAAATTATATATAAATATTTAGTGTAAGGGATATTGAATGTTGGGGAAATATATTATATGTCCAACTTGAATAGTTTACTAAATAATTTCTAATTAATATTAAATGAATTTTTATGTGTATTTTCATATATTTGCATTATATTATTAAAATTGATTTATAAGTCATGATTTTACATATAAAAAGCTACAAGCCAATGATGAAAAAAGCTAAATTATAAAAATGAGAATATGATACCAACTGTTATGCAAGATGAATGATAAATAAGACTAATTATTATCTTTTAGAGTTAAATTTTGATACACAATATTTGTTAATAAATGACGTAATAATAAAATTTAAAATCCATATGTATTTATTAATTAATATTAATTTTTAATTTTTAAAATTGATGTTATTATGATATTTATGATATATAGTTGATGGCAGAAAAATAATATAATAATTATAGAATACAATAAAAATGTAATTTTTTATGAGTTTATTGTCTAATATTTGTAGTATATGAAAGAAAAAAGTAAAATTTATATATTATATTGAAATAGATTAAGACAAAAATAATAAAGAAAATTATATTAAAAAAATTTTTAAATATATGCATGAGTATGTTGTATAAGATGCATGAATGACCAAAATGATTTTATTCAATGATATATATATCTAATTCTATTTTTATTTGAAATTATTATGGTTTGATTATATGGGAAAGCTACAAACATTGTATATTTTTTACAACTCTTAGATTTAGATTGAATGTAAGCGATAATAACTTTGGTTTATCTTTTTGTCTAATCATATATTATTTGAATTTAATTTTTGACGATATTTTTTTTGTTTAATTTTAAACATTGATTTTGAATTTTGGCAGGTACGTGACGTTCAATCACCAGACGCATTGAAATGCTAGATTTTGCATTTGAAATTAAACAAATATAAAATTGTTCATCAAAGGTAATCATAAATAATAAGGCCTGATTTACTAAATTTTTGAAAAATAAAAAACCATAAATTTATTTAAAATTTATTTTGCATTTGATTTTTAACAAAAAAAATTTTTTATTTCAATTAAATAAATGTATAGTTAATAAAAAATAATAAAATATGATAATAATGTTAGAAAAATGTACGCCAAAATTTCTGATTAGTTTATTTTTTGAAAATCATGAAAATGAATCAAATTTTCACACCAAATTTTGAGAACCTAATGAAAACACTATAATATTTATTAATTTTGCATGAACAACAGTCAATAATCTGTTATATTATTTTACTTTTGATATTGTTTATTTTAAGATTGAAAACTTGCTGATCAGTGAGATATTTTTCATTGTTTTATTTTTATAAGAAAAGTATTAATGCAAAATAAATGGAAAGATAAGAAAAGAAAACTTAAAGTTCATGCAATTTTATAAATTGTTTACTATAATTTTTTTTGATGCACAAAAATAACAAATTATTTTTCAAATTAATTATAAATAGAATATTAATTTTTTGAAACAATATTTGAAATAATTATTTGGCTTTAAAAATTGAAATTCTATTTTGATATATAATAAGTATTTAATTTTCAACAATATTTAAAATGATAAAAATTAAATAATTAGTTTTATCAAATCATTATTAAAAAAAAACAAATTTATTAATTATAAAAAATATATTTTCAAATATATATGGTAAAAATATATTTATCTAATAATATTTTTAGAAATATTATCAATTCACATGAAACATAATTTTTTTGTACAGGTCAGTTCACGGCAAAATGTTTATCGTTTTCAAGATAAATGAAACAACAATTTGAATAAATTCGTCCTAATGGTATGAATGATAATTACATATAGTTAATTTATAATTTTATTTTTAGATTAGAATTAAGAAAGTTGATTTAAAATTATTAGAATTTAAAAATTGTAATTATTTAAACATTATAAAGAATTTTTAAATTTAATTGAATATTTTCGCGATTTTTCATTTACGATGCTTTCTGCAATTTGATTAAAAATATGCTACTGCGAAATCGCCATGAGGATTAAATTTATACATGGCTGAAAAAAATACATGTGCTGTGTATAAATAATCGAATTTTAATTAACAATAAATATAAATTTTGATAAATAAATGATACTTGAAATGGCTGGTGATAAAGTGCTGGAGGAAGTTATTGCAACTTATGATAGTAATACAAAACCAGTAAAATATTTAAGGTAATTATTGAATAATTATTTGTTAATATATTTTGGAGTATATAACCTCTATGTTTTGTATATTTTTGTATATTGTGTTAAATAATTAAATATTTATTTATTTTTAATAGTGTTCAAGATAGTGTTGCACCAAAATTTCAAGAAAAATTAAAAGATGTTTATGATTTTGCTCATTGTCAAATTAAAAAAAAATCAAAAAATGCATTACCGGAACTTGTCATTCAAGATTTTGATGAGGAACAAATTTGGCAGCAACTTGAAATGAAAAATGATGATGAATTGACAGATTTATTTGGTGACGTTCATCAGGGTTCAGCTGAGGATAAACTTAAAATCCCAATTGAAGTGGATCCAAATGATAAACAATTATCAATTAATGAGATAAATTCTGAAGAAGATGATAAGGATGATGATGATGATAAGGATGATGATAATGATGATGATGAAGAAGATGAAGATGAAAAAGACGAAGAAATAAATAAAGAAGAAATTGAAGATGAAGGTTCTGATGTAGATTTTTCTGGTAGTGATGACTCTTATGACTTGGATAGAAGTTTAAAAAAGAAAAAAAATAATAATGGGCCAATGAAAAGAAGTAAACCATCAATTGTTAATGATAAATTTTTTAAATTAGATGAATTAGAAAACTTTTTAAATAAAGAAGATGATAACTATTTGAATAAAGAGTTGAATGATAAGTATGAACCAAATAATGATTTTTTTAAAGATGATTTATCATCTGAAGATGATGAGGATCCAGAAAATGCTAGAATGCTCAAGTATACTGGTTTTTTTGATAGTCCAGAAAGTGGTGATGATGATGATGAAACATCAAAAAATAATAATAAAGAATTAGCAACATCTGAGGATAATGATGAAGTTGAAAAAAATGATAGAAAAAGAAAATTAAGTGAAACAAAATTACCTGAAAAACGTGTTAAATTTAATTTAATTGATAATTCTGATGACGATGATGATGATAGTATTGAAAAAGCTAAAAATAATGATGATAATGATAATGATGATATTAAATCATCATTGGAAAATCGTCAAGAACGTCTTAAGCTTAGAATTAAACAATTTGAAAAAGAAGCAATAACTGAAAAACCTTGGCAATTAAAAGGTGAAATAACTGCAACAAAACGTCCGGAAAATTCACTTCTTGAAGAATTTGTTGAAGTTGATATTGCAACAAGACCAGCTCCAGTAATAACTGAACAAACAACATTAAAATTAGAAGACATAATAAAACAAAGAATAAAAGATAAAGCATGGGATTCAGTTGTAAGAAAATATAAACCAGTTGAAACACCAAAAGAATATAAAAAGAAACTTGTAATGGATCAAGAAAAAAGTCAAAAAAGTTTAGCTCAAATATATGAAGATGAATATGTTAAACAAAAATCAGCACTCAATTCAAATGATGATGATGAACGTCAAGAAGAAGAGCCAAAAGAACACATAGAAATACGTGAATTAATGCATTCATTATTTAGAAAACTTGATGCTTTATCAAACTTTCATTATACACCAAAACTTGCACAACCTGAAATTAAAATTATCAGTAATATACCAGCAATTAATATGGAAGAAGTTGCACCAATTGCAACAACAGATGCAACACTACTTGCACCAGAAGAAATAAAGAAAAAACCACGTGGTGATATTATTGGTAAATCTGAAAGAACTAAGACAGATATGAACAGAGCAAGAAGGAAGAAAAAGGTTATGCAAAAAGTTAAACAACAAGCTATTGAAAAGAAACAAGAACTAATGAAAGATGGACCAATTAAAAATAAAAAACAAGCTAAAGTTATACAAGCTGCAATGGTTAAAAAATTAACAAAAGATAGAAATATTTCAACTATTGATGTATCAACAAACAAAAATCCAAAATCAACAAGTGCTTTCTTTTCACAATTACAAGATCAAGTATCCAGTAGCATCAAGTCAAAAACTGGTGCACAAATTAAAAAGAAAGATAAAAATGTAAACTCTGTTAAAAAACTTAAATTATAAATAATTACTTGTTTTTTTTTTTCTTTTTTGTTCTTCTTCTTGTATATTAGATTTTGAAAATAAAATTTTTTTTCTAAGTACTAATTAATTTTTTTATAATAATTAGTGTAAGGATAATCATCAAATAAAAAAAAACACAATTAATTATTTCAAAAAAAATCTACATCTCATACATCTCATACATTGGTGAAAAATTTTCTCTCTTTAATTTTTTGATTTTTTTTTTAATTATGATATGCTACTTTGTCATTATTATTATTAATATTATCGTTTTTTTTTTTTTTTTTCGTTTCATCCAAAAAAATCGTAAAACATTTGCAACGAATCACGCGTGAATTTTTTTACATAAAAATTATTCGTCGATAGTAACATTATATAATATTTTAATTTTGTTACTAATTTTTATCTTAATATTATTTAAAACCAGTGTGTCGCACAAGGAAGCGATGTGAAAATTACATAATTTTGTACATTGTCATTTTAAAACAATTTCAGCAGAGGTTTTTATCAATAGCATTTTAATTGTTTTTTCTTTTTTTTTTTAATGGATGATTGCACTGTCATAATTACAATGAATTAAATAAAAAATAATTAAACTAGTCGTATTGTGGCCAACAGAAAGCTGACAATAAAAATTATTATGTTTATTTTTTTTTCTCGTTTAGATGATGCCTCAGCATTTGGACCAACACAAAAAAAAAAAATTTCTTCTATACAAATAGTTTTATTTTAATTTTTTTTTTTTCTTAAATGAGAAAAACAAAATCTCATTTTACTTCAAAGTCTATATAATAATAATATCTTTATGTTTTAATGATCTACCTTTGAGGCAATCAATTGTCAATTAAAATTTTCAAGAGTCAGTATTTTTTTTTTTTCTTATTTAAAAAAAAAAACAACTTAATAAAAAACTAACTGACCTAATTACTTATCCAGTAATTTTAAAATACACAATTTTTATTTTTTTTAATTTTCACTCGTTATTAAAAACCTAATTACGAACCTTTTGGTGTATCAGGTGCAAGAGTACAAGTGCTTTTACGGAATTAATTATTCCCGGCGTAAAAGATAATTTGTGATAATTCAATGCTAGATGTCAAACTCGTGATATTAAAATATCATCACGAGGATGATCACAATAATTAATTTTATTTTTTTGTATTAAAAAAAAAAGTAATGTTTTTATTATTAATGCTATTCAAAATTCGTATTAAACATATTGAGTTCATCAAAACCAGGTGGACCACTGTGTTCTTGAAGCATTTGTAACATTTCATTAAATTCTTGTGGCTGTGAACCTGGTCCACTTTGTGGAGCATGAGTTACTTGTGGTTGACCAGCTACTTGTGCATTTGATTGTCCACCATCTTGTTGTTGTGCTTGATGTTGTTGTCCCTGCCAAGCCCACATACCTTTTATCGAAAAAAAAAAAATTTAAATTGTTAAAAATTAAATTAAACAGCTAGTATAAATAATTATTTACCAGGATTATTAGGCACTGTTGTAACTGAATGATATTGAGCTGCTGGTGTTCTTGCACCACTGCTTAATTGTGTATAAGTTGGACCACTTGGTGATCTTGAAGGACTCAGTTGACTGTACTGATAACCCTCGGTAACAGGTTGCTATTAAATTGTAATTTTATTATTAGTTTTTTTTTAAAATAATAATTAAAAAAAAAAAAAGCTAAATTAATTAAATTACTTGACGATTAAGTGTCCATGCTTGTTGAACAGGTGTAGGTGATGTATTTGTAGGTTTTTGCATTCTATTTAATGCAGTAGCTGATGCACTTTGTTGACTTGGTGAACCATATGCAATTGGTGATTGTGTTGCTTCATATTGATAAGCATTTTGTGTACTTGCTGGTCTTGGTTGTTGTTGTTGTTGTTGTTGTGAACCTGGTGCAGCAACAGCAGTTGGATGTTGCATTAAATGATGAGCATTTGGATACATTGAATCCCTTGATTGTTGTCGTTGTAATGAATAATCCAAACTATGTTGTCCATAAGGTGGAACTCCTTCATTTTCAGCTTGTGTTTCACCACCAGGATGAATTGATCTTATTTAAAAATAAAAATAATAACAATATTTAATTTATATAAATAATATATATTTATTAAATTAAATTAAATAATAATATAACTTACTTAGCAATTGAATTTGTACAAACAATATATTCAACATCTTGTGAGCATGGATTTAAAAAGGCAAATGCCGAAGTTCTCAGCCACACCCAGTCACGATTTTTTGAACGGAAACGATATACTGCTGATATAACTTGTCCTTTGAGCTTTAAAACTGTAATAATATAAATAAAATATAAAATATAATAAAACAATTGTTTGTTATAATTTATATATTATTAATAAAAATGGAAAAAAATTATAACCTTGATCAAAACTATCTCGCATATGTGGCAAGTCTTCTTGATGAAAAAATTCATAGCATTGATGACCAAGTAAATCAGATGGTGTATAACCCAATATACCACCAACCCTTTGATCGACAAATGTAAATTTACCCTCTGCAGAATGACGTGATATGAATTCTGAAAAATTATAAAATTATAATAATTACTATTATTTATAAATTTAATATTAAAAATAAATTAATTTTAAATTAATACCATTATTGCTATTTGAACCAGCCAAGTCATTGGTATTTGGTGTACTTGTTACTTGTAGTCGTCCAATTGCAACCAGACAACAATGATTTGCATCATCAGTTATAACACCATCGGGTCCAGTTTGAAGAGCACCCCTGTCTCCTAAACCCACACCTGGTATACACGGGGGAACAAAATCACCTACAGCGCAAAATTATCCAATTAGACCACTTTTCCCTGTTTCCATTGTCATTTTTTTTTTTTTTTTTAAAATAAATAATAAATAAACTACTTGTACTTGTACTTAAACAAAAAAAAAAAAAAAAAAAAAATCAAATAATTATCTGCAATAATGTATAGTAAAAATTTGAAAAATAAACAAAAAAATCTACGACGACAGGAACGATGGAATAATGTTCATTGAGGATTCATACCAAACTCACCAGTGGGGGGCCAATTTTTAATATACCCCGTGCAATGAACAACAGCATAACTTTGTCCATCTCTTGCTGGTGGTCCCAATGAATTTCTTTGTTTTAAACGATGAAGTCCTTGTGCTGCAGCCATATCACCAGAAGTTTGAAGACTTCCAACTCTCATACGACATATAAAACCACGTCTTGAGCCCATACTAAGTCTTACAGATGCTAAATAAATAAATAATAAATTAATTAATTGATATTAATATAATAAAATTTAAGATAAAATTATATATACTTACATTGATGTCCTTCTTTTTTAACTGTACCAGTTTTAAGATCAAGTACTCTACCCGCATGTTGTGGTTCTGATGCACTTAATTGTTCACGTACTTTTTCAGTATCATCTGGATGTACTTGATTATATAAACTTGTACCATACCAATCACTTTGTGAATAATTAAGTACAGGTGCAACTGAATCAGAAACATATATAATTCTACCAGTATCACAACTAACGACAAATAAAAAACCATCAGCAGCTTCAAGTATAAGATGTTTCAATTCTTGATCAGTTAAAAATGATGGTTTATATGTACCATCACTCGTATTACCAGTTCCTGAAAAAAAATATAAAAATTATATTTATTTAATATAAAAATAATCAAAAAACATTGGATAATAATGAAAAAAAAAAATGACAAAATTTTGTTGGATTGTGAGATTGTGATATAAGTGTGTGTGTATATATATTTATAAAAGACAAGGGCATAATGCCTATGTAATAATCAAGGTGCAAGATCAGAATTGCAAAGCGGATCCCTGGGGTATATAGTAGTATATAGTAAGCCTGGACCCGAGTCTCGATTCGATCTACGTTTCGATGTATGAGAAATTCCGGGAAGAGTTACTTTAACGACTTCAAAACAAGATCTATGGAAGGTACCTGATCGTGACCTTCGTTACCATTATTTTCCACCTGGAACAGCCAGTCTTACTCTATTACTTCCTCAACAAACTTTTTAACAATAAAATAAAAATATTTTATATTTCATTTTATAATAATTTTATTTACTTTTTCTATGGACAAAAAAAAAAAAAATAATGATAAATAACTTTTAAAGAAATTGAATCGTTTAAATGTAAATTAAATCAAATGACAACACTAGTATGGATAAGTCGTAACATTTACTGAATTATAAATGAAAAAAATATATATAAAAAAAAGATTTTTTATTCTTGAATTTAGTGATTGTCGAAGTGACTGGCTATTTGACTCTGGATGAAGATATAAACAGGTAAAAATAAAATAAAAAAAAAATATTCTGTCTTGTCAATTTGTATTCAGTAACACTCGTTGTTGAGAAAAAGGAGAAGTAGCTATAAACAATGCGAGACTTCAACGATAATATACGCAGAGCTATCTCCATAGTTTTTTTATATTTTATTTTCATTTTTCATTTTATTTATTTTTTCTCTAACGTTTAAGTTTCTGGATTGCGTGTTGGATTTTTTTTTTTTTTTCATTTTAAATTTTTATGTGAGTATGGTTTAACACGTTGTATGTCCCAAAGAGAATTGTCGCCACATGTTTAAACGATCCACCAGCTCACCGGAAGCATTATATCTCTTTTGAATTCAATATATATTTTTCCACCTTCATCAGCATGTCCACCTTTGTCTTTTAAATTTTTTTATTCATTTTTTTCTCTCTCTCTCTTTATATTATCATAATAATATAAATATTTTTAATCAAAAAAATTCTATGAATTTACAATAAACGTCATAGATAAATTACTCAATCATCTACGTAATTTATATATATGAAAAAAAATAACTGGATCATATGAAAAAAAAAAACTGACATGATTAACTTTTGTTAAGATTTGTTTAAACACTTCAACTACTTTGTACGTGACAATCAGTTTAAAGACATTCCAGATAACTTATCACACATATAGATTAACCAACTAAATATTAAAATTTTTTAAAATATATTTTCTATTATTTATAAAAAAAAAAAACAATATACTGTTTTTTTTTTTTTTGTGTCTTGAAAAATTATGTTAATTTGTTTAGAAAATTAAAATAATAATAAAAACATTATTACCTCGTAGAGCTTTCATATGAGCAACAGCCATTCTGAGTATTGTTAATTTATCGGGTTTTCTGGCAAGTGTTGAACACGTTGGTACCATGTCCGAGAGTTCCGTGATATATGCTGTCATCTTGTTCCGCCTTCGACGCTCAATTTCACAATGATTCTCTCGGCTGTTAACAAAACAAAAAAAAAACAATAAACATGTATATAAAAATTAATTAAACATTAATTAAATAACATCCTTGTTTATTTAAAATATATACGTTTTATATCAACAATATTCTTTCATTTCTTTAACTTGTTTATTTAAACTACATGAAAATAATTATTGTCAGTTTATTTTCATTATTTTGTGACACAAAAATAAACAAGCCAATGGAAAAATAAAATATATATAAAGGGTTCATAGTATATACAATTTACCAGCTTTATAATTTTTTATATAAAACATTTTTTTTCTAAATATATTTCAATGCATTTAACAACGTAATAAGTATACACACAATATATAAATTTAATAGCATTTAATTTATGATAATTCGCCATAAAGAAATTTACAAGTTAAAGAAAAAAAAAATAATATATATAAATATTATAAAAATTTTAAACACGCGAGGAGGGTAACCAGAGCCATTGCAAAAACTTAATATAAAAAGTAAAAAATATAAATATAAACTTGTTTGATTTTTAATATATAAATTAAATAAAAAAAAAAAAAAAATAGAAGTCTATTGAAAAATTAATACTGTTTTTAAAATGTCTATGTCAAGTGATTAAATTCATGTTTTACATGAATTTATGATGTATGAAGCAAAAATATATAATATAAGGTGAGAAAAATAAAATTGATGAGACAAGCATGATGATGTAGTTCATCAGAGAAAAACTGAGAAATGAATTGTATTTATAACGGCTTGTTGGCTATTTAAAAGAGGCCAATGTATCATAAAAAGGGGGGAAAAATGAAAGGGGGATGATATTGTATACACACTACATATATTATAAATTTATAAGAGTTAAATCCAAGAGTCTTATTGCACGAGTTCAAGGGTCAGATAAACTCAAGTTGCTTGAACAAGGACTACGATGCAATTTCAAAAAGTGCATCATGTTTATAATTCAGTTCAAAATATAAAAAAAAATTAAAATAAAACAACTACAATATATTATTGTTGTTTCAATTATTATTATTGTTTTGTTTAATTTAATTTTTTTTTTATTTTTAAACTTGCTTTTCCTTATTTTATGTATATTTTTTTGTTGCTTTTTTTTTGTTATTTTATTTTGTAGGAAGTTAAAGGTGGATGAATGATCTTAAAGTTGGTTAACCACTGGAATGCAATGAATAATAATAAAAATAAAAAATAGTATAATTTATATAATGTTATTATCGTCCACTGTGCGTCCTTCATAATCGCAATGAACCAAAAACTACTGGAATTTTGCATTAGAGTAAATTTTAAATTTACAAATGTATATATAAATATATACAACAACTTTGATGCTGGATGATGATGAAATATTTGTACCAAAGTAACTTTGTGGCTTTATGATTTTTATGGTAAAAAAAAAAATAATATTATAATAGTGTTATTAACTTAAAAGTGAGATGATATTACGTTTGCGCGATATCAAAAGTTTCATTTTTATATTTATAATAGTGTTATATTCAAATATTGTGGAATTTATTATTCTTTTTTTTTTTTTTTGCGGTTATATTAGATGTTAAAATAATAAATTTAATTTCTAAATTAATGAATAAAAAGTTATTTGAATTACAAAAAAATATAATTTAAAAAATATTAATATGTAGAATTATATTATTTAAGATTAATAATAAAAAATTGTAGATGAAGAATTACAGGTATTTGAGTGTATAGATAATATTGGCCATGTATTCCCACGACGTTAGGTGAGATGCCGAGGGCTTAACTACTGCCACAATGTACATATATACATATTGGCATCTTGAGGGGGGCCTACTGCGGGGCATTAACAATATATAAATATATATAAAAAAATATACATAGCATATAAAGTCAAATGTACGTTCAAAGCATATATGTGCAACAAGTTTGTCTTTGGGACCTCGAAGACAAAATACATATATATGATAAAAGCCAAGCCAGGACGTTAAGCTGATCGTGACTAATGTGAATCACCGCAACAAGTTGATGTATTAAAAAATTATTTAATATTTTATTTAACTATCTGATCTACTTTGTGAAATATTGTTAAATTATTTATATTTAATAATTGATTAGTTTATATATTTTTTTTTATTTTAAAACTTACCTAGCAAATCTTTCCTTGTCTTGCATATTATCATCCTCAATTCTACGGTACTTTCCTCCACTTGGATCATCCTCATCAGATCTAAAACGTGACAAATGAAAAAATTTATAAATTATAGTTTTTTTTTAATGTTGTTATTCTTTTATTTTATTTTTTATTTTTTGACAGGTAATTTATTTATAGAGGATCATGATAAATTATTAATAAAATATTACGTCCTCAATTGCGTCATTTTCCATATGTGTTTATAAATTATAAATTATCATTTCCGGATTGCCAAATATGGTTCTATACTTGAGAACATCCTATCGACCAAAGAATTCGAAAAAAAAATATATATAAACGACAGATTTTGTTAATGCTAAAATTAATATCAATTGATAAGAAATATTGTCATTATAATTTTATATCAAAATCATGACAATAAAGTTAGATAGAAATTTATGATATTTATTTTTTACTATCAAGTATAAATGTCAACAGAAATATTAACTTGACAAATAAAAAAAAAAAACGTGATAATAATTTTTTTTATTGCTACATCTGTAGCAATTTACAATAACTCAATTTAAACAATTCTCTTATAAAAAAAAAGAGCCAAATTTTCAAAAAAAAAAGTACCTGATATTAAAATCTGAGGAAAAATAAAAAAAAAAAAAAAATCTCAAGACGACGCTTGATGCATGTTACTGACCCTCAGCCAACATATATATATAATTTTTTTTTTTTCATTTATTTATTTCCTTTCTTTTTTTCTTATTTATTATTATTTTATTTAATTTTATTTTTTTTTCTCTCCACTATGTATCGTATATATATAGAATGAAGAGAATCCCTCTCTGGTTTCTGGACAGGGTACATACCCGTGACCCCCCCGTTACCCCACCCTACTTGTGCGAGGGTGGTAGGGCATCACATCCGGGTAAGTATCGTTTCATTCCTACGTGTTGTATGTACCTACGTGGGTCCCCTCATTGGGGCCTCAACAAACTCTTATCCACTACTATATATACTACTATGTATATGTATGTATTTATATATATACTCTCGTCCCTCTCCAATCGCTCCTCTTCATCCTCTTTCCCACGAACGAATAGTCCACTGTTATTTTTTATTCTTTTTTCATTTTTTTATTCTTTGTTCTTTTAGTTTTTTATTATTTTTTTACCTCCTCATCCACCTTTACTTCTCAACCCTGCAATGTTGTCCGCATAAGTCGGAGGACCGATTTATGGAGTACATAATGATCTGCCAAGGGGCATTATATCCTGACCTAACGGACCTCGTGTATATGGCTCTCTCGACAATTGGCTTTAAAAATTTTTGGAAAATAAAATATTAAATATGAAGAATAAAAACAAGAAAAAAAAAACATTGAAACCATTTATCAATTTAAAATAGATGAAAAAAATTTTTTACTCTATGAATAATTATTGATGGAAAAAAAAAGGGAAAATAAATTGAATTTTCAGTGTTTTACTTGAGATGGTGGTATATTAGCATTGAATGGTTTATGTGAAAGAGACTGGGATCATATGGTCAAGGAGAGACACAAAGTTATTTTTTTTTTTTAAATATATTTTCTTATTTTAGATCTCGCGGATTTTTTGAAAAATAAAAAAAATAATAAATAATAGTTATAATATGAAATAGTGGACCCTTGTCTCTCATCGTGACATGAATTTACCAGGTCATTATTATTATTATCATTTTTCTTTTGAGAGACAAAAGAGAGAGATAAAAAATAATATTAAAAAAATAAACATCTTGGTTATAATGTTGGGACTTATTTATTTATATTTATTTATATATTTATTTTTTTTTTTCATGTTTAAAGTTTTAGATCTTGTTGGGAGATTTCAAGAATCAGCAAAAGACCCACCACGAAAAACAAAGTTTCCAGTAGCTTCTCTCAGTACTGCTATTTATTTATTATATTGTTTTTTTTTTTTTGGCAAATATATAAATGTTTATACAATATATTTCTTTTTTTTTTTAATTTTTTTTTTGGGACTTGCGAGCGTACCAACGGTGGCACTTGTTCCTTCGACTTAGCACCTGATCAAAAAAAGCTTCTTATCCTGTCTTTCGAATCTTATTTTTTAACATGTATGGATATTTTTTTTTTTTTTTTGGAATACTGCTGATAAATATCGTCAAGTTTTTTACATATAATTTTTATATTTTTTTTTATTGAGCGATGTTGAATGTAGCTTTGTACATATTAATAAGTTTGCTGCCATTGGTAGTTTTTTGGGCCCGTTAGTTTGCTATATATGAAGGGGCGGTCCACTGTTTTATCCATTCTCCAAACTTGTCATTGGTCAATTTCAATCGAATAAATCGAATCGCTACCATGCGACATCATGCCCCTTCTAAATTTTTTACAATGACTTTCAATCAATTTTAATATCTCTTTTACCCTTTCAAAATTCAAATATTATACAAAGAAATTTTCAAATTTTAATATTTCTACAAGTTTTTTTTTTATTTTTAAATTATCAAAATAAATAAATAATTAATTAATTCAATTTTTATAATGTAAAATTATTTGTTGAATTTTCTTTTCATTGAATTATGAAACTGGAAAATTGAGGACATAGCGTAACAAACTATTTCCACGTGTGGACTGTTGTATATAGTAAAATAAGGAAAATATTTTTTTTTTTATATTTTAAATAAATAAATATTTACTAATGAATATAAATCTCATATAATTTAATGTTGAAAAATTGTTATTCACTCATGGTAATACTAAAATTATGTAATATTAACGAACCGTTAGTCAGGTGATCCGTTTGGATTTGCCAGTGACCGCAAATCTCTGCTACGTGACAAATTCTACAACTACTGGGTTTTACATTTGTCGATGAATTTGATTGTATGTATAAAGTAAGGGGGTTCGAAGAGACGAAGGGTAGTTATAAAAATCTTGTAAACAAGAGATTATAAATGGATTATAAAAAGCTCAAAGTATCTATTCAAATTGCCGCTCAAATTAAATTTTAAAAAATATAAATATTCTTTACTTTTATCAATGCAATCATTTCGAAATTCGAAATAATTACTATATATATTTATTTATTAGTATTTAGTAATTATTATTTTTAAATAATCAAGGCAATATTTGGAGTGAAATTTTTTCAAATTATCGCTTCAATTTTAAATGATATCCCATGTAGTTACACTGTTGGTTTTAGAAATTTACAATTATTTAAACAAATTGTTTATCATAAAAAAAATTTTTTAACAGTAGTAATAACAACTACAGACCACCAACAGTTGTTTATATAAATTTATATTTATTTTGTATATAGGGTTTTGTTATGTCTTCGAATAATGGTGGCAATCTTGCTGACATTATTTTAATAAACATAAACCAACAGCCAAACTTTAAATTCAATATTAAACAATAAAATAAATAAATAAATGGTTAATAATTTTTTAAATAATTCATAAAATCAATTTTATTATTTAAAAAATTAATAGAATTTTATTCTTGTAATTGAAATTATTTATTGTATATAATTATAATCAATGTACTTAATTTTTTTCTAGAGTGCTATTTGCCTAGGCTAGACAATTGTCAAATAATCCCAAACAAAAAAAAAAAAAAAAAAAAAAAGATAACGGAATATTATTAAGCCTAAAAACTTGGTCAATAAATTCAATGAGCAATATTTCTCTTTTAGATAGAAATTTTAATTTATTGACATTGAAATTGTTGTTTAAATTTTTTTTGTTACCTTCGTCGTTTTGTGAGGGACAAGTCATTATGAGATTGTTGTATATGATGGGGTGATAAATTTGGTCCGTAAGACAGTAGCTGACTTCCGGGAGGTGGTCCAGTAGCTCCAGGTGGTATACCCGCGACCAGTGGGGGTCCAGTGGCCAATTGGTAAGCAACATGATTAGTTGAAGGTGGAGGAATATAGTGCGAGGGTCCAGGTCCTTGGCCTAAACCAACCCCATATCCCGCACTTCCCGTACCACCCCCGTACATACCGTTTCCACCAGGATACTCTATTTTGATGTTTTTTTTTTAAATTTTTTTTTATTTTAAATAATTCACTTTTTATTATAGATCGTTTAATAGCCAATTTGTTTACATGTTGAATTTGTAAAATCTCGTCATCACTATGTAATTTCAATTTGACTTTTTTGAAAGTTCAATTATTCAATGACACTTTCACAATTTACACGTTATAAATATGAAAAAATATAAAATACAACACTATTTTTATTTTTTATTTAATAATTAATTTTATTAATTTTTTTTTACGTTATTAATAGAAAACAAAAAAAAAGAAAACCAGTCTGAAAATTATTTTTTAATCTTGTAAAAAACATTTTGATATATCATCCTATCTCAAGCCACATTATCATCAACAACATAAAGTATAATTTAAAAATAATTAACACCTTAATAACATAATAATTATTATTATTTTCATTTTTATAAAATATAAAAACCACTTGGCGGGAAATAATTTCAATTACAAAAAATAATTGTAGCACTTTTGATATTTAAAAATATCCTGTGTTGTTTACTTTCATTTAATTTAAAAAAAATACAAATTTATCAACAATTTTTTTTGTCAATTTGTTTAATAAACAACAGTTGATTTAAAAAAATATTTAAATAATTAACTTTTGTATAAACGTTAAAACAAGTTTCCTGGTTTTAATTGTTTTTTTTTTTTTTAATTAAATTAAATAATGAGAAATAAAAATTTTTACTTTGGACTCGTCACCACCCACGTCCCGTTGGTGACTGATTCCACCATAGCCGCATAA
This sequence comes from Aphidius gifuensis, assembly GCF_014905175.1. Taxonomy (NCBI): domain Eukaryota; kingdom Metazoa; phylum Arthropoda; class Insecta; order Hymenoptera; family Braconidae; genus Aphidius; species Aphidius gifuensis. The sequence continues at coordinate 22,169,105 of NC_057790.1, forward strand.
TGTGCCGCGGTTTGTGTCCAACTCTGCGGGGGTTTGCGGAGAGAAAAAAGAGGGAGAGGAGGGTGACTATCACTTCTCCCACCAATACCTCTTGATCATTCAGCACACGAGATGCAACAGTTTCGAATATTTTTTCCTATTTTAATTTTTCATTTTCTTAAACAATTTTTTCTCTTTTTATTCATTCAAAAGTTTTTAATACAAGTAAATTATATTATTTTTTCTTTATTTACTTTGGAAATTTAAAGTTATAAAAATTTGCTATCAAGAAGTGTGGGAGCCAAAAAAAAAAAAAGTGACTTTGATGCTTCACAATGCATCCAATGTGATATATGAAAAAAAAAGGAGCAAATAATTTAAATTCTATTCTATTTTCATTCATCTTTTTTTTTTTTTTTTCGGGTTACTATTTACAAATGGTACAAATGACTGTGAGGTCATTGGAATGTATTCTTTTGCGACAAAATTCAAACACAATGACCATCTTGGCATGCATGGCATTTTTTTTTTTTTTTTTATTTCCTGAAAAAAATACACCAGGTGAAAGAAAATAATAAAAAAAAAAAAACCGACATAAAGAACTTGACATTTGTTATTTGTTATACCTGAGGATTATTTCGATGGATTATAGCATAATAAGGCCCAAGAATCTATTTTATTTTTTTATTATTTTCACCTTTTATTTCTGCTTCCTTCTATTCGTTTCGAATTTTATATGGACACGCTGCAGGGTGCACATTTACCGACCTAATTTTATGCTAATTTATTTACAATACATACTGTCTTTTATTTATTATTATATATTTTTTATTGTAAATAAATTTTATTTTTTATTTTTGGAGTAAGTATTTTATTTTTTTTATTTTTTAACTTACCCAATACTGCTTGCTACTCTTTTTTGGGCCATTTTTGTTGGTTCAGACCCTGTGAAATAACAAAAAATAATTAATATAATTTATTATCATTAATTAATAAATAACAAATTAATTTTATAAAATTTTCAATATTATTATTGACATATTTGATGTCAATGCTAGTGCAAGCTTTAATATGATACTTGAAAAAATTCTATATACAAAGCAAAAATATACATAGAATAATTAAAGCTGTCACTGTCAAAAAAAAAAAAAAAATATAATAAAATTCATCAACAAACAGCATATTTAAATTAAAATTTCTAATAACATAACAACAATATAATTAATTAATTAAAACTCAAAAATATCAACATTAAAACTAACACTAAATAAAAAAAGACAGTATTATAATAAAAAAAAAAAAAAAAAAGAAAAAAAAAACTAAGTTTACCTGTCATAGAATGGGCGATGGACATTTCGATAGTAAACATTCAGGCCACTTTATGTTATTCACAAATTGTCAATGAATATAATTAAAAATCACCTTATAATTATAATAAACTCGTTAATAATAATTCACAATTACCACGCTCTAATAATAATATTAATAAACTGGGTGTTTACACTTTGTTGGAGCGCCATTTTGAAGTTTCACTCTCTTGGCTCCGAGAGAATAAATTTATTTTTTTATTCATTTTTTTTTTTTATTTCTAGAGAGAGAATTGGGGTGAGAGATTTTTCTCTCTTTCTTTTTTTCTCATGAGAGAAGGAGAGAATAATACAAAGCACTGAAAAAAGTGTAAAAAAATAAGAGACAAATATACAAATCCTCGACAAAAGGGGAAGCTGAAGGGGACAAAAAGGTAAATATAAAAATGGACGCGTTCAAAAAACATTTGTTAAAATATTGTCGTTCATTGTAAACATCTAAATCGATAATTTAATTATTAAATATCCATATTAAAAATTACCCAATAATTAAAATTAAAATTAAAAATTATATATAAACAACTGGAATTACCTAAAAGCTAAATTAATCATTTGTTTATAAATAAAATTGATAAAAATAAAAAAAAATAAAACTGTCAAATGATGGCGTCATGTTTTTGATTGGTCAATATTTATTGTTGAATTGTAAATTGACCAATGATATCATGTTAATTCATGAAAATTCAGCATAAATAATTGGTTTGAAATGCGACGCTGCTGCCCCGACGTTGTTTTTGCCAATACATATTAATAATATATATATGTGTGTGTTAAATTGCATATAAAATGTTTATATATGTATAAATATATAAAGTAAATCTACTACGCAACTTCCGTTTGCTCGGTATTAAAGCAAAATGGACGCCTTTGTGTCTGTTTTCTTCGTACTATAATAAAATAAATAAATTATTATAATAACTATTGATATATAAAATTTTAAAAAATAATAATTATAATAATATTATAAATTAATATAAATTATTAATTTTGTTATTAATAATGGTGTTGTTATTTATAATTTATTGTGATTAAAATACGCGTCTAATATCAAGTAGGCCACAGCCACGGATGACAATTGTGTGTTGAATATCAACGACTTGTAAAACATTTATGTGAAAGTTTTTTAATATAATTTTATTTATTTTTAATTTATAATTATTTTATTATATTAATTATTAATTTATGATTTGTTTGAGAGGTCGCTTAGTCATTTCATCTCCCGCCAAAATAATATTTTATACATTGTATTTGTCAGCATAAATAATCATCAGCCGTTTGGTAAGTCCAAATGACACTAGATTTTCTTGGATAATAAAAAAAAAAATTATATAAAAAAAAAACATTTAAGTTTATCCTGCTCCAAGGCATGTTTATATTGTACGTCATTGATGATACTTTTGTTGTGTCTTATGACGTTTTTTTTTATTCCTTCTTTTATTTTTTTTTTCGTAAATTTTACATTTGACATATATCGTTGACAACTATTATTGTGTGTGATGTTTTTTTTTTTTATTTTTATTTTTATGTTTTAGCTCATTTTTTTTTATGACCCAGTGAAAGGTGCTGAATTTTATGTCAATTTTTTTTAATATTGCAATTTCTCAGGGTCATTTTTTTATTAAAAAAAAAAAATTATTTATTTCTACTAACTTTTTAATAAAATTAATTATATATTGGAAATATTTTTTTATTATTTTTAACTGCAATGTTATTATTATTGTTTTTTTTTTTTAATTTTAATTTGATTGAGATTTTTTTTTTTTTTTCTATATAAAACAATAATAATAGTAATAATATTTATTTATTTTTTTTTCTATAAATATGAGTATTTCATATTTTATTTAATTGTTATATAATAATAATTTTTCTAGTATTATATTTACGTCATAAATAATATAGAAAAAAAAATAATTAAAATATATTTTTTTTTATTACAGATAAAAATAAATAGTGTTAAAAAAAAGTGAAATAATAAAAAATGGATTGTTTATTGCAAGATCCAAGAGCATCATCAAAATTTGGCTGAGATTTGTCAAGAGCATCATGGGAACTTGAAAAAAAAAAATAAATAAACAAAAGACTATTTCAGTTGTCATTATTTAAGTAAAAACATTTATGAGATTTAAAAAAAATAATAGTGATAAGTGCAGATGGACAATAATATTGAGTGTATAAACAAATAATAATATAAAAAAAAAATTGATAAGAAAGATTATAATAAAAAAAATAATAAATAAACAAAGCAACAGGTTGTGAAAATGTTTAAACTGTTGAAATGGTTAACGAGTGAATGCAATAATTTTCGAGGAATTGCATTGACCAAGGACCACTGCGTGTTGTGAGCTTCACTGACAAGACAAAGTAAATAAATAAATGAATAAAAAAAAGTGTTGTAGAAACGTACAGTTGAAAAAAATGGAATAATATAAAAATAGGATCATTGTTATTAATAAACACATGTATTGTTAATATTAATAATAATAATAAATTTTTTTCTGTTATGTCTAGGGTGTAATGCCAGAGCTAATCGAACTCAAAATGAATGGGGTAACTATACCAAGTGTACCAATAACTACCCTCGCTGGTATAGCGAGTTTAACAGATTTGTTGCCGGAAATGCCCCTGCCAACACCATTACCACAAACATTAACAAACAAATCATTATTATTTCATCCACGTGTTGCCGAAGAGGCTACAATATTATTAAGTAATCGTGATGAAACATTGGTACCACAATTATTATTATCATTGTCACAAACATCATCAGATAATATTGAATTAAAAGATCATCATTTAAAAATTGATCAACCACATGAGACTGAAGAAAATACCCCTGAATTGCTTAAAGCAATATTACAATTAAATCCTCATGTATTTAAAGGTCCACAATATAATTCACCACGTAATTGGCCACAAAATACACAATTAATGAATGCAAATCAATCACCAGCAAATTATGGTAAATATTCACCATCATATTCGAATTCATCTGGTTCACGACAAACACCACAAGGTAGTCCAGCACATCCAGCATCAGCAAGAACTGTATTACCACCACCAACAACTAATTTATCACATACACAACATCAAAGAATGCCAATGACACCACAAAATCATGCTGATGTATCACAAATGTCACCATTTGCTGTGCCTTCACCATCACCACGTGCAACTGTTATTACCGAACAAACAAGAACAACACCACAACATATACAAGATGATGTTAATTGTATTAATACAATAACTAATATTAATCCACATCAAAATATTTATTCACCAGCTCATATAGGATCACAAAGTCCAGCAATGATGCAATGTAGTCCAATGCAATCACATCAACAACAAATTCATCCACAACAACAACAACAACAACATCAACAACAAATTCAAAATCATCCACATCATAATATGTCTGGTTTAACTACACCACAACACTCGATACATCATATAGCATCACCTATGGTGGATGGATCTAATATGCCAAATCAACAAATGAATATTAATATGAATATGCAACAGTCATTATTTGATCCAATAATGACACAACCAATGCATCATTCAATGAATAATACACAGAATCTTGATCTTGGTAATACAGTTGGTGATAATTCATCATTTTTACTTGATACAGTTGCTGTATTGCCAGATATTGATTTACCAATTGAAGCAATTGATCCAAAACCAATGCATCAGCTTTCTCAACAACACCAACAACACCACCAACAACAACAATTACAACAATTACATCATACAGAACAACAACAACAACAACAACAACATCCCCAACACCAACAACAGCAGCATCAACTTCATCAGCATCACCATCAACAAATACATCCTATAATTACACCTACTCTTCATCAATCTCATCATCAACCAGTTGAAAATGTTGTACATCCACAAATACCTCCAATTTATCCAAATTTAACTCCTGATAGTATTGGAAGTAGTCTTGATTCTGCTCTCAATATGCCAATGCAGCAACAAATGATATCACCTCATCTTCAAATGCAACAAGAGACTCATCATCATCTTCATCATCACCAACAGCAGCAGCAACAGCAGCAATTGCTTCAACAACAACAAATGCATGAACAACTTATGCATCAGCAAATGCAGCAGCAACAAATGCATCAACAACATCAACAAGGCCAAATACATCATCATCAACAACAGCAACAAGAACAAATGCATCATCAACCGCATGAACATATGCATCATCAACAACAAGAACAAATTCACCAACAGCAAGAACAAATTCAGCAACATCCACAACAAATAATTCATCAGCAACAGCATCAACAACAGCAACAACAGCAGCAGCAGCAGCAACAACAACAACAGCAGCAGCAGCAACATCAACAGCACCAACAGCCACAACAACAACAACAGCCACAACAGCCATCTCAACATTATCAAATGCCTGATAATGTTATGCGCGATGTAAAAATGTCTGTACAAATGAATGAAACAAAATTAAAAGAACCAGTTGTCATGTTAAATAGATTATCAGCAGCTGATCAAGCACTTATGCAACAAAGTCTAGCAGCATTTACAGAAAAATCACCAAATCTTGCTGCTAAAATGGGTCTTACAAGTCAAGTACCAATAAAATCAGAATCTGATAGTGAGGATGATTATGATAGAGCATTTAAAACACGTGGTAAAGATCGTCAAAAGAAAAAACCTGAAACACCACGTAAACGTAAAAAAATGACAATTGATGATGATACAGATGATGATGATGATGGTGATAATGATGATAAAAAAGATGGTGATATCTTATTATCACCAATTAAACCAAAAATACGTAAAATTGAAAAAAAATTAATTCCTGTATTGGCAAAATTAAGTGTTGATGAATTAATGGAAACAAATACTTATCAACGTTTTAATGCAACAATTGATACAATATTTGAAAATACTGAAGATGATACAACAATAATTGAACTTGATGAAGATGGTGATGTACCACAAGAAATGCTTATTCCAAAATATCAATTACAAGATTTATGTAGAGAAGCAGCAAAATTAAAATCACTAAGAGCAATGGAATCAATACCATCAGATAGACTTGTTAGATTATTAAATATATTAGAAAAAAATATACGTGATGGTGCAAGAGTATCACCATTAGCTGATCCAGATGATGATGTTGATGAAACAAGATTATGGATGCAACTGGCTATGGAAAGAGTACAACGTGCTGTTGATGCATCATTAATTGCATTAAATATAATGACATCACAAAATATGAAAAAAATTATATATCTTGAAGATGTTATTGATCGTATTGTATTATTTATGAAATTTCAATTAAATAATACAATATATCCTTCATTTGATCCAGTATATAGAATAGATTCAAAAAATAAGACTGAAAATTATAATACAAGTGGTGGAAGAAAAAAAAGGGGCCAAGTTAAAGAAGTACGTGAAAAAAGTATTCTTGAAGTATACAGTAAAATGCATGAACTTGTATCATTACTTGCTGAATTATTAAATATACAAATATTAACTGATACAACTGTTTTACATGCATCAACAATGGGTGTTGCACCATTTTTTGTTGAATCAGTTAGTGAATTACAATTATCATCACTTAAACTTGTTACAGTTATATTTACAAAATATGAAAAACATAGAAAATTATTACTTGAAGATATACTTGCATCAATAGCAAGATTACCAAGTAGTAAAAGAAGTTTACGTAGTTATAGACTTAATTCAGAGGATCATATACAAATGTTAACAGCAATGGTATTACAATTAATACAATGTGTTGTTACATTACCAGATAGTGTTACCAAACAATCAGATAATAAAATTAATAATAACAATAATAATAATATAATTGATAATGATAATGATAATAATAAAAAAAATAATAGTAATATTATTAATAATAATACAACAACTAATTCTACTTCAACGACAAATAATAAAAAGTCAACAAATGTTGATTTAGATGTATTAATTATAAATAAATATGATACAGCAACGAGAATTGCTGCAAATTTTTTATCTGTATTTTTAAATAAATGCAGTAGTAAAGGTTCTGATATTGATTATCGTCCATTATTTGAAAATTTTGTACAAGATTTATTAGCAACAGTTAATAAACCAGAATGGCCAGCAGCTGAATTATTATTGAGTCTATTGGGTTCATTATTAGTTGGTCATTTTTCAAATAAATCATCAGATATGTCATTGAGAGTTGCATCAATTGAATATCTTGGTGTTGTTGCAGCAAGATTACGTAAAGATGCTGTTAATTCACAGTGTAAATTATCAACAATTGATCAAATTGTTAAAGATATTAAAACAGAACAACAAAAAGATATTGATTATGAACAAACTAAAAATATCAATGGTCTTAGTAATGATGATGAACGTACAATGTTTTTACAACGTGTATTACTTGATCATTTAGCTGTTAATAGTACAAAAGATTCACCATTAAGTTATGCAAGACATTTTTATATTGCACAATGGTATCGTGATTGTACTATTGAAAAAAATCGAGTTGGACAAACAAAAAATAATACACCAATTAAAAAACCACAAACTCATAATAGCAAAAAAAAAATTATAAATAAAAAACGTAATAATAAACAACATATTATTGATAGTGATAATGAAGATGATAATGATGATGATGATGATGATGATTCAGATATTGAAACAATAAATCAAGATGAAAATGATAATAATGAACAAAAATATTCTGAAGTATATAGATTAATTGAAGAAAAGAAAAAATTTATAATATCATCAATACGTCCATGTAGTTCAACAACAAAACCTGATATATTACAAACATATATTGATTATAGTTCAGCTGAATTAATATCACAATATCTTGCATCAAAAAGATCATTTTCACAAAGTTTTGATACATATTTAAAACAAATTGTACGTGTATTAACTGAATCATCAATAGCCATTAGAACAAAAGCAATGAAATGTTTAACAATGATTGTTGAAGCTGATCCAAGTGTATTAGCAAGAGCTGATATGAAATTAGGTGTACATAATTCATTTCTTGATCATTCAACATCAGTTAGAGAAGCAGCAATTGATCTTGTTGGTAAATTTGTATTAAGTAGACCAGAATTAATTGATAATTATTATGAAATGTTACTTGCAAGAATATTAGATACTGGTGTTAGTGTGAGAAAACGTGTTATTAAAATACTCAAAGATATATGTATTGAATGTCCAACATTTTCAAAAGTACCAGAAATATGTGGTAAAATGATTAGAAGAATAAATGATGAAGAAGGTATACGTAAATTAGTTATGGAAGTATTTCAAAATATGTGGTTTACACCAGTTACAGATAAACCAACACTTGATACATCAGCATTATTAAGAAAAGTTATGAATATAACTGATGTTGTTGCACAAAATAAAGATCTTGGACTTGAATGGTTTGAACAACTGCTGGTTAGTTTATTTAAACCAAAAGAAGATAAAGATGATAGAACAAAAATACAAACAGAACCACCAAAAGCATTATTAACAGCATGTAAACAAATTGTTGATTGTTTAATTGAAAATATATTACGTCTTGAAGAATTAAATTTAGATGATAATAAATTAGATAGTGGTAAAAAAGGTGCATCACAAAGATTAGTTGCATGTTTAACAACATTATATTTATTTGCTAAAATAAGACCACAATTATTAGTTAATCATGCAATAACATTACAACCATATTTAAGTTTAAGATGTCAAACACAAGGTGATTATCAAATAATAAGTAGTGTTGCACATACTTTAGAACTTGTTGTACCACTTATGGAACATCCAAGTGAAACATTTTTAGCACAACTTGAAGAAGATTCAGTTAAATTAATATTACAACATGATAAATCAGTTGTTGCTAGTTGTTTATCATGTCTTGGTTCAATTGTTAATAATGTTACAAGAAATTTTAAATTAATACGTGATTGTTTTAATGAATATTATGGTTGTTTAACATTGTATAAAGATTGGTATGAAAAAGATACTAGAAATCCAATGTTATTAAGAAAAAGACCATTATTTAGAAGAGCATTATTTACTGTTGGTTTATTATTGAGACATTTTAATTTTACTGATCCTGAAGTTATTAAAGATTTACCAGATAATATTAAAGATCAAGTATTTGAAACATTAAGTTATTTTGTACAACTTGATAATGATGATATACGTCAACATACATTAACAGCAATTGGTTCATTATGTATAAGACATTATGAATTTATGATGATGCCTGAATTAAAAGAATTATATCATTATTTATTAACATCAGATAATGCATTAGTTACAATGAAAACACAAGTATTAAATAATATTGAAATGTATTTACAAGAAGAAGAAAAACGTATGATTAAACAAGATCAAGAATGGGCTAAATTATCTAAACAAGAAAATCTTAAAGAAATGGGTGATGTATCATCTGGTATGGCAAGTACTGTTATACAATTATATTTAAAAGAAATACTTGAATCATTTTTACATACAAATATTAATGTACGTCATTCAGCATTAAAAGTTATACAATTAATATTAGCACAAGGTCTTGTACATCCAGTACAAATTGTACCATATCTTATTTGTATGAGTACAGATATTGAAAAAATGGTTAGTCATAGTGCTGATAAACAATTACAAGAAATTGAAAAAAAATATCCTGGTTTTATACATATGAAATCACAATTTGGTATTAAATTAAGTTATAGATTACAAAAAATATTACAAAATGATATTATTGTTAGAGGTATGAAAACAAAAGATGGTGAAATACCAAGTGCATTAAATGGTTTTTTATATACAATATTAAGAAATACTAAACAACAAAGACGTGCTATTGTATTATCATTTTTAAAACAATTTGATGAAACAGCTAAATCAAGTTTATCACAAATGTTATTTTTAGCTGATAATCTTGCTTATTTTTCATATCAAGTACAAGATGAACCATTATTTATTATTCATCATATTGATATTATAATATCAATGTCTGGTATGAATTTATTACAATCATTTAAAGAAGCATTATTACCAAAACCAGGACAAGATAATCAAATAAATCAACAATTACAACAACCACAACCACAATTACAACCACAATTACAACAACAACAACAACCACCACAATTACAAGAACAATTATTAATTAATCAACAAGATCAGCAGCAACAACAACAACAATTAGTTCAACCAATGATTTATGGTCCAGATGGACAACAACAAATACCAGCACAAATTAATCCAGCTACTATTGATGATGAAGAAGAAGATGAAGAAGATGATGAAGCAATATTAGCAAGATTACCTGAAGATACAACTTTATTACGTCAATATATAACAGCTAGCCAAGGATTTTTATTATTATTAACACTTAGACAACATCTTAAAGAAGTTTATGGTTTTTCAGATGCTAAAATAAGTCAATATTCACCATCAGAATCAGCAAAAGTATATGAAAAAGCAGTAACACGTAAAAGTACAATGCTTTTTTTACCAAAAGCAACATTAGTTAAATTAAAAGAAGATTTAAATGCAACTGAACAACTTGATGAACAAGGTAGAAAAAAACTTGTTGCTGAATATCTTGATTTTCGACAACTTATGCTTAAATTTGATCCTGAAGATCCAGAAGAAGATAATGCTGATAATAATATTACAAATTCAACATTATCACCAATTAAAAATCAACAACAAAATCAAACTAACATGGATATATCACCAATAGCATCAAATAATACTACTGATACAAATAGAATAACAACAACAACAAATGATAATAATTTACAATTTTCAAATATTAATTCAAATATGCCACCACCAACAGTTACACCACGTGTACCAAAATTAACAATACATACTGATACAAATAAAGAACATCGTAAACATCGAACGCACAAAACAGAAAAAGTTAAAAAACATAAAAAGAAAAAAAGAAGAAGAATCTCTGATAGTAGTGACAGTGGTGGTGATGATTGTAGTGATCCTGATTTTATGGTTTAATAAATAAACTTTAATTTAACATTTTAAAAAAATGTGTGTGCGTGTGTGTGAGTGTTGTGTGTGTATATATTCAAAACTCTTTGAGTGAAAATATAATACAAAATAAATAAATATATATATATTTTCTTTTTTTATTTTATTTATTTTAAATTTTTAAAATAAAAAGAAAAAAAAATCTCATCTATATTTGTGTTTGGACGTTGTTAAGCGATAAATTACAAATACCTGGTGATTAAAATTTTAATAAAAAAAAACTATCGGCAATAGGAGTGAGAAATTTTTTGTAATTTTAAGTTGAAAAAAAAATATGCGAATTATTAAAATTGAAAAAGCATGAATAATAAAAAATAAATAAATTAAATATGTTTATGAAATTTTCGTATTAATAAACTGCTATAGTTATTGAATAATTTAAAAATTAATTAAGGAACTTGGTTTAAGCCATGACGTTTAATTTTAATTGTCAAATAGTTTATTTATCTATATTAAATATATACATATTATTATATGCAATATGAATAATTTAATTATTGCGTGAATAGTCAACGAGATATCATTTTCGTTACAATTATATTATATTTTTTTTTACTCAAAAATATTATCATATATAAATGTAAATTAATAAACACTAAGAGTGGTTTTATTGATTTTAATATTTTATAAAATTCAAAATAATATTTACGTTAATTAATAATAATTTTTAATAAAAACCAAGTTCCTCGTGTGAGAGATCGATATCAAGACTATTCGGACTTTTATTTAAAACAAAAATAATAGATTTTTTTTTTTTTTTTATTTCATTATAATTTTGTAATTAAAAAAAAACTACAAGAAAATTTCAATATATAATGAAAATAATTTTATCTTGATTTCTGTGTGGAGGACCAGCGATTAAGAGCTTCTGTAGAAAAAAAAAATACTAAAAAAAAAAAATGAAAAAAATATGTAGTTTAATGAAAAAAAATATTATCACATGTAAGAAGGTATTTTAATTTTCGTTTTTATTTTTAAAAAAATGTAAGTTCAAAAATAAAAAAAAATGAAAAGAAAGAAAAAAAAAAAAACAATAAATTTCATAAGTTTATTACCTTATTTTGCCCTAAAATAATTTTAAAATAAAACTAAATGTAAAAAAAAAAAAAAAAACTGGGTGATTCAGGTAAAAGGGGGGCTTAAAATAAATAAATAATTAATTAATACGTTGTCTTGTATATTACATGTACATAAAAATTACAATTTTCAAAATGATTATTTTCTTACAAACTATATAGTGATGACAAACAAAAAAAAAAATAAATAAATAATACTTGCAATTTTATTATTTGTAAAAAAAAAATTTAATAAGTATTAAGTATTTAATGTTGTCCCCTTATAGTTTGTTATTTTCTACATCGAAAATATTTTTTTTTCAGTATAAATAACAATAATAGAAATTAATGAAATTACACTTATCATTTCTATGGAGAAAAAAAAATTAATAAAATTAATTTGTTAACTCAAATTTACCAACAAATATTGTGACAATTAAATTTTAAAAATTTACCAGTAATTAATTATAAATCAACTTGTCGTTGATTTAATTTAAAATGTTACATATTTATTAAACAGCTTCCACATTGTCCAAGTAACTTCCCTTTAATGCACTTATTAAATTTAAAAATTTAAAAAACAATTTTGTAAAAAATTTCATGTAAATAATTACTATCGTGCATATAAAATTAAGCAACAATAAAAATATGTTTAATCTACGGATTCAAATATATTTAAAAAAATCTATTCGTAAATAATAGTTATTGATATAGTGGATATAATTCATTTCTTTAATAGAAATTAAATAAATAATTTAAAATTTATACGATGGACAATGGATCGCTTTGTATAATACTAATAATATTATATCAGCTGTTTTGTTTTTTTAGACAAAAAAAAAAAAAAGGAATCAATATCAATTAAATAAATAATAATCTATAGATATTATTAAATAATAAAATATATATTATATACAAATATGTATATATAATTTGAGTACGTCAAGTTTATTATACTAATGCGATGAAAAAAAATATGTGTGTTGTGATGAATGTAACTGGAAAATACGAAGGATGTTTGTAAAAAAAAAAAATAATAAATACACATATTATAATAAATTAAGAGTTGTTTTTGGATTTAATATAATAAATTCTTTACAAAAATCAGAGAGATAACAATACGTTTTTTAAAATCCAAGTACTTTATTCATTGCTGACATTTCAGTTGATGACATTGGTGTCAACATAAGACCAGGTACAGGTGGTGTTTGTTCTAAATCACGTAGTTCGTTAACTTTAATTTTCAAATCACTTCTTAATTTATTTATTTCCATATCACATTCTTTTTGATCTATTTAAAAATAAAGTAGCAATAATTAAGTATATATTTTTGTGAATGTAGGTGGGTTATTTGTACCTTGAATTAATAATTTTTCAGCATCATTAACTGGCATTTTAATAAGTAATGGTCCAACAGTCATCCAACATTTATTTATATTTTGTTTTTGCAATGCTCGCATTCCAACACGATCATCATTTCTTCTTTTATCCAGGGCAACAACTTCCTGTCTATCAGTTAATATTTCAGCAGCTTTTAATTCAACTGTTTTTAAATGATCTAGCAGTTCTTTTTGTTCCTTCATTTTCTGTAAAAAACAAAAACCCACACATTACTATTAAAACGATAGAATTTTATTAATTTTTGCTATTTAATTTTTTAATAATTCGTTTCATCAGTTTGATACTTACATATTGCTTTGTATTATTATTTTTTTTTTTTACTATTAGTAAATAAAATAATTAAGACAATGCTCGACGAATATCACGTTGTTTTTTAGCTTCATAAGATAAAACTTTTGCTCTGTCTTTACGATTAAGTGGTTTAGTTTTATTTTTATAATGCAATTTTTTAACATGAGCTATTGAGGTAGAATCAAAACTGCTAAAATGTGTTATACGTGAATTTTTTGTTGATTCTTTACTAAAACCTTTACGATCTCTTTTTAATACTGTTTTAATTGGATACTTTAATCCAGTACCAGTTGGACCAAGACCTTGTGTTTCATTCCAGCCATTATTTAACATAATTTGATAGCCTCGATTGTCTTTTTGTAAACCATAAATTGGATCGGGTAATACTGGCTTTGTATTAAATATATGAAGTATTGATGCTTCATGTTTTTTTCTTGTTGTTTCTGTAAAATTAGTTTTACATATTTCACAATATAAACTTGTTATTTCATCATGTTCATCATGGCTATGATAATTTTTATTATTATCATTTAAATTTGATTTTTTAAGAGCAATTATAATGTCAGTATGGTGCTTTTTCTTGGCCAAATCCAAAGCAGTATTACCAGATTTATCAGCAAGTTTTTTATCAGCACCAAGTTTTAGCAAATATTCAACAATTTTAATACTACCAGAATAAGCAGCTGACATTAGAGGTGTCCAGCCAAAATAGTCAACAATATTAACATTATTTTTTGATAAATTATTTTCTATATAATTTAAATCACCCTGTTCAACTGCTATAAGTACAACATTAACATCAATATTTTTATTCTCAATTATTGGTGTTTTATTATTTACAATTTTAACAATTGTTGTCTTTTGTTTATCAATCAATTGATGATGTGCTGATTTTTCATTATTACAACTTTCTTTAATAATTGTTTCATAAGCTATTTTTGCTTCTTCTCCTTTAAAATTAAGTTTACCAATGTGTTTATCATTAATTTTATCAGCTACATTTTCAGATTGTTTTATAAATATTTTCCAATGATTAAAATCCATAATAAATATTGTTGTTGTTTTTTTGTTTAATGGCAATATATAATAACTAACCTATAAATATGGATATTAATTTATAAAATTATATTTACGTACGTATTGAAGTGGTTATCTTAATAAACCAGATGCAAATTAAAAACAATAATTAACAATTTATCAACAAAATAAATGTCAACAATAGGTCAAGTTAAGCCAACTGTTGGAATATAAAGTCTCTAGATTAATTTCGATTCCCTAATTTAACGAACTTTACCGATAAACATCGAAGAAAACCGAGATGGTGATTTGTCCTTGTTCATGTTTTTTTTTATCTCTTTTTGATTCCCCCTCTTCGTGGTGCATGGTAGAAATACTACAGGTATGGCAGTGCGCAGCCTGGTTTGGCCGCTGTGAATTGACCAATCAAAAGGTCGCCTTCTCGCCACAAAAATGGAAGACTTTATGCGCGCGCGATACAAATTCGTTAAGAAAATTTTCAAGTTTTTTTTTAATTTTTCAGAAGTTATCATATTTATTCAACTAGATTTGGTATATTTTATAATGATTCACATACATCAATAATAAAAATTAATTATTTATATTAAATAAATGAATCCAAGTATAATAAATACAACACAACCTCTATTGTTTGTGGCCTCAAAAAAAACAACAACAATGAAAATATTATAATTTATTTGTTAAACTGTCTTGGTTTTTTTATTTTTTTGATTTTTTATAAACATGCTCCACATATATTTATTAGTATTTACAACAATATAAAAAATAGTTGTCAAAACAGTATGTTAGAGAGAGAGGATCTTATAATAGAGATTGCGTGTTAGAAAGAAAAGCAAAACAGCTCGATGGCGCGTTCTTGATTGGTTGAGAAAAAATAAGGCTGCGCAGAACGCGACGAAAAAAGCATGGACTACTGCCATACCTGTAGTACTTCTTCCATGTCGTGGTGTAAAAAAGACTCATCAATACGTCATACACACGCATCATAGAAAAACATGGTCGCCATTATTCGTGTTGTTTCGTGTAAAAACCCACGTACATAGAACAACGCCATTGTGCATTGTGCTTAGTTAAAATATTTATATTAATTAGCATATTGTTATGCATTGAATAAAGTGTTATCATTTTAAAATTATCAACTAATTAATTACATACATCAAAAGTGAGTTAATAAATTGTCAAGAAAAAAAAAAACAAAATTATCTTCATACAGTTGAAGAAAGCACAACAAAAAAAAAACCTTCCACGAGGTAATAAAAAAATTGTTTTATTAAATATACTTAAATTATTTATTAATTTTACAATATTTTATTTTAATTATTTTAATTATATTTATATTATTACTAAAACATTGAATGAGTAAATTTTTTTTTTACTCAATAATACAAAGTTGCTAAATGAAATATTTTGATGATGACCTCAATGTGATTAAATAATAATAACAATAAATTAAATATGTTGATTTTAATAATAATGATAATTATTTTTTTTAGAATAAATGACAAAAAAGTAAAATGTACAGTAATAATAATATGAATCAATGGGATTCTGGCTATGTGCCAGATCGACGTGGTCACAATTCAACTGACTACAATGATTATCGTGCTGGTGGTGGTGGTGGTGATTATAGATCAAGTAAATCACCAACAGATCACAATGATCATCATCATCGTGAACATCGTTCACCAGATTACAACAGTAGAAATCATAGAAGAGAACGTGATAGAGATAGAGAACGTTCAAGAGATCGTTCAAAGGATCGTTCAAGGGATCGTTCACGTGATCGTCGTGATCGTAGTAGAGAAGATCGTTATCGTGAAAGAGATGAACGACGTGATTATGGAAGACGTGGTGCTAATCCAAGTGCTAGTGGAAGTAGTGGTGTTGTTGGTGTTAGTGGTGGTGTTGCAGGTAGTGCTGATAGAAATTCATCAGAACGTGATCGTGATAGAGACAGAGAACGTGAAAGATCACGACGTGATAGAGATCGTGATAGAGAACGTGATAAAAGAAGTAAAAGAGATGAACGTGAACGTGATGATGATCATAATCATGAAAATGGTGAATTTGAACATGATCATGGACGTACTTATGGATCATCAATGGAAGGTGTACATTACAAATCACAAACACCAAATAATACCATTATGATACGTGGTCTTGCTCAACATATTACTGAAAATGACGTAGGTTGTCAAAATTTTGTTGATCAATTTGATCAAAAAAATATCAAGTCTACAAATTTTAATCATCATATCTCGTTGATATTTATATACTTTTTTTCTGTTTTCTGAAAAAAAAAAAAAAAAAACCATATCAACAACAAGAACAATTGTTTATTATATCATAATTATAATGTATCACAGGTGCGGCAAGACATCCTCAATTGTGGTCTCATGCCCAAGGACATTAGGTTAATTCGCAAGAAAGATACAGGTAAATATTGTCAACTTTTATTTTTCTATGTAGAAATATTATTAGAATAAATACTTGCTTTATTTATTTATTTTTTAATTAAAAATATAATGTTTACATGGTAAGTATTATTGGCAAATAAAAAACAACAATTAATCAATTAAAAATTGATTATTTCGATTCTTCTTTTTTTATTTTTTAAATTGATCATTTAACTTGAAATAAAATAATTAAGAAATTGAGTAATTAAAGTAAAAATTAAAATAAAAAAATGGCAATATACGAAGAAACATCTGATTCGTTTGGTTGAATCTTCACAAATGGTTGGTGCTGTGATAAAATTGATTGCCTGCCCTCTCAGACGTAGAGACACCCAGGCAATAATTGTGCATTAACTCTGGATATGTGTATATTTTGATCTGTATAGGTGCTTCTCGAGGTTTTGCATTCGTCGAGTTTAACGCGACACAGGAGGCTGCACGTTGGATGGAGATGAAACAGGTAGAAATATGATGTCCACAACAATTGTGAGATTCTCGCTGTGTGTATCAACCCAACGCCTCGTGGCGACAGTGGTTATTGGGGGGGCTATGTGGCCTCTCGGTGTGGCACAACCACAATCTTCCTCACAGTGAACATCTCATTAAAAGGCCACAAGTCTTTATCTACAATATCAGTCAATTACTTTTCTTTTATTTTTTTTTAATATATCTTTTATTATTTCTATATTAAATTTCAACAATAGCACAATTTTCAAAATTAATTGATCAAAAAAAAAAATAATATTTCATTTAAATTACATTTGAATTAGTAATATAAATTTTTCATTTTTTTAAAAATAAAAATAGCTATTTAATAATAAATTAACAATAGTAAATTTTAAATAAATCAAAATTAAAAAAAAAAACAAAAACCATTGAACAGTAGGAAAAAAAGTATCGTTGATTAATAAAAAAATAAAATAATCATCACGAAGAAGTCAAGTTATAATGGGAAATGGAAAAGTGGCTTCCCATGAATTCACTAGACGTGATAACACTTAAATTCTCTGTTTCAGGGTGTTCTTATGCTGCAAGATCAGTATCGTGCTTTGATGCAGTACAGTATACCAAAGGATTCCCATTCCGATAAACCAACAATGAAAAATGCCCAAGACTGGCATTGTGTCAAGGTTAATAATAATAATTTAAAACTATTATAATAATGATTTAAAAATAATTAATACTTTAATAATAATATATGTATATTGTCAACAGTGTGGAGCTCACAATTTTAAAAGACGTGAAACTTGCTTTAAATGTACAGCATCAAGAGCTGAAAGTGAAGAAGGTGGTGAAGGAAGTGATGAAATAAGTCCACATCCAACAAATACTGTATTATTACGTGGTCTTGATGTATTATCAACTGAAGATTCAGTACTACAAGCAATGAATTGTGCATCAACAATGCCAATAAGAAGTATTAGAATTGGTCGTGATACATTAACAAATACATCACGTGGTGTATGTTATCTTGAAATGTCAAATGTTGTTGATGCAATGTATCTTTATTCAGCATTACAACAACAAAATTTATATGTTGATAATAGAAAAGTTGAAATAGCATATTGTAAATTACATCAATTAAATAATGCTGGTGCATGGAAAGCAAATAATCAATCACAAAGTTATTCATTAGATGATGTTACACAATTAGCTGAATATAGTGCAAATTTATATGCTAAAACACCAGCACAAAAAGCACATTATTTACAATATTATACACAATATTATCAAAATCAAATAATTCAAGGTACAACAATAACATTACCATCAACAAATCAAACAGATAGAGTTAATGCTGCTGCTGCTGTTGCACAATCAGCTATACAACAACTTCAAGCATCAAGAAAATTTGGTGATGCTGAAGAAATGAAATGTCGTCCAACACCAACAATACCATCAAGTACTGAACTTGCTAGTGGAAGAGTACCAGCTCATTCAAATGATGGTAAAGTTTATTCAATTCCTGATGTTAGTACTTATCATTATGATGAATCATCTGGTTATTATTATGATCCAAGTACTGGTTTATATTATGATCCAAATTCACAATATTATTACAATAGTCATACACAACAATTTTTATATTGGGATTCTGAATCATTTTCATATGAGCCAGCTAAAGGAAATATTACAGGAACACAAATTATGCCTGGTACAGCAACATCAATGATGATGTCAACAGTTGCAACAACAACAGCAACAACAACAACATCATCAGCAGCAACATCAACAGGAATGATTGATACAACAAGTGATATTGATAATAATCCTAGTGGATCATATGGATCTTATGATGTTATGAAAGAAGATGATAAAAAAAAAGATGTTAAACAGGATAAAGTAAAAGTTGCTAAAAAAATAGCTAAAGATATGGAAAGATGGGCTAAAACATTAAATCAAAAGAAAGAAAGTACAAAAAGTAATTGGAATACAGAATATTCTGTTAATGAAAATTATCAAAATAATAATAATAGTGGTATTGGTGGTAGTAGTGGTGGTGGTGGTGGGAGTGGAAGTGTTAGTGGTAGTAGTGGTAGTGTTGGTGCTGCTGATGCTGGTTATGCAATATTAGAAAAAAAAACAGTTACAAATACATTTCATGAAGAAGAAGATCAATCAAATAATGGTCTTGTTGCTGCATATGGTGGTGGTAGTGATAGTGATGAAGAAATTGAAGATGTACAACAAGAAGAAAGACAACATACTGATTGGACAAAACTTGCATGTTTATTATGTAAAAGACAATTTCCAAGTAAAGAAGGACTTATGAGACATCAACAATTATCTGATCTTCATAAACAAAATCTTGAAAATTGGTATAAAGTTAGAGGACTTGATCCAAATGATCCACAACAAAGAAATAATAAATATCGTGATCGTGCTAAAGAAAGAAGAGCTAAATATGGTGAACCAGATCCACCACAACCAAATAGATTAAAAGAAAAATATTTAAAAACAAGAGTTGATGATACACCACCAAATTATGATGAACCAACAAAAGCTGGTATTGGATCTGATAATGTTGGTAATAAATTATTACAAAAAATGGGATGGAGTGAAGGAATGGGATTAGGAAAAACAAATCAAGGAAGAACAAGTATCATTGAAGCTGAAAGAAGAATTCCAACAGCTGGACTTGGTGCCAAATCATCATCTTACAATGCTGTATCTGGTGATACGTATAAAGAATGTGTCAAAAAAATGATGTATGCACGTTATCAAGAATTATCAGATTCGTAAAATTATTATCGGTAATTAATTAATTCAAAATTTTATAAATAATTAATATGTATAATCAAACTTTTGTAAGTAATTTTTGTTTTTTTTTTCTTCTTTTTTTATTAAGTATTATACAAAATTATTGAAAACCATGGGAAAAAAAATTTGTCTTTTTTTTAAATTTTTTAAAATCATTTTTAATGTTTTTTTGTGTTTTAAATAATTCAACTTTTTTTTTTTTTCTTGTCGTTTTGTATTATTGAGATGAAAAAGAAAAAAAAAAAAACTTGACGCAATTTTTCATTTGTTTTTTTTTTTTTATCAAAAACACAACAAAGTTGCGTTAAAATATTTCAGTTAATTTTTTTTTTATATTTCTAAAAAAATACTATTAATTAAAATTGATTTTTATAAATAGTAATTTTTAAGTACTGCTGTTGTATTAAATTTTGCACGATAGACAATAGAAAAAATTAAATTATGAGCAATTTTGTATGTATATAATATAAATATTATATACCAATGCAAGAAACATTAATTAATAATAATATTGTTTATGATATTTGAAATAACATAATGTCAAAATATGTCTGCTATACATAATAAAAATTGCCTTTATTTAGTACGAAATAAACTTAACTGTTTTGTCGTCGTAAAATTAATTTGATACACAATCGAAAATAATAATTTATTGTCACATTTTTTTATATCTTTAAAGTCAGTAATGTAGCATATGTATATATTATTTGATATTATCGTTAACTTGAACATCGGCACACTACTTTGTCACTCAACTTTAATAGTAAAAAAATTCTTATTTCAGTTCTTTTGTATGACTCGTATACTTTCACATTGACTATCGAAATTTTTATGATCAGGTGAGATTATTATTTAACAGAGAAAAGATAAAGTTACTACAGAAATACTTGAAAAGAAAAAAAAAACGATTTCAGATACTTGACCTGGTAATTGAAGGTTGTGAAACTTTTTCTTTTACGAGAAATTTTTTGTGATAAAAAAATTGGTAGGTATATCATTTCATTTCATGGAGGGTATTTTTTTTTCTATACATTTACGACATTGTAAGACACGCATATACTCTGTTATACTCATACCACCTGTCTTTCTCTATATGATATTGGATCGCATTTTTCTGGACATGCAAAAATGATTATTTAATGATAATAAGAAAAAAAAAGGGTAAAGAGCAAAAATAGCTAAGGTATAATTTGTCAAATGCTCGAGCAGAAAATTCAACTTGGTAAAATATTTTTCGTGAAAAAGCTAGTCTATCATTATTTTCAGCTTACATGTCTCGTTTGTTAAATATTCATATATCAGGCGTCACGCTCTAGAGTCGCGCGTTCTTTATCTCTCAGTTAGGCTTTAGTGCTTAGTGTTCACCGCGGTACTATAATATCGGAACTATAGACACTATACCCTTTCCAATACAACTGTCTCCGACATAGAATATATTTCGAGTAGAGAACGAAAAAAAAAAAGAAGTTTCATTTTTATCTTAAAAAACTCAATCATGGATAATTCAAACAATTGGATTAAATTTGAAAAATTACTGAATTTCGAAAAATATTTATTACAAATTTTTGGCTTGCTTTCAATGAAAACATTATTTCTGAATAAACCATATGTGAAAAATATTTACGGCACATTTATTTTTTCCATTTCTCTCACCGTAATAATTAGTCTGACTTTTTTGAATATTATATATGTTATATCAGCTTGGGAAAATGATATTGACTCTGTGATGATTATGGTTCCAGTAGTTTTCGGTCAAATTATAGCTATTCCAAAAGTAAGTTTGAAAAATTAAATGATAAATTTACCAGAATAATATATTTACATGTATTTATATTTTAACAAACAGGGAATGATTATTTGGTTTTACCAGGAAGATTTATACAATGTTTTAGATAATTTACAAGAAAAATGGAATAAATCATTTACTCGGACTGAAATTCACGATCAAATTTTAGAACAAGCCATAAAAATTACTAAATTTCGTAATATATATGTTTTTATATTCACGATTTTATTAATAGTATATGTTTATTCACCAATTAGGTATAAAAATGAAACATATTTAATTTAACATCATATCAATTTACACATGTATAGTTACTTAATGAATAGTATAATTTATTTGCAGTACAATCCTCATTTATTTTTACAAAAATACAAATGAATCATTTGATTTTAATCAAACAATGTGGCCATCGGATATTTATCAAATTAAAATTAATACTTTTTTAAAATATATTTTTATTTCAACTATTGAAATATATCACGCATATATTTATATTCTTTATTGCCAGGTTGGCGAGATTTTTTACATTCAAATGTTCACACATATATCAATACAATTTAAAGTAATATACATATATACACAATTTATTATATCAATGAATCGAAGGATTTTTTACGAGCCCCGGAAGTGATTAAATTTATTCTAAGTAATTCGAATGATTTCAAGTAAATACACGATATTAAAATATTATCAAGTTACAAAATTAATATAAAATTTTCTGTGTCAGTAAAATAGTATGTATTTAGAATTTCAACCGTGATTTAAATATAATATACTCTAATTATCTTTGAAGATGACTGATTTTTTGGTTATTATACTCGTAAAAAGTGCCTCGATAAAAGTTTTGTTGTTACAATATTTTAAAAATATATTATTTATCTTTTGTAACAAATTCAATCTTTTTCTTTATCATTACAGATTTTGGCAAATGATATAATTACAACAGTTAAAACAGACAGAGATAGCAATAGTAAAACTCTATCAATGGAATTAAAATATATTATTATGCGCCATCAGGAATTGTATAAATTGTTTGACTTAATGAATGATAAATTTTACAGTTCTGTTATATTTTCATCATTTGTAATAGGAAGTATAAATATGTGTTTCAACATTTTTCAATTTCAAAGAGTAATTTTTTTTTACTATTGTAGATATATATATTATGAATTATAAATATATAACACTGATATAATAATGAAATTAATATTATGAAAAAATTAAATATTTTTAAGGCTTTCAATCAAGGCAACTATTTTGCTGCTTCTAGATCTTTAATTTTAACATTATCAATATTTTTTGAAATGACTTTATATTGTATTCAAGCTGAAATTATTTGTGCAAGTGTATGGATATTTATTTATTTTTTTTTTCATCATTAGATTAAACCGTACCAATGGTTATTTTATTAAAATAATTTTTTTATTATCAGGCTGAATTGATTCCAGAATCTGTTTATAATAGTCAATGGTCAAATATTGATAAAAATTCAATGCTAACATTACAGATAATCATGACATGTTCTCAAAAAAAATTAACGTGTGGTGCTTATGGGCTTGTGAATATTGATCACGAACAAATAACTCAAGTTTGTTGAATTACTTAATTTTCTACGTAATATATTTGAAATTAATTTTATATATTTATTGGACATAATGAATTTTATATATTACGATTATCAGGTTTGCAGAAGAACTTTTAGTTTTTTTGTGTTTCTTGATTCGATACAATCGTAGAATTCAACTGAAATTCTTTCATTAATACTATATATATATGTATATATTAATACTAAAATAGATTTACTGGTTCAATGATGTATTTTCAATGATGATTCTCTTTTTTTAATTTCAACAATTGCAATGTGTTTTTTTGTGTTGTTTTTCAATATATGAATACAAGAATTTATTTAGTTGTTCTAATATATATTGTTACATATCAGAATTTGCTACTTGCCTTGAATATTACTTTGTTCAATCTTGAAATTTTAAAAAATAACAAAAAAACGATTGTCGTATTTTCTGCGACACAGAAAAAAAATAACTTTGTAGATTTGTAATACAACACAATTTTTTTACATCGACTATAAACATTTTTATGAACATGCAGGGTGAAACTATTACTCGATTGAGACACGATATACATATAGATATATGTACTGAAAAAAACTTGGGAAGAAGAAATACAATACATGAAGGTAATGTTCTCTTGTGAATAAATGTGAATTTTATTGTGAAAAAAAAAATGGTATAACATTTTATTTCATAGAGGGTAATTTTTTTTTTTTCTATATACATTCACGATATCATAAGACACGCACATACTTTGTTATAATCATAATCTGTCTTTCTCTATCTGATATTGCGGAACATTTTCCTGGACAATAGACATGCAAAAATGATTATTTAGCGATATTACGAAAAGAATAAAAAAGAGGGTAACGAGGAAAAATAGCTAAGGTATAATTTGTCAAATGCTCGAGCAGAAAATTCAACGTGGTAAAATATTTTTCGTGAAAAAGCTAGTCTATCATTATTTTCAGCTTGCATGTCTCGTTTGTTAAATAATTCATCATCCTGCGTCGCGCACTAGAATCGCGCGTTTTTTATCTCTCAGTTAAGCTATAGTGTTCACCGCGGTGATAATATCGGAACTATACAAGATACTACATTGTCTTCACACTTTTCCATACAACTGTCTCCGACATAGAATATATTTTGAGTATAGAACGAAAAAAAAGAGTTTCATTTATCCTACTAAAATAAGAGTTGATGAAAAAAAAAAAAAACTCAATCATGGATAATTCAAATAATTGGATTAGATTTGAAAAATTACTGAATTTCGAAAAATATTTATTACAAATTTTTGGCTTGCGTTCAATGAAAACTCTATTTCTCAATAAACCACATGTGAAAAATATTTACGAGACAATTTATTTTTTAATTTCTCTCACCGTAATGATTAGTCTGACTTTTATGATCATTTTATATATTTTATCAGATTGGAAAGATTTTGATTCTGCAATAAATATGCTGTCAATAGTATTTGTTCAAACTGTAGTCATTTCAAAAGCAAGTTCAACAACTAAATTTTTCTATTAATTTAACTTTTATACATATTATACATTTCAACAAACAGGGAATAACTATATGGTTTTATCAAGAAGAATTGTATAATATTTTGGATAATTTACATGAAAAATGGAATAACTCATTTACTCGGACTAGAATTCGCAATCAAATTTTAGAAAATGCCATGAATGCTACTAAATTCCGTAATATATACGTTGTTGCATTTGTAAGTTTGTTGATAATATTTATATATCCACCAATTGGGTGAGTATCAAGTAAAATAATAAACAAGTAACAACAAATATAACTAATTACTATAATTTCTGTTATATACAAATAGGTATGAAAATAAAACATAATTCATTTAAGACTATATGATCACTTTATACATATATAGTTACTTAATTAATAATAAATAATTTATAGCAACAGCCTCATTTATTTTTTCCAAAATACAAATGAATCATTGGATTACAGTCAAACAATGTGGCCAACTGGCGTTTATCCAATTAAAATTGATACTGTTTTTGAATATATTTTGTTTTCAATCAGGGACATATTTCAAGCAATTGTTTATACTATTTATTGTCATGTTGGCGACATTTTTTACATTCAAATATTCACACATATCTCGATACAATTTCAAGTATTATACAATTTATTATATATACTTTTTTTTATTATTGAATTCGAGGATTTTTTACGAGCTTCGGAAGAGATTAAATTTATTCTAAGTAATTTAAATGATTTTAAGTAAATACACGATTTTGATAGAAAAAAAAAAGATATAAATTAACTGTACACGTGTAAATATATTTTTTGTGAATGACAGAAAAATCAATATAAGATATTTAATATGAATGAAATATTATGATTTCAGAATGTTAATATTGTAATTTTAATAAGTCTAACTAATTTTGAAAAAGGGTGACTATATGTATTGGATATTTTACTCGTAAAAAGTCCTTCGATCGAATTTTTTTCGGTGCAATTTTAAAAATAATTTATTTATCTGACTGATGACAAATATAAATTTTTTTTTTTTCATTAGGTATTAGCAAATGATGTAATCACAACAGTTGAAACAAAAAAAAATGGCAATAGTAAAACACTATTAATAGAACTGATATCAATTGTTATGCGCCATCAAGAATTGTATGAATTGATTGATAAAATGAATAATCAATTATACAGTCCTGTTATATTTGTAACATTCATAATAGGAAGTATAAATATTTGTCTCAACATTTTTGAATTTCAAAGAGTAATTTTTATTCAACTATTACTAATATTTTTTAGTAAAATCAATTAACAAAGACAATATATTTTTATTATGAATAACACTATGCTAATGTTTGAATTAATATTTAAAAAAAATTAACTATACTTTCAAGGCTATCGACAAAGGCGACTATTATGATGCATCTCGAAATGTAATTTTAACAGTATCAATATGTTTTGGAATAATTATATATTGTGTTCAAGCTCAAATTATTTGCGAAAGTGTAAATTTTGAATATTTATTTATTTTTTATTTAATTAACAAAATTAAACGTACTAATGATTATTTATTGCTATTATCAGGCTGAATTGATTCCAGAAGCTATTTACAACAGTCAATGGACAAATATTGATAAAAATTCAAAATTAACATTTCAGATAATCATGAGCCGTTGTCAAAAAAAATTAATCTGTGGTGCATATGGACTTGTCAATGTTAATCATGAACAAATTACCCAAGTTTGTTAAATAATCTAATTTTTTACGCAATATACATGTATATGTACATGTATTTAAGATTAATTTTATAAATTCACTTTAACACATTTTATGCTTCTCAGGTTTGCAGAAGAACTGCCAGTTTTTTTGTGTTTCTTGATTCGATACAACAAAATGACACTAGATAATTCATTCATTTGTCTATTTAAACATTATTATTTATTATTGATATTATTATTACATTAAAATGTATCTGTTGAATGAAAAATCTAATTATTTTGTTTACTTTAACGATGAATTTGTTTATTATTTTTTATTCAATTAATTATAGTTATTTAATTGTTCTATCTTGTCACTTGCCTTTTATGTCACTATGTATAATCCTAGATTTTTAAATAATCACAAGAGTACAACTATCGTATTTTTCCGGACGAGGAAAAATAATGCTTTTATATTCGAGCTTTTGTTGAATACTTTCACATTGACTATAAAAATTTTTATGATGGGGTGGAACGTATATTATTCAATGCAGACACGATTACGTTACTACAGAAAGACTTGAAAAGAAAAAAAAACTATCCGGAATACTTAATCTGATAATTGAAGGTTGTCGAATATTTTCATTTACGCAATTTTTTTGTTAAAAAAAAAATAGTATACTATGCATTACATTTCATAGAGGGTTTTTTTTTTTTTTTTTCTATCTCTTATAATAATATCATCTCTCTTTCTCTGTCTGATATTGCATTGCATTTTCCTGGACATGCAAAAATGATTATTTAATGATACTACGAAAAGAATAAAAAAAAAGGGTAAAGAGGAAAAATAGCTAAGGTATAATTTGTCAAATGCTCGAGCAGAAAATTCAACTTGGTAAAATATTTTTCGTGAAAAAACTATAGTCTATCATTATTTTTAGCTTGCGTGACTATCTAGTAGTAGTATCGTTTGTTAAATATTTATAAACCTGCGCCGCACATTGGAGTCGCGCGCGTTCTTTATGGCTCAGTTAGGCTTCAGTATTCATCGGAATCATATCGGAACTGTAATCCATATATTGTCTATATACTTTTCCATACAAATGTCTCCGACATAGAATATATTTCGAGTACAGAACAATAAAGAGAAAAAAAAGAAGTTATCCTATTGAAATAAAATTTGATAAAAAAAATAAACAACTCAATCATGGATAATTTAAATAATTGGATAAAGTTTGAAAAATTACTAAATTTCGAAAAATATTTATTACAAATTTTTGGCTTGCGTTCAATGAAAACATTATTTCTCAATAAACCACATGTGAAAAATATTTACGAGACAATTTATTTCTTAATTTCTCTCACTGTAATGATTAGTACGACTTTCATGATCATTTTATATGTTTTATCAGTTTTAAAAGATGACGTTGATTCTGCAATAACAATGCTTTCAATAGTGTTTAGTCAAATTGTAGCCATTCCAAAAGTAAATAATTTTTTTATAAAATTAACAGTAACATATTTACCTGTTATTTATAAATTTCAACAAACAGGGAATAATTATATGGTTTTATCAAGAAGAATTGTACAATATTTTGGATAATTTACATGAAAAATGGAATACATCATTTACTCGAACTGAAATTCGAGATGAAATTTTTAAACGTGCCAAAAAAATTACGAAATTTCGTAATATATACGTTTATTCATTTGTAAGTTTATTGATAACATATATTTATCCACCAATTGGGTATGAAAATAAAACATAATAGTTTATTTAAGATTATAAATGATCAATTTATACATACAGTTAGTTAATTAATATTAATTAATTTATAGCAACAGCCTCATGTATTTGTACCAAAATACAAATAAATCATTGGATTATAGTCAAACAATGTGGCCAACAGAAGTTTATCCAATTGAAATTCATACGTTTTTAAAATATATTTGTATTTCAACCATTGAAATATATCAAGCATTTGTTTATATTATTTTCTGTCATGTGGGAGATATTTTTTACATTCAAATATTCACACACATTTCCATACAATTTCAAGTATAATATATACAATATATAAATGAGGTATATCGAGGTATTTTTCACGAGCTTTGAAAGTGATTCAAATGGTTTCAAGTAAATACACAATATCAAAATTATTAAGTTGATAAATTTTAAAGAAACAGACAAAAAAAAAAAATTAATATAAAACTTTCAGTATCAATCGAGAATTATGATTCTAGGCTTCTATTTGTAATTTTAATTATTTAAATCTAACTGATTGAAAAATACACTTACTTTTTTCGTGAGAAGTCTCTTGATAAAAGTTTTGTTGTTACAATTTTAAAAATAATTTATTTATTTTTTATAAAAAATATAAAATGTTTCTTTATCATTAGGTTTTGGCAAATGATATAATTGCAGCAGTTGATACAAACAAAAATGGCAATAGTAAAACACTATCAATGGAATTGAAATATATTGTAATGCGTCATGAAGAATTATATAAATTGATTGATATAATGAATAATCAATTATACAGTTCAGTTATATTTGTATCATTTATAATAGGAAGTATAAACATGTGTTTCAACATTTTTGAATTTCAAAAAGTAACTATTTTACTGTTTCAGATTTTAATAATTATATATAATGATAATTATTTTTAATGATTTTCATTATGATTAACACTATGCGGTAATGATTGAATTAATATTAAAACAATTAATTACTTTTAAGGCTATCGACAAAGGCGACTATTATGCTGCATCCAGAAATTTAATTTTAACAATATCAATATTTTTTGAAATAATTTTATACTGTATACAAGCTCAAGTCATTTGTGCAAGTGTAAGATAAATTTGTATATTTATTTATTTCATTTTTTCATGATCTAATTTAATAATACAAATGGTTATTTGATTAAAATAATTTTTTATTATCAGGCTGAGTTAATCCCACAAGCTATTTACAATAGTCAATGGTCAAATATTGATAAAAAAGCAAAACTAACATTTCAGATAATCATGAGCCGTTGTCAAAAAAAATTAACGTGTGGTGCTTATGGACTTGTGAATATTGATCATGAACAAATTACTCAAGTTTGTTAAATAATTTAATTTTTTACGCAGTATATATATCTAAGATTAATTTTATAAATATTTAGTTTAACACATTTTATGCTCATCAGGTTTGCAGAAGAACTGCCAGTTTTTTTGTGTTTTTTGATTCAATACAACAAAATGACACTAAATAATTTTTTCATTTGTCTACATTATTATTTATTATTGATATTATTATTATATACCTTAAAATTAACCTGTTGAATAAAATATCCAATTATGATGATCTTCTTTTGTTTTCTCTTAACGATGTATTTTTTTATTTTACGTAGGTGGGACTATATATCGTGGGATAATATATCGTATTATTCCGGACGACAAAAAAAATAATGCTTTTATATTCGAGCTTTTGTTAAATACTTTCACATTGACTATAAACATTTTTATGATGGGGTGAAACTATTAATCAATGCAGACACGAGTACGTTATTGCAAAAAGACTTGAACAGAAAAAAAATCTATCCGGAATACTTAATCTGATAATTGAAGGTTGTAGAAATTTTTCTTTTACGCGAATTTTTTTGTGAGAAAAAAAAATTGGTATACTATTACATTTCATGGAGGGTTTTTTTTTTTTTATTTCTATCTCTTATAATAATACCATCGGTCTTTCTCTATCTGATATTGCATTGCATTTTCCTGGACATGCAAAAATGATTATTTAATGATAATAAGAAAAGAATAAAGAAAAAAAAGGGTAAAGAGGAAAAATAGCTAAGGTATAATTTGTCAAATGCTCGAGCAGAAAATTCAACTTGGTAAAATATTTTTCGTGAAAAAACTATAGTCTATCATTATTTTCAGCTTGCATGTCTCGTTTGTTAAATATTCATAATCCCGCGTCGCGCGGTCTTTTTCTCTCAGTTAGGCTTTAGTGTTCACCGCGTTAATAATATCAGAACTATAGATACTACATTGTCTATACATTTTCCAATACAACTGTCCGTGACATAGAATATATTTCGAGTAGAGAACGAAAAAAAAAAGAAGTTTCATTTATCTTACTAAAATAAAATTTGATAAATAAATTCAATCATGGATAATTCAAACAATTGGATTAAATTTGAAAAATTACTAAATCTTGAAAAATATATATTACAAATTTTTGGCTTGCGTTCAATGAAAACATTATTTCTCAATAAACCACATTATGTGAAAAATATTTATGAGACAATATATATTTTATTCTCTTTTACTGTAGTGGGTTATCTGACTTTTATGAATATTTTATATACTATATCAGTTTGGCAAGATGATGTTGATTCTGCAATAACTATGCTTTCAATAGTATTCACTGTAATGGTAACCATTACAAAAGTAAGTTTAACAAATAAATTTTTTATAAATTTAACAATACTATATTTAAATGTTATTTATATATTTTAAAAAACAGGGAATAATTATATGGTTTTATCAAGAAGAACTGTTCAATATTTTAAATAATTTACATGAAAAATGGAATAAATCATGGACTCGAATTGAAATTCGTGATCAAATTTTAGAAACTGTTATAAGAGTAACTAAATTCCGTAATATATATGTTATTGCATTAATAGGTTTATTCATAACATATACCTATCCACCGATTGGGTACGTAAAATAATAACCAAGTAATAACTAATCACTGTAATTTCTGTTACATACTTTTACGTATGAAAATAAAACATGGTTTATTTGAGACTATGTGTTCACTTTATACATAAAGTCACTTAATTAATAATAAATAATTTATAGCAACGTCATCATTTATTTGTACAAAAATACAAATGAATCGATGGATTATAGTCAAACAATGTAGGAGGCTGAAGTTTATCCAATTGAAATTGATACTTTTTTTAAATATTTTTATCTTTCAACCATGGATATATATCAATCAGTTGTTTATATTATCTGTTGTTACGTTGGAGACATTTTTTATGTCCAAATATTCACACATATTTCAATACAATTTCGAGTATTATACAATTTTTTATAAATATATAAATCGAGGTATTTTTCACGAGCTTTGAAAGTGATTAAATTTTTTTTAAGTAATTCAAATGATTTCGAGTAAATACACGATATTAAAACCATTGAATTTCATAAATCTCAAATGAAATAATATGAATTAACCGTATAAATTTGTTGTTTGTAAACATAAAAAAAAATCAACATAAAATATTCAATATATCAACGGAATAATATCATGATTTCAGCATTCTAATTGTAGTTTTAATAAGTCTAACTGATTAAAAAATACACTTACTTTTTTCGTGAGAAGTCTCTTGATAAAAGTTTTGTTGTTACAATTTTAAAAATAATTTATTTATCTTTTATGAAAAATATAACATATTTCTTTATTATTATAGGTTTTGGCAAATGATATTACTACAACAGTTAATACAAACAAAAATGGCAATAGTAAAAAACTATCAATGGAACTAAAACATATTGTTATGCGTCATCAAGAATTGTATAAATTGTTTGATATAATGAATGATGGATTATACAGTTCTGTTATATTTACATCATTTGTAATAGGAAGTATAAATATGTGTCTTAACATTTTTGAATTTCAAAAAGTAATTACTTTACTCTTGCACAGCTTTTAGTAATAATATATATATATAAAAACAATTATTTCTAATGATTTTTATTAGAAATAACACTATGTATAGTAATAATTAAATTAATATTGTTTGAAAATTAAAAAATTTTAAGGCTGTCGACGAAGGTGACTATTATGCTGCATCTAGATTTTTATTTTTAACGGTAACAATATTTTCTGGAATAATTTTATATTGTGCACAAGCTGAAATTATTTGTGCAAGTGTATGGATATTTACTTATTTTTACATCATTATCTAGTTTATAACAATTATACAAATAGTTATTTAGTTATAAAATTATTTTTTGTTATTAGGCTGTATTTATTCCAGAAGCTATTTACAATAGTCAATGGTCAAATATTAATAAAAATTCAATGCTAACATTACAGATAATTATGACACGTTGTCAAAGAAAATTAACGTGTGGTGCTTATGGCCTTGTCGACATTCATCATGAACAAATCACTCAAGTTTGTTAAATAATATAATTTTTTATACATAACATATATATATTTAAGAATAATTTTATATATATATTCAATTCAACAAATTTTATGCTTATCAGGTTTGCAGAAGAACTGCCAGTTTTTTTGTGTTTCTTGATTCAATTCAATAATCGTAAAACTTAAATACAATTCACTCATATTATATCCTATTTCACTGTATAAGTTAATATTATTAATAATTATTGATATTGATACTGTAAGCAAATTTACCGGTCTAATGAAAAATGTAAAAACGGATTGTTCTTCTTTTGTTAATGTGAACAATGTTTTTTTCTGGTGTATTATGTTATTTAATATATTTAATTGTTTATTCAATTCACAATTGTTCTATCTTGCTGCTTGCCTTAATTAAAACATCACAAAGGTTCAATCGTTGTATTTTCCTTGACACAAAAAAAAATGTTTCTGTATATAGGTCTTCAATCCAAGACGATTCTTATACATATAAACATTTACTTTGATATATACTACACAAATTTATATTTTTTAAAACATTAATCAAATTTAATTCACATATATTTTAAATATAAATTAAATTTATTTTATATTTCCAATAAATATATTTTTTTCACTTGGGTACTCGATCTGTATATATAGGCTAAATGATTTTCTCTCTTACGCGAAATTCTTTGTGGAAAAAAATTGGTATATCATTTTATTTCATGGAGGCGGTATTTTTTTTTTCTTTATATTCACGATATGGTAAGACACACACGTACTATGTTATAAACATACCATCTGTCTTTCTCTATATGATATTGCATCGCATTTTTCTGGACATGCAAAAATGATTATTTGATGATACTACGAAAAGAATAAAAAAAAGGGTAAAGAGGAAAAATAGCTAAGGTATAATTTGTCAAATGCTCGAGCAGAAAATTCAACTTGGTAAAATATTTTTCGTGAAAAAACTATAGTCTATCATTATTTTCAGCTTGCATGTCTCGTTTGTTAAATATTCATAATCCCGCGTTGCGCACTATAGAGTCGCGCGTTCTTTATCTCTCAGTTAGGCTTTAGTGTTCACCGCGGTACTATAATATCGGAACTATAGACACTATACTCTTTCCAATACAACTGTCTCCGACATAGAATATATTTCGAATATATAGAACGAAGAAAAAAAAAGAAGTTATCCTAGTGAAATAATATTTGATAGAAAAAAAAAACTCGCTATCATGGATAATTCAAATAATTGGATTAAATTTGAGGAATTACTGAATTTCGAAAAATATTTATTACAAATATTTGGCTTGCGTTCAATGAAAACATTATTTCTTAATAAACCACATGTGAAAAATATTTACGAGACAATTTATTTTTCAATTCCTCTCACCATAATGATTGGTCTGATTTTTTTGAATATTTTATATGTTTTATCAGTATGGAACGATGAGGTTGATTCTGCAATAAATATGATTTCAACAATATTCAATCAATGTGTAGTTATTCCAAAAGCAAGTTTAACAAATAAATTTTTTATAAATTTAATTGTAACCTATTTACATGTTATATATATACATTTTAACAAACAGGGAATAATTATATGGTTTTACCAAGAAGAATTGTACAATATTTTGAATAATTTACATGATAAATGGAAAAAATCATATACTCGGACTGCAATTCGTGATCAAATTTTAAAACGTGCTACAAAAATTACGAAATTTCGTAATATTTATGCTTTATCATTTGCAATTTTATGGATAACATATATGTATCCACTATTTTGGTACGTAAAATAGCAATACCAAGTAAGAAAAGTTATAACTAATTACTAATATATATATATATTTTCTGTTACATAAAATTAAAAATTAAAATAAAACATAGTTAAATTAAGAAGACATGATTATATAGTATACTATATTATATGTATATGGTTATACTGAATTAATATATTATATTATTTATAGCAACAGCCTTATTTATTTTTACCGAAATGCAAATCAATCATTGGATTATAATAAATTAATGTGGCCAGCCGAAGTTTATCCAATTAAAATTGATACTTTTTTCAAATATCTTTGTATTTCAACTATTGAAATATGTCAAGCATTCTTTTATATTATTTATTGCCATGTTGGCGACATTTTCTACATTCAAATATTCACACATATCTCGATACAATTTCAAGTATTATATAAATTATTATAATATATAAATCAATGAATTAATTAATTTATAAGTTAACGAAGGATTTTTTACGAGCCTTGAAAATGATTAAATATATTCCAAGTAATTTAAATGATTTTAAGTGATTAAAATATATTTACACTGTTAAAGTGTAATCTAATTATATTATACAAAATTATTGACAAAAAAATTAATAAAATATTCAGCAAATCGCTGACTTTATTGATAATTTTACTCGTGAAAAGTCTCTCGATCAAATTTTTTTCATTTGAAAATGATCTATTTTTGTTTTTTTTTATAACAAATATAAAATTTTTCTTTATCATTATATATAGGTTTTGGCAAATGATATACTTACAATAGTTGATACAAACAAAAATGGTTATAGTAAAACACTATCAATGGAATTGAAATATATTGTTATGCGTCATGAAGAATTATATAAATTAATTGATATAATGAATAATCAATTATACAGTTCAGTTATATTTGTATCATTCATAATAGAAAGTATAAATATGTGTCTCAACATTTTTGAATTTCAAAGAGTAATTATTTTTTATTATATTGTAGATTTTAGTTATAATAATGAGACAAAATATATTTCATGATTTTTATTAAAAATAATATTATATGGTAATAAATAATAATTGAACTAATATTTTCATTGAACAAATACTTTAAAGGCTATCAACAAAGGCGACTATTATACTGCATCTCGAAACTTAATTTTAACACTATCAATATTTTTTGAAATAATTTTATATTGTTTACAAGCTGAGATCATTTGTGCAAGTGTAAGATTAACTTGGATATTTATTTATTTATTTTTTATTATTATTTAATTCAACGATACAAATGGTTATTTGACTGAAATAATTTTTTATTATCAGGCTGAGTTAATCCCAGAAGCTATTTACAGAAGTCAATGGACAGATCTTAATAAAAATTCAATACTAATGTTCCAGATAATCATGACACGTTGTCAAAAAAAATTAACGTGTGGTGCTTATGGACTTGTGAATATTGATCACGAACAAATAACTCAAGTTTGTAAAATAATTCAATTTTTTACGCAGTATTTATATCTAAGATTAATTTTATATATTTAATTTGACAAATTTTTATGATTATATCAGGTTTGCAGAAGAACTGCTAGTTTTTTTGTGTTTTTTGATTCAATACAAGGAAATGACACTAGATAATGCTTTATCTTTTGCCTATACTTAAGCATTATTATTGATTAATGATATTATTATTACACTAAAATTTACCTGTTGATAATAAAATGATGTTCTTCTTTTGTTTACCTTTACGATGCATTTTTTTATTGTTTTCTATTCAATTGTTTAGTTATTTAATTGTTCTATCTTGTCACTTGCCTTTTATGTCACTATGTATAATCCTAGATTTTTAAATGATTACAAGAGTACAACTATCGTATTTTCCCGGACAAGAAAAAATGATGCTTTTATTCGAGCTTTTGTTGAATACTTTCACATTGGCTATAAAAATTTTTATGATGGAATGAAACTATTATTCAATGCAGACACGAGTACGTTACTGCAGAAAGACTTGAAAAGAAAAAAAAACTATCCGGAATACTTAATCTGATAATTGAAGGTTGTAGAAATTTTTCTTTTACGCGAATTTTTTTGTGAAAAAAAAACTGGTATACTATTACATTTCATGAACGGTTTTTTTTTTTTATTTCTATCTCTTATAATAATACCATCGGTCTTTCTCTATATGATATTGCATTGCATTTTCCCGAACATGCGAAAATGATTATTTAATGATACTACGAAAAGAATAAAAAAAAAGGGTAACGAGGAAACATAGCTAAGGTATAATTTGTCAAATGCTCGAGCAGAAAATTCAATTTGGTAAAATATTTTTCGTGAAAAAACTATAGTCTATCATTATTTTCAACTTGCATGTCTCGTTTGTTAAATATTCATAATCCCGCGTCGCACACTAGAGTCGCACGGTCTTTTTCTCTCAGTTAGGCTTCAGTGTTCACCGCGTTAATAATATCAGAACTATAGTGTCTATACCCTTTCCAATACAACTGTCCGTGACATAGAATATATTTCGAGTAGAGAACGAAAAAAAAAAGAAGTTTCATTTATCTTACTAAAATAAAATTTGATATAAATAAATTCAATCATGGATAATTCAAAAAATTGGATTAAATTTGAAAAATTACTGAATTTTGAAAAATATTTATTACAAATTTTTGGCTTGCGTTCAATGAAAACATTATTTCTTAATAAACCCCATGCGAAAAATCATTACGAGACAATTTATTTTTTAATTTCTCTCACTGTAATCATTAGTATGACTTTTTTGATTATTTTATATATTATATCAGTTTGGGAAGATGATATTGATTCTGCAATAACTATGCTTTCAGTAGTATTTAGTGAAATAGTAACCATTCCAAAAGCAAGTTAATCAAATAAATTTTTCACATATGAATTTATAACAGTAACATATTTACATGTTATTTATACATTTCAACAAGCAGGGAATAATTATATGGTTTTACCAAGAGGAACTGTACAATATTTTGGACAATTTACATGCAAAATGGAATACATCATTTACTCGGACTGAAATTCGAGATCAAATTTTAAAACGTGCCAAAAAAATTACGAAATTTCGTAATATATATGTTTTTTCTTTTGCAATTTTAACGATAACATATATGTATCCACCAATTCGGTATGAAAATAAAACATAGTTCATTCAAAATTATATATGATCACTTCATCCATATATAGTTACTAAATTAATAATAAATTTATTTATAGTAACAGTCTCATTTATTTTAACCAAAATACAAATAACTCATTGGATTATAGCCAAACCATGTGGCCAACAGAAGTGTATCCAATTAAAATTGATACTTTTTCAAAATATATTTATATTTCAACCATCGAAATATATCACGGACTCGTTTATATTATCTATTGTCATGTTGCAGACATTTTTTACATTCAAATATTCACACATATTTCTATACAATTTCAAGTATATAAATACAGTTTATTATATACATGTGTAAAATCAATGAATCGAAGGATTTTTTATGGGCCTTGAAAGTAATTAAATTGAATCTTGAAGTAATTCGAATGATTTCAAATAAATATACGCGTTATTAAAATCATTGAATTCATAAATCTTGAAAGGAGTTAAAATTCGAATTTAATCATGTAAATATATTTTTTATGAACGACAAAAAAATCGATATAAAATATTTAATATCAATGAAATATTATGATTTCAGGATTTTAATTGTAATTTTAAAAAGTTCAACTAATTTAGAAAATCACTGACTTTATTGGTAATTTGACTCGTAAAAAGTCCCTCGATCAAATTTTTTTTGGTGCAATTTTAAAAATAATATATACCTACTTTATTTTATGCATTACCTTGCTTTTTGTAACAAATATAATAATTTTTTTTGTCATTAGATCTTGGCAAATGATATTATTACAACAATTGATACACACAAATTTGGCAATAAAAACAACAAACTTACAATGAAATTGAAAAATATTGTTATCCGTCATAAAGAATTATATAAATTAATTGATATAATGAATAATCAATTATACCCTTCTGTTATATTTTCATCATTTGTAATAGAAAGTATAAATATGTGTCTCAACATCTTTGAATTTCAAAAAGTATAATAAATTTTAGTACCAGTAAAAACAATATATTTTATGATTTTCATTATGACTAATACTATATGTGGTAATAATCAAATTAATATTTAAATATTAAACTACTTTCAAGGCTATCGACAAAGGCGACTATTATGCTGCATCCAGAAATTTAATTTTAACATTATCAATATTTTTTGAAATAATTTTATATTGCGTACAAGCTCAAGTCATTTGTGCAAGTGTAAGCGATAAACTTGTATATTTATTTATTTTATTTTTTCATGATCTCATTCAATAATACAAATGGTTATTTAATTATAAAAATTTTTTATTATCAGGCTGAATTGATTCCACAAGCTATTTACAACAGTCAATGGACAAATATTGATAAAAATTCAATACTAACATTTCAGATAATCATGACATGTTGTCAAAAAAAATTAACGTGTGGTGCTTATGGACTTGTGAATATTGATCACGAACAAATAACTCAAGTTTGTTAAATTATCTAATTTTTTACATAACATATATATTTAAGAATAATTTTATAAATATTTACTTTAACACATTTTATGCTCATCAGGTTTGCAGAAGAACTGCCAGTTTTTTTGTTTTTCTTGATTCAATACAATGATCGAGTAGAGTTCTCTTAATTTAATGTAATTATGTTTATTCTTCGTTATCCTTTGTTATTATTAATTATTGATATTATCATTAAAATAAATTTACCAATTCAATAAAAAGTTAACTTAATTAAATTTATATTTATATTCATACTTATTAAATTTAATCACGGATTATCATGTTCCTCTTTTATTAATTTTGACGATGTTTAGTAGCTTTTTAATATAAAATTATTTATTTAATTGTTTTATTGTGTCACTTTGTGCAATCCCAGAATTTTAGAAAGCTACACAAGTACAAATATCGTATTTTCCTGGACATAAAAAATAATAATTTCTAAGTCTGTGTATAAATAATAATACAATACACATTTTGTAGATACTTATATAAAAATTTTAAATAATTAATTATTTATTGTTAAAAAATTGATTATATATATTTCAAGAGTAAAAAAAAAAACAATATAGTATATAAAAAGTATTTGTTATTTTCAAAATTTTCAGAGAATTCAATGAGTATCTATAGAAAATATCTTCTTGAGTATTTTATATTACCAATTGTATTTTATTTATTTTTAATTAACCACGTCATTATAATTTATAGTTAATCTTACATCAGAATTTGTTAAATTTGAAATTACAAATAATTATTTTTTTACTTTTGTGTACAATTTTGGCTAATTTTCGATTAAGAGTTGCCAAATTTGGCAACACAAATAACAATTTTAATTGAATTTTGGCGCTTTTTGGACTTTAAAGATGGCTTCCTCAGTGCTGATTCTTTGGCAAGTTGGCAACTCTGGTTACTTTGACATTTGATGCATTATGTGTGTTATACTGTTATGTTATGTGCATTAATCAATCAACTGCATTCGACTTTCAATCAACAACAAATTACCGGTGCTCTGCACGTCATGCAAAGTAGCAAAATTGTTTATTAATTCATTTATCGTTGTTTGCAATTTTTGTGTGTAAATAAAGTGAAATCAATAAGCCATCAACACCCTGTAAATAAATTTCCAACAATTAAATTCACAAACACAATAATCAATGTACCTATTGTCAAATCTAACTTTTTTTTTAATTAATTATTTTTTGTTTTAATTGTCTTAATAATAAAATAACAATTTTAAGTATTGTATTCACTGGATTGAATATACATAAATTTAATTTAATGTTTAATGTTTAAAATTATTAAAAAAAAAAAAAAAGAAATAAAATGATGTTGCTTAAATTAATTGCAAGAAAAAAAATAAAAACTATACTAGCAATTGTATTTGTATTATGTTTATTTTTATTTACATTTATCATTGACACACATGATTTTGTAAAACGTGCACGAGTACTCACTGGTCATATAGTGTTAGATAATATAACTTGTTATGGAGACTCATCAACAAATGGTTCAATTGATACATTTTCTATTTATGGTAAAAGTAAATTTCGAAATTTCGTTTATTATCATATCAGTCAATAATAATTAATTAAATTTATCTTTACAGAAACAATGAACAAAACAGTTAGTTCAAAAAATATATTCTTTTTTCAAACAAATTGTTTTGGTTCAGAAGGAGTTGTTCTGAAACCACGTCAATTATGTGCCATTGAATCAGCAGCATTGATGAATCCAAATATGTCAATTTATTTATTAATTCTAAGCCATTCAAAATTTTCTAACAACACTGAGGATAATGTAAAAATGCTGCTAACAAATTATAATAATATATTTATAAAACGAATATATACAAATGATTATTTTAAAAATACACCACTTGAAGATTGGTGGAAAAGTGGTGTATTTTATGAAAGCTATTGGCCAAAAAGTCATATGTCTGATGTTTTAAGATTTTTAACACTTTGGAAAGTTGGAGGAATTTATTTGGATCTTGATATTGTTGTTAAATCGTGAGTATTTAAAAGATTTCTAATAATAATTCTTTAACTATTTTAATTTTAATGATAATGTTATTTTAGATCACTTGAAAATTTAACTGATTTTGTTGGTGCTGAGGATGCAATTGATGCAAATGCTGCTGTATTTGGTCTTGGTCATACTGAAATTGGTCGTCATGTTGCTAATATGTGTATTGAAGATTTACGTAAAAATTTTCGTGGTGATAATTGGGGTAATAATGGTCCAGGTGTTATCACAAGAGTACTACAAAAACTTTGTAGTACAAAAAATGTAATTTTATTTTAATTTCTATAATTTAATCAACTCATTTTTGTTGAATATTAATTATAATAATTATTATTTATAGGTTGCTGATATGACAACATCAAAGTGTCAAGGTTTTACAGTTTATCCACCCTCTGATTTCTTTCCAATACCTTGGAAAAAATGGAAATTATATTTTGATGCCAAAGAAAAAAATAAAACAATGGATAAAATAAAAAATTCACGTACAATTCATTTGTGGAATTTACATAGTAAATCTGAACGTATTAATGTTGGTGATCAGGTACCATATGGCATTATTGCTAATAAATATTGTCCAATGACTTATAATAATTGTGGAAAAGTATTTTAAGTATTTATTTTTTAATTATTTATTTTAGAAAAAAGTATCCATTCCATTTTGTTCATTAAAATAGATAGAATAATTGAATCGTCGTTTTTTTTTTTTAATTTAATTATTTGTGCAACTAATCCAAGGATATTATTTTTATTATGTATTGTATATTTTTTTTATACCTCAAAATACCTTCAATGCAAAAGTGCCTTCAATCATAGATACAATAAATGATTGTTCATTGACAAAATCAAAAAAAAAATATGATGCAAATAAAATGACTGTTAGCTAAAAGATATTAATAATATGCCACCAAAAAATAGTATTTTTGTAATAGTACACT
This sequence comes from Aphidius gifuensis, assembly GCF_014905175.1. Taxonomy (NCBI): domain Eukaryota; kingdom Metazoa; phylum Arthropoda; class Insecta; order Hymenoptera; family Braconidae; genus Aphidius; species Aphidius gifuensis. The sequence continues at coordinate 22,212,066 of NC_057790.1, forward strand.
TGATATTTTTTTCTATATTTAGGTAAATGTAAAAATAATAAAAAATATATACCTATTAACAATTGTAATTAAATGAATTATTTTTATTATTTTATTATTTTGCTAAAAAATTTGATTTAATTTATTTTTCAATAATATAATATATGTTAATTAATTATTCATTATTTTTTATATTTAAATTAAAAATAAATTGATGATTGTATTATAATTTATTGTTGAACAATAAATAATTGAAAGAGTATAATAATAATTGAAATTTATAATCATTTAAGATAGTGAGGTTATGTGAAAAAAAAAAAAGGCTGTGCTATGCCCATGGACAAGTTAACAATAATAATTTCAATAAAGTTTAAACATAAAAAAATAAATATATTAACTTAAAAAATTAAGTATTAATGCAATTAAGTAATTTTAATAATTAATTAAACAATGTTGAATCGACTGACATTTACCGGAAGAACAATTTTAAGTTGTCTTCTTTTGTTGCTTTGTTTATTGTCATTTTTATCAATACGTAAGTATAATTAAAAAATAAAAAATTAAACAAACAACATTAATTAATATTTACAAAATTTAATTAAATTTTTTTTTTCATTTAGTTTATCGTCCAGACTGGACTTTAACAAGTCCCAAAAATTTAAGTTTATATATTAAACCAAATGAAAATACAACAATAATCAGTCCAAATGAAAATCATCATTGTAAATCATCTCCATATTTATACATAATAATATGCTCCAGTGTAAATAATCAAGATCAAAGAAATGCCATCAGAAATACATGGGGCAGTAGTCAACATCTTGAAGCTTTAAATTATTCTGTAAAAATTAATTTTATTCTAGGTCATAGTGAAATAAATCATGACAATGTGAGTATATATTTTAAATAAAGCTTTAATAAAACATTTATATATTAATTGTTATTATAAAATTGCAGGATTTAGTGTCAATTGAAGCTGATAAATATGGTGATATAATACAAGAAAATTTCCATGACTCTTATAATAATTTAACAATAAAAGTTGGTATGATACTAAAGTGGGTCAATAAAAACTGCAAAGGAATAAAATATTTAATGAAAACAGATGATGATATGTTTGTTAATATTGATAATTTATTAACAGCATTGTCATCAAAGCCACATGATACAAATATACTTATTGGACATTTAGTTGAAAATCAAATTCCAATAAGAGACTCTAGTAACATATGGTACACACCAAGATCAATGTATCATCATGACAAATTTCCAGATTTTGTATCTGGTACTGGTTATGTTATGAGTATTGATGTTGCAATTAAAATTTATAATGCATCACTTAAAATACCATTTATTTTTCTTGAGGATGTTTATTTTACTGGAATATGTGCTGATAATGTTGGTGTTAAACCAGCACATCAATTAGGATTTAGTTTTGAACCACGTAGAGGAGATATAAATATATCTAATAATTCAATAACATCACATCAAGTTACTGTCAATATGATGCATGCAATATGGAACATGTCACATCATGGTTATACTAATTATAAAAAAACAGACTGATCATTTTTAAACACATAAATTTCCATGTAACAAAGAAAAATTAATAGTTAATAAATTATTTATATACTGTATATTTAAGAGAGTCTTTTACATTTTACATTTTATCTTTGTACAAGTTTTAATCAACTATAATTAAATTAATCAGTAATCACATTTTTTATTTTAATTAAATACTGACAGTAAACAGTTAAAAAAGAAAATCAGATCTATGATAAAATCTTAAAATCTAGAGACTTATTTTTGCTGTCATTATGAGCAAATAATTTTAATTAAGTATTGTAAAATAAAATTGTTTGATAATATATATCATGTACATGAATCATGAGGTTCTTGATAATCACAATTTTATAAAATTAGTTATATTATTAAAATAATCATTCTACTTGTTCTCGAGTTAATATAATAATTAAATTTTATACATCAGCAAGTATCCACAAATATAAAGGACGTAATTCATGATCCAATACTTTGTATTCCAAATTACTGATGCCATCAGTGTCAAATCTTTGTTCTCCACTATGAAGTCTTTCATATCTTGCACTACTTGGAGTTTCTTTTTTATGTGTTAACATGTAATATTGTGCTACATTTGGTGCAAAACGTGTTACCTAAATGACAAACAAAATACAATTATTAAATTTATTATTGATAGGTAATTATTTTTTATAAATTACCTCTAGACCTTTGTTCCTTAATCTTGAATACATATCATCATCTTCACCACCCCAGCCATAATAAACATTTGAAAAACCATTAACTTTTTCAAATAATTTTCTTGTTATTGCAGTTGCACCACCAAATAATCCAGTATATGGTAAATTATATCTAAATGTATTGACACTTGAACTCATGTGTCTTGGCATTTTACTACATGCATAAATATTATCTGGATTTTGTGGTATTAAATCAATATCATGAAATATAAAACAATGAAAATTACTTATTTTAGTTGCTTCTTTATAACCAACATTAAATAATTTAGCACGATTAAATTCACGCATTGGACTTTGTTCAATGACAAATATTTTATAATCTAAATTTTGTAATTGAAGAAATGGATGTATATAATTCATAAATATTGCTAATTGTATATCTCTATTACGATATGGTAAAATTATTGCAACATTAAATTGTGGATAACAATTATGTGGTTTCCATTGTCCACCAGGTAATATACCAAGTCTTCTAGCCATAACACTTGGATCTTCATGTGGATATTTATTTGGATATAATATATCTGAACCACGATTACCATTTATTTTAATTGTACATGAATTATCACGTTGTTCATATGATTTTTCTAATTCATCTGGTATATTTTCAGCTTTAACATAATTATAATGTGATGCAAAACGATCTGGATGTAAGCAATATGACAATAAAAATATTGATATCAATATACATGATATTATTCTTGCATATCCATAGAATAATACAATAAATGGTTTTAAAAAATTTAAAAAATTATTTGTCATTTTTATATAACCTCTTGCATTTGATGATATATTTAATTATTAATAATATCACTTTAATTTAATCTTACACTATTTTAAATAGAGATTTATTTAATGAGATTTTTATCCTCGTTTATTTGACATTATTGTTAAATTAATAATATCAATTGGTGTGTTTATTTGTACATTGTATATGTCACACAAGTCACATTGTAGTTTTTCTTATCTCAGCTGATTTGTTGTACTTTGTAGTAATTATTTACACTCCATTTTTATTTTCTTTCTTAATTTTCTGCGCATGTGTGTCTAATTTATTTTGAAATTATTATCATTTGACTTAGTTTAATAATTTTTCTAATTTCAAGCCTTTAAATGATTTGATATTGACTTGCAGTATTTTTAATCAGTTCATTGAATATACAATTAGAGAATGTCATATCAATATTAAAAGCAAAAAAAAAAATCATCATCATCATGCAGTTGACAATTACAGCAGTGGATTTCCTTGAACTCTTTGCAATTACAGAAAATGTTTTATCATCATAAACACGCAATGAACTAATAAAATGTAAAAAAAAAAAAATATACACCAATGTTTATTGACTCAACTTAATATTACATAACAAGTAGAAAAAAAAAAAAGTATCAATGCACTTTGCAATTTAAATTTTCAACGTCAAAAAATGACTTTCAAAATGTTAATTAAATTATAAAAATTTTAAACAAAGGTTGATTGATAATAAAATTCAACAAAATATCAATTTAATTTGATTAAGTCTTGTTTTATTGTAATGTTCTTTTTTTTAATGATGATTCAAGTTATCTATTGAGTTAATTATTTAAATTATTTCTATTTTTCATAAATATATATATTCTGTTTTTTTTGTAAATATAATATTCTATTGCATTTAACAACAACAACAACAACATGTATATTTTAATTATATTTATTGATAATTAAAATTATTGTCAATGTACTGATATTGCTCTTGGTAATTCTTCTGGATTTTTAATAATTATTGGAGCATTTAAATTGTGAAAGACCTCAAGAGTGTCCTGCACAAATTGATCCATCATATCTTGAGTGTGTTTTGGAGTTGGTGCTAGACGTAATTTTTCTTCACCCTTGGCAACTGTTGGATAGTTAATTGCCTGAACATAATGACCCTTTTCACGTAACAAAGTATCAGCAATTTCAGTACAAAGTTGTGGATCACCAATCTAAAAAAATAAATACATACATAAAGTTAATAAATATTATCTATAAAAACGAAAGAAAAAATTATACCTTGATTGGAATAATATGAGATGGTGATTGTTCAAGAGGAAGACCAGCTAGTGTTAATTTATTTTTCATATATTTAACATTTTGTTGATGTTTATTTCTCAATAGCCTTCCTTCATCTGATGATAATATATCAATAGCAGTATGTGCACCATATAATACAGTTGGTGGTAATGATGTTGTAAATATAAAACCAGCAGCATAACTTCTAATCATATCAATAAGTTTAGATGTACCAACAACATAACCACCAACATTACCAAATGCTTTACCAAGTGTACCAGATATAATATCCATTTTATGTAAAACATTATCACGTTCACCAATACCAGCACCACAATTACCATATAACCCAACAGCATGTACTTCATCAATAAATGTTAATGCACCATATTTATGTGATATATCACACATTTCTTCAAGTGGACATATACTACCATTCATGGAATGTACTGTTTCAAATGCAACAATTTTTGGTATTGATTTATCAATACTTGATAATAATTTTTCTAAATGTATTGTATCATTATGACGAAATATATGTTTTGGTACACAACTATTTCTAATACCTTGTATCATTGATGCATGATTACCAGAATCAGAAAATATATGACAATTTGGTAATATTTTAGCAAGTGTAAATAATGTTGAATCATTTGCAACAAAACATGATGTAAATAATAAACCAGCTTCTTTTTCATGTAATAAAGATAAACGTTTTTCAAGTTTTTCATGACCAATTGAATTACCAGATATATTACGTGTACCACCAGCACCAGCACCATATTTATCAAGTGCTTTTTGTACTGAATTAATGACAATTGGATGACGTGACATACCCAAATAATCATTTGAACACCATACTGTTATTGGTTTTTCACCACATGTATATTCAATTGCTGATGGAAATTCTTTAGCTAAACGATTAACTTTTTTAAATATACGATATGAATGATCTTCTTTTTTTTTTTGTATTTGTTTATGAAAATATTCTTCATATGGAAATTGCTTATTTTTATCAACATTTATAATATCTTCTTCAACAGCTGGACTTGCTTCTTTAACAGCATCTTTTTCTTTTGATAAAAATGGACATTGTTTTATTGTTGTATTATCAATATTATCATCATTTTTTGTATCAACAAGTGTACTTGATAAACGTGACATAACTGGACAATGTTGACGATAATTCATTACAACTGATGTACCATAATTACGTATGTAATTTGATGATAAACGTGTTAAAAATGGACAAGGCATTTTTATTATATTTTTATCTAAATAAAAAATAATATAAATTACATTTTTACACATGGATAAATTAGATATTGATATTTAAGAGAAAGTTCTAAAATGAAAGTTGTTGTTGTTAAATTAAAATTATTATTATTTATGCTGAATAATATTACCTTGTTTACCAGGTATCAAGTAACAATTGACCTGTCGTACACCTTGACGTGCAAACTGCAATCAACAAAATTAATATCAATAATGATGATGATGATTATGTTGTTATAATAATTTAGATCAACGGTAGATTTGTCAAATAAGTGCCAAGGTCTTGATGCTTTAATTTTCGTTAGATAAATGAATGATCATTCTTATGGTTAGATCTTTAATACAAGACTTGTCGACAACGACTGACTGACCTGCGTGGACATGCGCGTGATTCAATCGAGTTGACACAATTCACTCGCATACACATTCAACCATTCATACACATATACATACACAATTTAATAATAATAATAAAAATATATTAATTAGTTAATTGTGAAATTAGTCTTTATTAAGTTGATGAAAAAAATTACTATTATTTAACTAGCTGTTTAATTTCAAATTAATATTTTATAATTTTTTTTTTAATTTTTAATTTATACCGATGATTTTTTTAATTTATATTAATAATAATAATATTTAAGACATACCATTTCTATGATTTTTGTAAAAAATTAAATAGATCGATGATTAAGTTAAATTTTATTTTTAAATATTTTTTTTTAATGTTGGTTTTATAATTTTTCGGTTGTTGTTTTGTGACTTGAAAATAATTATACTAATGAATTTATTCAATACACCTTGTGTTTTATATTGTCATATTCTCGTGGGAAATAAATTTTTTTTTTTTTTTTTGTTTTTCTTTTGCAATGTTGACCAATCAAATATTTTTTTAAATTTCTATTACAATTTATAATTTTTTTCCAATTAACTTGCGGATTGAAAAAAAATTTTAATGCGAAAATTTTATTTATTATTGATGATAGTTTTTTATATCCATAGGAAATATATATTTTTTTTATTACTGTTATTTGTCTTTTAATCGAGAGAAATAAATATTTTTTTGTAATAGTAATGACTGTTTTTTAGAAATAAATGTATTTTTTTTTTAAATAAAAAATCACAAAGAATGCAGTAAAAATGTCACTGTAAAATAAAAATATAAAATTATAACTAATTCAGATTAAATTATGTTTTATCTTTTAATTTAGCATTCAAAAAAAAAGTTAATTATATAATTGTTAATATGGATTAATTATTCTTAAAGATAATAAAACCATATTCGGTTCAAAAAAATATTTGTCTATCCGGTGCTGCTATCTTCTGTTGAATATAGAAGCTTCCTATTGTTCGAATTTTTTAAATTTAAAATACAAAGAGACCCGATTGGTTTTTTATCCAAACAACTAATTAATTAATGTTTAAACAAAAAAAAAATTATCAAATGATAAATAAAATTAAAAATCAAATTTTATCTGTGTTCCCATTTTAAATTACAAAAAAAAAAACAAATATAATAAATAAATTTAAAAAAACCGCATGTATAAAATTGAAAAAGATAAGAAACAAAGTGCGTTGATTTTAATTATTAACATATGGATTAATGATATCATCATAGTAATATCTTGATGAAAAAAAAATAAAAATTAAACAAAGAATAAAAAATGAGGACACATCTCTGACTCTAAAAGAACAACGAAAAATAAAATTAAAAAAATTATTGACTATGTTTAAAAGTAAAAAATTGATTGGTTGACAAAAGCGAAGTAGGGGGTAATGTATAGTGTTCATGATAAAAGAGGGAGACAAGGGGGAGGCAATTGCAGAGTCGGCGCATTAGTTGATATCCATGATGCGCCCTCTCCTTCAAGATACACGACCCCTTTAAAAAAAATTCTCCATTGTGAATACTCGACATTACAGATCGCACAAAACCACTATATATTCAGTCACACATTTAAAATATTTATTCAGCATCATTATATACAATTATATTATTTATAAAATTAAAAAAGAAATTTTTTTTATTTCATTATCCAAATATCTATAAAATACTTTGAATTAAAAAATATACCCTAATTATATTTACATGAAAATAACAAAAAAAATATTAATAATTTATAAAAAAAAAAAAAATAATAAGCAAGTGTCAACATCATTGGTGTTCATCTCTCGTGACAAGGGTGTTGTCAAGTTTTTGTAGAAAAAATTCTGGAGTGATTTGTAAATAAGTAAGTTATAGAAATTAAAATAATAAATTATTAACAAGTTTGAAATTCAATAATAATTAAAAATAAACAATGAAATTTAATTATTTAAAATCTTTTTTTAAAAATTATCTTTGTATCTGACAGTTTTCTTTGTTTTTATTAAATACAAAAGTTCAATTGACAGCTGGCTATTTACAAGTATTTTTACTACGTCATATATGCGAGTAGACAAGATCGATAATACAGTTCTTTGTTATTTAATTAATAAAATTTATTTTATATCAAATAAAATTTTATAATTATTAATTTTTAGAAATACATATTTGTATATTAAAAATGCTTTCATTTAAATTTTTATTCAGTTATTTAGTTTGGTAGAAAAATAAAATGTTGTTCGATAAAATTTTGTTATTCTATTTTTAAATAAACAACTTGAAATGTATTGATTTAAAATATACAGTATATATTATTTTTAAATTTTTTAAATAATTTACATAAAAATATAAAAATACCGTTTAAATTTATATACAGTTATGTGGTCGTTGTATTTATTATCATCTGTTATAATACCGATTTTTAACACCTACAATAATTTCATTATAAAATAATTAATAAAAAAATAAATCACAATTCAAGTCATTATAAATTAAAGTGTTTAAATATATAAAAAAAAAATTTCATTCATTTGAGAGGGTCAGCAAAGCTCAATTGACAATTTTTATATAACATTATAACTCAAGGTGAAATTAATCATTATTAACAACATCATACAAAATTTAAATCACAAAAATAATTTTAAAACTTTAATTATTACTAATAACATTACAAAAAAAAAATTTTTAACTAAAAATTAAATGATTAATTATTTAATATTATTAAAAAGTAATAAATCATTTTTATTTTTGATTTAAAATTCAATTTGTATTAAATTTTTTGAAGCTAAAAGAGCGCGTATTTTTTAGTTTTTTTTTTTTTTTATTTGAATACTTGATTATAATTTGAGTATTTATATGTGTATAAATATTATGATGATGATACTATCTATATCTGGTTTATTCCAATAAAATGAGTACTCAAATGAGAGAGACGAGTAAATACAAAGAACAAAGAATAGGTGTGTATGAATCATACGTGTTTCATTGTCTGTCAACAAATATATATTCAAGGTCATCAAATGTGTAAATATCCATTTGCAATTATTTTAAAAATATATATCCTTTATTCTTCAACTTGTTATTAATATTTATCTGTTGTTGTTATTGTTTATTATTATTTTTTTTTTTTTGTTATATACTATACCTCAGCTTTTGCGCAGAATAAATGAGGTCGATGAACTGATGATCCAGGGCTTGCAACTGCATTTTTTTAAATGGTTTTTTTTTTTTTTTTTTTTGTTATTTCATTGTTTAATATTCTATATATAAAACTTATTTAAAGCTGCTAATTTTCAATGATTTTATCAATTCTATATATATGAATAAAAAAAAAAAAAAACATTACTTTATTTGTCTTCTTTGTTTATTTTTTAATTCAAACAAGTAAATTTTTCTTTATCATTTTGTGGATAAATACATTATTTTTTATTTGTTTGTTTTTAATTGAATCAATAAGATGAGTGTTTTAAATTGGAGTTTATATATTAAAAAATATTTATTATCTTTTAATATATAATTACAGGATAAATTCAATTTACTATTTATTTCATAAATCGATATCAATTTAGATATATCGCTTTAAGTTATCTTTTTTTTTTTTTATTAATCTTTGTTATTTATTGTATTTAAAATTAAATTAATAACAATGAAAGATTGTAGGTATTTATTTTCTATTTTACTATATGACAAATAAATTAAATTTAATTAAAAAAATTAATTATTGATTATTGGTTTTATTTTTATAAAATTTATTCAATGAAGCTTGAGGTAGTATTTTTAAAACCAGTTTTTTAGGCATTTTATTTTCTGAGAAAAATAAATATTTTTTAATGACCTATATTTTTTTTCTTGGTAGAAAAATGATGCGTTAATTTCATTGATATATTTTTCTTATCAATGACTTAATTTTTCTTTAATTAAAAAAAAAAAAAAATATTAACTGTAAACAATTTATGTTATTTTAAAATTTATTCAGTTATTATTCATATTTATTTACATGACATATTTAACCCATTTACAAATAAAATCTACTCTGAGGATAAAAGAAAATTTTTTTTTTTCTGTTTAAACAGTTATTATAAATCAATATTCTTGTTATATGTTTTTTTTTTGTTATTTTTGTAATTAATTTAATTTATGTAAAATAAAAACAACACAAATTATGCAAGTTTTAATTATTATTGTCCTTGTATTGTTTCATTAGTGTAAACGTAATATGTTATTTAACATTTTAGTGTTTAAATATTTTAGTAGTTGACTTTATCATAGAAAAAAATTAATTATTTTTAAAAAATAATTATCTATATTCATTTAAAAAATAAAATCTATTATTTAATTATTCTATTATTTTTAGAAAAACAATTTTTTTTTCTCTTATGTAATTAAAATAAAATAATTAAACTTTAGAGCGTTATGAAGAATCGAAACGTAATTAATGATGTTTTAGTAAAAAACATAAACATGTCAATATATTCTAAATTTAAACGTTCCTAATTAATTTTCACTTATAAAAAAATAACAATAATAATGAACTTTTATCTAAAATAAAATCCCATTTGACACTATAACGTATGAGACTTTTTTTTTTTTCTTTGTCAACAACATATTGATTAATTAATTTTTTATTTTTTTTAATGCAATTTTTATCAACAAGCTATGATAAACACATGCATGTATACATATATATTTCACATTGATTTTATTTATTGTATTTTGACAATAAATAAATAAATAAATGAATAAAAAATTATCGAAAGAGAGATTAATGCCCCCCAGTTGAGTTTTAAAATGACAGTTAATTTGTAAATGCTTACTTTACGTGAGATATAATATAAAACGAGTTTACCAAGATAAAAAATATTTTATATTTTGTTAAGAACTGGAGGCAGAGTTAAGTGAACACGCGGTTACTCGCTGATGTACACGTGATATGCTCGTGCGACTCAACAACGGCATCGACCGTCGTTTCTCTCCTCTCACCCATCCACCCCCTTGATCCACGGCCCTTTCATTCTCTCTTATAAAAAAAAAAATTTTTTTTTTTCTATTCAACCAATGTGTTGTCATGCACTTTCTCATCATCATCAGGTTTTTTTTTCTTATTTTTTTATACTGCATCACAATCTATTTCTAAAATTTTCAAATTTTTTTTTTTTCTATTTCAAGGTATGACCAATGATCAACAAAGCCTCGCGTTGTTTATCATCAAAAATTATTATTATTATTTTTTACAATTAAAAATATATATGTTACTGGAAATTTACATATTTTTATTGCTTAAAAATAGAAAAAAAATAGCCTTGAGTATATTATTCTTTAATATATTATAATATTGATTTTGATAGATGAATATATATTTTGAAAATTTAATTTGTGTATAAATATTATTGCTAAAAAATTGGATGATTTATTTTTAGAAAAGAATAAACGAGAAGAATATTTTCCATATAGTAAACAACTGGCTGAATCATCCATTTCGATTTTACTCTGTCGAAATATGATAATAGTAATTTACAACTCAACTTTTTTTTGATATAAAAATAATAAAATAATACAATAATAATGTAAAATTAAAGCTGTAATTTTTTTAAAATAATAATAATCAGCTTTGTAATCACTTGGTAAATAATATTGTTATCTCAAGTTTATATTTGTATTTCTTTATCAATAAACAGTAGTTATATTTATATGTATATTTTCGTTTGACACGCCTACTAATGACTTTATCTAAATCTCAATTAAATAATTGCTAAGAAAAATAATATTTTTAATTTATAAAATTATATTTTAGTTGAAATTAAATATAAAACGAATCAATTATTCAATCAATACTTTGATAATTTAACAAGTAATGTTGTTATTGTATTATTTTTTTTTTTTCTGTCTTTTGATAGTAGTAATTTTTATTTTGAATTCTATCCACTTGAATGATATCAATGATGATTATCAAAAATACCCAGTTGGCGTAAACAAGTGATTATGATATTGTTTATTCTCTTGCAAAATATATTGTTTATACATTTGGCTTGAATATTATTTTTTTATTTTAATAATAAAAACAAGTATTTCTTCTTTTATTTTCTATGTTAACTTGAATCATTTTTAAATTTATTTAACTATTACGAGATGATGTCAGTTTTAAAAAATGTATAATATTCTAATATAACATAAAAAAATATAATTTTTTAATAATATTATGTTGGAAAATTGTTGAATAATTTTATTACAAAAATTGTCTTTACCAATGCTATTTTTATCACTTGCAAAAACCTAGAAATTTCGATTCATCTAAAATATAATTTTAACATACTTACATTTTATTATTTTATTTTCATAAAAAAAATGTAGTTTAAATTATCGTTGATATTTAAAAATAGTTTATTATAATATTTACAATAAAAAACATCAGTAAATAAATAAACAAAAGCTGAACTTTGTAGCGATAAAAAATCAAAACAAATATGACCTAAATATTCAAAACCAAAACAATAAAAAATTATGCTCTAGGCTAGAAAATAAAAAATAACTTGCGATTATATTCTAATTTAAAATGTCCTTAATTAATATTTGCCTATCATAGTAAAAAAGACAAAAAAATAATATTAATTTCCAACATTTAAAAATAAAATTTATATAATACTAGATTTTTTTTTCTTCTACTTAATACGGTAACGTTTGATAATTATATTTTTTCTAAACAACATTACAGTGATTGTTTATATTTTTAAATGTTAATTTGTTTTTTTTTTTTATTTTGCATTGAGTTTATATAGTAGTTGAAATCATGAGTTAAACCGGAACGTGATGCGTGCTATGAAATCTAAACGAAAGAGAAAAAATATAAATAAATAATTAAGTAAGAAAGAATAGTAAAATGAATAAAATGAAAAAAAAAAACCATTTAATAATAATAAAAATACCAACATCAGTCTGTTAGCACGCATATTGCGAGTGTTCGTCCAGTTTATCCCCACTTGATTATAAATATATATTCTTTTTTTCCCCAACCAAACTCAACGTCTTTCAGCTCCTATAAAAGCAAATTGTTTGGTGGCACTCGCTTTAGTATACCATTCAACAGCTGATTTCTATAACTCTTAAAATAAAAATACAAACATTAAAATAAAAATAATACGTTGTATAAAAAACATTAAAATAACTATCAATAATTAATTCGAAAAACAAAGAAATATTCAAGTGTTATTACTATTTCGATTATTACTATTTCGATTTTCTATCATTTTAATAATTTAAGTTATTATAAAAGTAAAAATAAATAAAAAAATATGCCAGTTGAGGTGGCACCAATAAGCCAGCCTGCTCATGCAGTGCGTTCTCTATATAATGGGTACATAAATAATAAAAAATTCTACTTCAACAAAATAACATTATAATTTTTTAAATAATATATATAAAATATTGATAATATCTAATTTTGCAAAAAATGTTTATTTACAGAGAAACAACAAAAATGAATAAACTCTGTCGTCAATTATCAATTGAGAGTCCAAATATAACTGGACGTGATTGTGTATTTAGTTTTGATGTACCAGTACCAGATGTACCAACTCATGGTGCAAGAATACGTATTGTTTGCGCTGGTGCATGTTATATACCACGACGTTCACCAAGTTTAACAAGTTTAACATCAAATTCAAGTGCAAATAGTCTTATAACAGAAACATCAGTTGAAGGTGATTTACCAGTATCATTATCACAACATGGTTTTCGTGATGCAGCATTATTTCCTGGTTATGAAGTTGCTGGTATTGTTGAATCATTAGGAACATGTGTTAATGATGATTGTGGATATAATGTTGGTGATCGTGTTATATTATATCCATTTGATGGTATACCAAATGGTTATGTTGAATATCTTGTTGTTCATGATTTAAAATATCTTATTAAAATACCAGATAATGTATCATTAAGTGTTGCTGCAATGTTACCTGCTGGTGCACTTCTTGCTATGAATACTGTATTTGCTGCACATGAACATGTTCAGGTATTTATTTTATTTTTCATTTATTTATTGATATTAATTGTTTTTTTAATTTTAAAATTATTATTTTTATTTACAGCAATTGGTTAGAGAACGTGATGAAAATTGTGTATGTAAAATACTTATTGTTGGTACTGGTGGATTGGCACTTTGGGCACTTAGAATTGCTGCATATTATTTTAGTAATATGCAGAGTAAAGTTACAATAACAATAGCATCACTTAAAGATGATGGTTTAAAAATGGCACAAGAATTTCAAAGGTAAAAAAAAGCTTGTCAATATATTTTATATTAATCTTATTATGTATACTTAAATTATAATTTGTTTTAATTTATATAGAGTCAATGTTGTCGAATGGAATGAGGGACTTTATGAAAAACAATTGATTGAAAGAACAATGGATGCATGCCAGGGTCCAGTTGATATTGTTATTGATTTTGGTACAACATCAAGAAGTTTACATCGTAGTATGCAATGTTTAACAAAAGGTGGTGTTGTATTTGTTATAAAAGAAGTTGCTGATCGTTTATTACCAAAATTTTGTCGACTTGCTGAAGAACGTGATCAAAATATAAAACCAGTTGAACCTGGTACACTTGAACAACTTAATAAACTTGTACAACTTGTATCAAGTGGTGAAATTGAACCACCACCACATACTGTTTATCCAGCTGAACAAGCTATGGATGTTGTTCATAAACTTTGCCATTCAGAAATTCAAGGAAGAGCTATTTTACGTTTCTATCCAGCTGATTAAAAATTATAAATTAAGGTTGAAAACCTGTGACAATATCTCATTGACATTCATCTCGTCAAAAAAAAAAACACGTCAAATATTACATTTAAAAAAAAAAAAAAACAATTATATGAGAGGTGCGAATTATTATTAATATTATTTTCTTATATGAATATTATTTTATTTTTTATTTAATATTATTATTAATTTTTTAAAAATTTTATTATCAAGTGATACTGTAGATTGATAGTTTGTCATAAGATATATATTATAACACGGTTCGATATTGATTGTAATTGTATATTATAATTCGTACAATTACATTTCCAAATAATTTTCGAAATTAAAAAATATATATTTAGTAATCAGACGTACTTTGTAATGTGTCTGATTAAATTTTCTTCATTTTTGTGACTGTTAAAATCTTGTACGGTTTTATTACTAATGTCTAAAAAAAAAATACTTGTGATCAATGTTCATTCGTATAAGCAAGTAGTTAAAAAAAGAAAAAAAATTGGAAAACAAAAAAAAAAAATATATATAATCAATATCAAAGACGTTGTTATGTCATCTACGAGGATCATAAATCCATTAATTGTTTAATTAAGTCAGTATTTTTACAAAAAAAAAAAGAAGAAAATTATAAAAAAGAAAAATTGTTTTTTTCGATTCAATCTTGATTTAAATTATGTTTTAAATAACGTGTGATACCCATATTATAAATTTTATTTTAAAAGACTGTAATTTTTATTATGATAAATTATATTTTATTATTTTTTTTTTCATTATCGTTTTAAGTATCACTCGTCTATAATTAATAATCAAATATTAATTAGTATAATGTTGAATAATAATTTGAAAAAAATGTATGATGCTGTAGCATTAATTTGTATTATACATAAATTGTCGTATTAAATATAAAAAAAATTGTTTTTTATTAAAATGAAAAAAAAATAAAGTGAATAAAAATTAAAAAAAAAATATATAATTATTAAAATTGTTATTATTTATTTTTTGATATTTAAATTTGTTTATTTATTATTTTTAAAAAAAGTAAAAATTATATTTTATTTTTATAATGTTTATTGTTGTAAAATTTATCATATTTAGGTTCATTTGAGTGAAGTGTTAATGAAATACATTTTATTGTGTAAGTAGGCATTTAAATAATAGAATTTATCATGGAAATATAATAATTGTAAAATGAAATTTAATTATGATATTTACTACAAAACACATTATTATATTTTTCATTTTAATCATGAAATTATATTTATATTTATGATTATCCTTGCTACAAATTGTTTCGTTTTTTCTCTCGAGTTTTAATTTGTCATTTGCCTGATTGAAAATCTCTATTTATGATTTCGAATTATGTCATTGTTCTTAAATAATTAAAATATACAAAAGACGATTTGATAGTCTAGAAAATTAATCAATGTATAATTAAAATATATAAATTTGATTGTTAATTAAATTTTTTTACATACTTACCTCACCGTAACTTTTAAGACACATATTCATAACACCTCCGGCTGATAATTTTTGTGGTGTCTCAGCCATTGCAATAAATAAAACAAGAGCAAGAATTTTTTTTTCATACACTTTATACCAATCTATAATATATGCTTTATCTTTCAACAATTGGCACTGTAATAATTATTTAATTAGTACTTTTACAAAAACTTGTATTTTTTATTTCAGAGAAATTACCGTGTCTTGTAAACATTGTCCAATATAACAATATATAAAAATATTAAAAGATAATGAAAGAACTAATAATACAAAAGTCCAACAACCTAAATAATCACGTGCAGAGGGAGGCTTTCTTATACCATCATGATGTATCATCTTTCATTTTTTCTAAAACGTTAAGTTCACTTGTCTTTTATATCTGGTATTTTTTATTTCTAACAATTGAATTGTTAAAATAAAATTGATTAAAATTTTTAAGAATAAAAAAAAATAACTTGTTGAACAAATTGAGTAATAATATTTATTTATTTTTATATTTATAACAGTGGAAAAAAATATTATATGTGAGTATTCATTGCCGTATTCATAATTAATTATTATTTTTGAGTTAGAATATTTAAACTACACTTCGTAAAATATTCAAGTAGGCAACTGCTGTTTTAATAATTCCACAAAATGTCGAATAACACAAGGGCATTATTTTTCCAGCTGTTAAAGTATTTGGATATTTTGACATTAACAGTATTAAAATAAAATTTTTAGCTATTTTTGGTGGTAATTGATGCCAATTTATCATATATACCGTTGAACCAACGTCTTGAGCCTCATATATGTGATATAATTTAACTAAATTACTATTATTATAATTATTTACTTGAAAATTAAAAATTTAAATATAATAGATTTACCTGTTGTGATAATTTCTCACCTACGTAAGATAGTATAAATATATTAAAAACATAATGTACAAGAACAAACAGATAAGTAATTATACCAATTTTATCTGCTTGTTGAATTTCCTGAAATTACAATTAAACAAATAAAAAATATTTTAATTTTCATATTATACTTAATACATTTTCATGAGAGAATTTTTAAAATAAATTAAAAAAAAAAAATTTTCATACAGTCATAAGATTATACATCAATATACAAATTCCTGTTGTTGAACTTAAGAATTCAAAAAAACAGGCTTCATTTAAAATATTTTCAATTTGTCGAATAAATCTGATTGTTTAAAGAAAAAAAAAAAATGAATAAATAAAAATGAAAATAAAGTTATACAGAAATTTATCTCACGTTAATATTCGTATTTGAAGTTGAACAATTTCAGCGGTTTTTTTATCCATTGTATTATTTTTATTTTGATAAATATCAATAAAATCCAATATTCGTAAATTAACAATATCATATAGTCCACATGAATGTAATACAAATAGAGAAGAAATACTAAATGTTCCAATTGCAACTGTTCCAGCTGTCATGCCACCCATAAATTGCAAAATATCAATAATAAGATGAATTATTTCAGAATTTGATGGTAGTAATGGCTGATAAATGGGATAACTAAATTGTCGAGTTGTTTTATTATGTGGAGTTATAATTCGTGGAGCGGTTATAGGTATTATAATGTGATAAAAAATTATTCCACTTATCAAAAAAACTGTACACATTATAATAATTAACCTGCCTAATTTTGCTTGAATAATCATAGCTTTACGATCTTCATTATTGATTACTATTTGATTCCAATCATATTTCATATGATCTATACAATCACTTATTTTTTTCTTTTTTAATAACAATATTGTATACTTACATAATCCAAGTAAACAAAAATTGATTGGACCGATACATTTAAGCTTTAAATTAATATCATGTTCAGCAATAAATGCATGAAGAGTAATTGGAATAAGTAAAAAACTTATTAAACAATAATATATAATTGTTAGTATTGAAAAAAAAAAATTTGAATTCCATATTCCTAATGGTTTCAAAATCCATCGGCACATTTCAATGCTATACTCTATGTCCGATTGTTTTATCTTTTCAACATCTTGTAATTGTTTAAATTTTCCGAATACTATATTCATTGTTGTTTCTATATAATGTCAGGGTATACTGAAGACATGAACCCTTTTAAATAAGAGAGAAAGAAAGAGAGAGGGAGAGGGAGAGAGAGCCATCGATAAGATAATAGCTATTAATGAACTGAAAAAATTCAACGCATGCGTTTTAAAAGCTCACATCAACCCCGTAAATTTGTTGAATTAGTACTGAAAGAACCACAGAGTGAAACTTGTCTTATGTTCAAGCTTACAGACTTTTTTTTTTTTTTTTTTTTTTGTAGTAAAAGTAAATATTTGTGCTGACTATGTTTTTAATTAAATAATTTCGAAATTGATTTAATAATTAATTAATAATAACAATTAATAAGTTGTAAAAATTTTGATGCAGATATAATATAACATTGAGGTTTGCAAGAGCTGATTCCATAAGATAGCTGAAAAATAATTTGGTGATTTTCCCAGCTGTTTAACAAGTGAAAACAATTAATAAACTTTATTTTTTTATTTGTACAAATTCCAAGTGTATATGTTAATACTTATCCACTTAATTATATTTTATATTCAATTTAATAAATATAATAATTTAAACTACAGCTCGTAAAATATTCAAGTATGCAAGTGCTGTTTTAATAATACCACAAAATGTTGAGTAACACAAGGGTATTATTTTTCCAGCTGTTAAAGTATTTGGATATTTTGATATTAAAAGTATTAATATTAAATTTTTAAGTATTTTCGGCGGTAATTGATACCAATTAATCATACACACTGTTGAACCAACATCTTGAGCCTCATATATGTAATATAATTTAACTAAATTATTATTGGTATAATTATTGAATTGAAAAATAATATTTTAATAGATTTGGATATTTACCTGTTGTGATAATTTTTCACCTATGTAAGAAAGTATAAATATATTAAAAACATAAGATGAAAGAAGAAAAAAATAAGCAATTACTGCAAATTTTTCTGCTTGTTGAATTTCCTAGAATTTAATTAAACAAATCAAATATTTTAATTTTCATAATTGTATATTTTGTTAAGTATTTAATCCTACAGTCATAAGATAAAACAAAATAACACAAATTCCAGTTGTAGAACTCAAAAATTCAAATAAACATGCTTCATTTAAAATATTTTCAATTTGTTGAATAAATCTGAAATAAATAAAAAAATAAAAATGAGGATCAAGTTATACATAGAGAATAGAAATTTATCTCACGTTAATATTCGTATTTGAAGTTCAACAATTTCAGCAGTTTTTTTATTAGATATATTATTACTATTTTGATATTTATCAACAAAATTTAATATTCGTAAATTAACAATATCATATTGTCCACAGGAATGTAATGCAAACACAGCTGAAATACTAAATGTACCAATTGCAATTGTACCAGCTGTAATGCCACCCATTAATTGAACAACATCAATAATTAGATGATTTATAGATTGATATTTTGATGGTATCAATGGCTGATAAACGGGATAACCAAATGGACGAATTGTTTTATTATCTGGAGTTATAATTCGTGGAGCAGTTAAGGGTATTATAATTTGATAAAATATTATACCACTTGCCATAAATATTGTACATATTATAATAATTAACCGACCAAGTTTCGCCTTAGTAATCATAACTTTACGATCTTTTTTATTATTTACCGCTTGATTCCAATCGTAATTTATATGATCTATACAATCACTTATTTCTTTCTTTTTTAATAACAATATTGTGTACTTACATAATCCAACTAAACAAAAATTTATTGGACCGATACATTTAAGTCTTAAATTAATATCATTTTCACCAAAAATTGCATATAAAGTCATTGGAATAAGCGAAAAGATTATTAAAAAATAATACATAATTGTTAATAATGAAAAAAAAAGCTTTGAATTTGATGGCCATACTCCTAACGGTTTCAAAATCCATCGGCACATTTCAGTGCTGTACTCGGATTCTTTTAATTTTTTAACTTCTTGTAATCGTTCAAGTTTTCCGAATACTATATTATTCATTGTTGTTTCTATAGAATACCAGAGTATACTGAAAACATGAATCCTTTTAAATGAGAGAGATAGAAAAAGAGGGAGAGCCATCGATAAAATAATAGCTATGAACAGAAAAAATTTAACGCATGCGTTCTAAAAGCTCACATCAACCCCATGAATTTGTTGAATTAGTATTAAAAGAACCACGGAGTGAAACTTGTCTTATGTTCAAGCTTACAGACTTTTTTTTTTTTTTTGTTAGTTAAAGTAAATATTTGACTATGTTCTTAATTAAATAATTTCGAAATTGATTTAATAATAATTGTTTATACTTGAAATAAATTAATAATAATAATTTAGATGTTGTCACAATTTTATTGCAGGTAATAAAGTGATAAGTAAATATATATAAAAATCAGTTATAATACAACAGTTCGTAGTATATTTAAATATGCCATCGACGATCTAATAACCTAAAATCAAAATAATTTCTATTTAATTAAAATGGATATAATTATTTTTATGGAATTATTTATAAAAATGGAAAAACTTACAGAGCAAAATGAAGCATAAGACAAACTTGTCATTTTACCAGCAGTCAAACTGCATGGATTATTTGAAATTGCCATTATCAAAATTATCCCGCGAGAATTTTTACGTGATAATTCATACCAGTTAATGTTATTGTATGCTGCCCATCCAACTTTTAATCCCTATATTATTATAAATTTTAATAAAAAAATTAATTTATAAATTTTATAATATACTCACCTGTTGTGTCAACATTTCTCCGATATAGCAAAAAATAAATATATTAAAAGTAAATGAGATCTATAGATAATGAAAAAAAAAAAATTATTTGAATTAAAAATTTATATCATTAGATTGTTACTTAAAGAAAAAAATATGCAAGTTACTTAAATATAATTTACCAGTAGAACACAGTAGGTAATTGTTGATATTACTTCAGCTTTCTCAAATTCCTAAAATTTTTCTATGCATTAATATATTTATAAATAATATAAATAAATATATATTTAAATTCTCACGTACACTCATGAAATAATAAACAAGCATACAAATATTAAATGTACATCCAAGAAATTCAATTAAATTTAATTCATTCAATATTTCTTCAACACGAACAATAAATCTAAAAATAAAAAATTCAAAACTTATTGAATTAATTATTATTTTGATGAGTTATAAATGAAATAAAATATTTACTTTTACCGTAAGGTACGAAGATGACGTTCAATTATATCAGCCATTTTTTTTTTTAGCACATCATCAATATTATGATTGAGATCAACAAAATTATCTAATCGTGAAATGACAATTTTCAATTGTCCACATGCATGGAATGCAAAGACTGCTGCAAGACTACATGCACCAATTGTGATGCTGTACATGACAAATCCAGCAAACCATTGTAACGTGAAAACAATTTGATAATTTGGTGTTTCTTGAGCAGAAAATAGTGGATCATAAACTGGATATGTAAGTGGTTTAATTGTTTTATTGTCAGACGTAACAAAACTACCCACTGCAAATGGCATTATTGTATGATAAAAAAAACCACCTCCATACATAAATGCAGCACAAATAATTGTTATAAAACGACCTTTCCCAGCATTTTCTAACATGATATTTTCATCATCAATTAATTGAACTTGTCTCCAGTCATGATAAATATGTTTAAAACAATTATAAATGTCTTTTTTTCTTGTCACTAAAAAACTAAATTTACTTATTGCCATTAAACAAAAACTCAATGGACCAATCATTTTCATTTTAATACGTGGGTCCCTCTCATTAATAAAAGTATGAAGACTACATGGTACAATTAAAAATAAAATTAAAAAATAACACATAAATATCAATACAGTTGATGATATTTTATTAATAATATTTTTGTTATTTTCATTTGTCCAAATCCCCAGTGGTGTTAATACCCAACGACTCAATTCTGTACAGTACTTTATATTCAACTTGGATTTTTCAGCCGATACCGAGACCCCTTCTAATATCATTGATTTATTTTTCATATTGGTTCGGTAGGAGATTCACGTTATACTGAATTAAGCAAACCTTTTTATTATAAACTTAAGCGTGCGCGCTGATATTTTTTTTTTCTTTATCCATTTCTTTTCCTCGAAGATATAGAGCGGGAGGAATTTTTAAAATTACTTGGAAATGAAACACATGGTCGTTTTTTATTTTAGTTTTGTAGAAAGCTTATTCATGCTGCACGCTATCTGTTTTATTATTAATAAAATTTCATTCGCGATTCACCTAAAACTTAGTGTTGCGACGACTCATAAGAACAAAAGAAAAAAGAGCGATATATGCGGTACTTTCTTTTATAAAAATGGTTAAGAATATAAAACAATATTGTCATGGAACATAAATTTTTTTATTGTTTAAATAAAAGTTGCGTTCATTAGTACGAACATTTTTATCAATATAAAAGCAAGATAATGGTGATTATTACAAGAAATTAAAGTGCTAAAAATATTGTGAGTATATTCGGTCCTATTAAATTTTTATAAAACAACAGACCGTAAAATATTTAAATACGCCATTGCTGATTTGATAACCTGATAAATTAATGAATTACTAATTAATAAAAAATAAACTAATAGTATATTGTCACAAATTAATCGGGCATAATAAATATTGATAAAAAAAAAAAACTTACAGAACAAAATGTAGCATATGACAAACTTGTCATTTTACCTGCAGTCAAGCTGCAAGGACAATTAGACATTGCCATTATCAAAATTAATCCTCGAGAATTTTTTGTTGTTAGTTCATACCAATTCATGTTGTTATATGCTGCCAAGCCAAGTTTTTTTCCCTATACATTTAATAAAATATATAATTTTTTAATATTAAAATAGATTTATCTATTGTATGTACATATTTTTAGTTGAATTACTTACTTGTTGTGTCAACATTTCCCCTATGTAGCAAAATATAAATATATTAAAAGTAAATGAAACCTGGTAACAATATAAAAACATATTTTGTTTAAAAAATATTTCATTAATTGATTGTTTATTTAAAAAAAAGGTTTAAATATCAAAATTAATTTACCAGTAAAACACAGTAGGTGATTGTCGATATTGTTTCAGCCTTTTCAAATTCCTAAAATACTTGATCAATCAATATTTATTGTATTTAATAAATTATTTTAATTATACATATGAATAATGAAAAAAATTATTCATCATACAAATATACAATGACTTACGTACACTCATAAAGTAATAAACAAGCATACAAATATTAAATGTACAGCCGAGAAATTCAATTAAATTTAATTCATTCAATATATCTTCAACACGTAAAATAAATCTAAAAATAATAACAGAAAATTTATTATTTCATTGATTAGAAAAACAAATTAAAAAAGTTTTATTTTGACCTTATTGTGCGAAGATGAAGTTCAATTATAACACCCATTTTATTTTTTAACACATCATCATAATTATGATTTCGATCAACAAAATTATCTAGTCGTGAAATGACAATTTTCAATTGTCCACATGCATGAAATGCAAATACGGCTGCAAGATTACATGCACCAATTGTAATGCTGTACATGATAAATCCAGAAACCCATTGTAATGTAAAAACAATTTGATAATTTGGTGTTTCTTGAGCAGAGAATAGTGGATCATAAACTGGATATGTAATTGGTTTAATTGTTTTATTGTCAGCCGTAACAATACTACCCACTGCAAATGGCATTATTGTGTTATAAAAAAAACCACCCCCATACATAAATGCAGCACAAATAATTGTTATAAAACGACCGGTCCCAGCATTTTCTAACATGATATTTTCATCATTAATTAATTGAACTCGTCTCCAATCATGACAAATATGTTTAAAACAATTATAAATATCTTTTTTTCTTGTCACTAATAAAAAATATTTACTTAATGCCATAACACAAAAACTTAAAGGACCAATTGCTTTCATTTTAAGATGTATATCTTTTTCACTAATAAACGTATATAAACCGCAAGGCACCAGCGAGAAACAAATAATAAAATAGCACATAAATATCAATACAATTGATAATATTTGATTAATAATATTTTTGTTATTTTCATTTGACCAAATTCCAAGTAGTGTTAATACCCAACGACTCAACTCTGTACTATACTTAATATTTGCTGGGATACTTTGGGATTTATTTTCCATGTCTGTTGGATTGGTGATTCACGTCATACTATAATTTAATTACAGGTAAAGTTTCAGTCGGAACTCTGTAAATGCAGGCGCTTGCGCTGGTAGAGTTTTTTTTTTATCCTTTCTTTGAAGACATTAAGAGGGTGGAGTTTTTTTTTTTTTTAAATTACGTAGAATTAAAACACCCGTCGGTTTTTATTATTTTCCCCTAACACTCATTTTTTTTTTTTTGCACGTTGTCTTTTATAATTTATACATTAATCTATACAAACTTACCCTTTACTTTTTAATACTACGTATTGCATTTTTTTTTCTTTTCTCACAATTGCTGGAAAAAAAAAAAATGAAAAGAATTGTTCGGTTCGATAACAAATATAGTACAGGATAAAATTATTTGCTCGCGTTCAAAGTGTTGAATATTTTTATTCTGTCATCATTTTATTTGATTATAAAATAATTGTTCGATTGCTCAATTTATTTGAGACTATATATTATTTTCATTTCTGTATATGTAAGTACTGTCTATTTATCGTTGGTTTATATTAAACCATTGTACGAATAAAATTCAAATATGCTGCTGATGTTTTAATAACCTGTGAAGATTTAATTAAAATCACTCGAAAAATTATTGATAAAAATATAATTATCTTCATACTGACATGTGCAAAACCAACGATTGACACATCAAATAATTTTCCAGCCGATAATGTGGATGGTTGATTTGCTCTGACCATTATCACCATCAAATCAAGAACCATTTTTTTTGGTAAATTATACCAATCAAGATTATAAGTGCACTCACTAATTTTTAAACTCTAAAATCCAAAAAATAAAATTAATATAAAAATATAATTTTAATATTATATTCGCTTCTATATTCAAAGGACCATTTCCATATAAAATTTACCTATTAAAATTTTTTTAAAAATCAGATAAATAAAATTAGTTAAATTATTCAATTAATCAATAATTTTTCATTTCCATTTAAATTACTAAATTTTTTTTTTCGAATGGTCCCACTCAAAAATTATCTTTCACAAAAATACCATTTCTTTAAGACGTTCTCCAATATAAGATATGATAAATACATTGACAAATATACTTGTTAAAAGCATAAAATACGTGATTAATCCAAAAACATCGCCATCAGTCCACTCTAAAAGTACACCATACTCCAAAAAACAAATAACTACTGTGCAACCAGCCATTTCCGATAAGAAAACAATATTCAATGATTTTTCAAGTAGACCAGCATAGCTGGAAATATATTTAATATCATGTAAATAATTTGAAAAATATTGTAAACAATTTATATAGGTATAATTACAAAAAAATTCTAACTATATTGCTTGATTGTGTTTGTCAATAACAGCAGCAAGATTATCATTAAATTGTCCTTCAATTGATGATTCAAGAATATACTTTAAATGACGTTGGACAATTTCAAATAGACAACATGCATGCATAATATAAGCTGCAATTAATGAATATATACCACAATTAGTTGATAACAAAAGACTACTCATTATTATTTGTCCAACAAATAGCATCTCATAACCCGGTGAATCTTGAGGTACCCAAAAAATATATTCACTTGGATATGGTAGTGGTATTAGTGTTGAATTATCTGGCATAATTATTTTTGGTGCTATTAATGGCATGACAATGTGATATGGTAATGCACCACCATACAATAAACTCAAATATGCTACAGTAAATATTCTACCAATTTTAGCATTTTTAATCATTATTTTTCTATCCTCGTCAGAAGCGATATCACGCCAGCTGTCTTCCAGCTCTTTGAGACACCAGCGTAGCTGTTTTTTATTTATAATCATAGTCCAAAATTTTATCAATGCCAGAGAATTAAAAACCTGAGCAGCAATTATTTTCATTAGACGTGTTAAATCCTCAGCAACGAAATAAGTATAAATTAAATGTGGCACTAGTACAAATAACATTAAACTAAATATACAAATTATTTGTATGTTCACTAATATTTTACTTATTGTCGTATCACTTCCATGTAATGGATAAATACCAATTGGTTTCAATAAAGTACGAGAAATTTTAACAACATAATCAATATCATTTTTATAATTATAATTTTTATATTTTACATCACGTGAATAATTATTACGTTTTTTTTTAATTATTGTATTAGCTGGTGTAGTATTTTCAAACATGATTTTTTTTTCTTTTCAAGAACTGACTGGTGTGGATTTGGAAATTCAATTGACAAAATATATATTTTTATACCATACATTCACCCTTACACACAGTCATTACTAATAATTTATTCATGGAAACTTTACTTTGTAAAACAACTTGAGTTTTATTTTTTTTTTCTTTCAATTTTTTCCTGATGTTTCTATATTTGTATGTTGACGATGAAATTTTAAGCATCAATTTAAACTTTTGACAACTTTAAATTTGCTATAAAGGTTTTTTAATTTTTCATCTGTTCTTTGAAAACATTACCAAACTTTGAAACTCACAAAGAGTAGAAGTTTTTTTTTTTAAATTACGTAGACCTAAATCGCATGTCTGTTTTATTTTAATGTCGTGTTGCTCAATGTCTTTCAATTTCATCCATAGACAGACACGTTATTTTGGATATTACCTATTATGGTTTTTAATAAAGCGACAAATCGTTTGTTCAGTAATAATAATAATAATAATAATAATAATAATAATAATAATAATAATAATAATAATAATAATGACAATTACTATTAAATTACTATTAAATAAGCTATTAACAAAATTCTTCATACTTATCTGTAAAATAATTTTATTTATTTGTTACTTATCATTCGCCGATGGACAATTAATAAGATGAGTAGAAAAATATTCATATAAGTTTATAGAATATACATTAACAGTTTTTAAATATTAAAATATAAAAAGAATAAAGTGTCATTTGTATACCAAGACTTTATTGGACTGAGACATCACATTATAATTATTTTTCTATATAATACAAATGTCGATTACAAAAAAATCAAAAAATAGAACGAACGATTAACATTGTGTTTTGTGGTAATATAAAAAAATATTGTTATTCTTTGGGTTTTAATAATTTTTTATAAAACTGTAGTTCGTAAAATATTTAAATACGTCATGGCAGTTTTAATGACCTGAAATTTAAGTATTTATTAATGAATGTAGTTTTTTTTTTTTTTTCAATGATTCAATTATTTACATATATTTTTAATAACATACACAAGCAAATGAAGCGTAAGATAGATTCACCATTTTTCCAGCACTTAAACTGCATGGATAATTTGACATAGCTGCTATCAATATTAATCCTCGTGAATTTTTTGTTGTTAGCTCATACCAATTTACATTATTATATACTGCTGCACCAACTCTTTTTCCCTTTAATTTATATTTAAATATCAAAATAAATTAATTCATAAATTCTATAATATTTACTTACTTGTTGTGTCAACATTTCACCGATATAACAGAAAATAAATATATTAAAAGTGAATGAGACCTATTAAAAATGAAAAAAAAAAATATCTTTATTATTTTTTAATCTTTATAAATTTATTGTTTCGTTGAAAATATATTTTTAAAAATTAAATAAAAATACATTACCAACAACACACAGTAGGTAATTGTTGATATTGCTTCTGCATTTTTTAATTCCTAAAATTATCCATCAATTATTATTTGTTAGACAGATTATTTTAATGACAAATATTTAAAAAAATGTACCTACCGTCATAAAGTAATAAACGACCATACAAATTATAAACGTGCAGCCAAGAAATTCAATCAAATTAATTTCATTTAATAATTTTTCAACACGTATAATAAATCTGAAAAATAAAAACATATAAATTCATATAATTATTTCATTAAAAAAAGAAAGAAAAATAATTTTTTTTACCGCAATGTTCGATTATGACATTCAATTATATAAGCCATTTTATTTTTCAGCACACTATCAATATTATTATTGTTATTATTATCATCATTAACAGCAAAATTGTCTAAACGATAAATAATAATTTTTAGTTGACCACAAGCATGTAGCGCGAAAACTGCCGAAAGATTGCATGCCCCAATCGTGATGCTATACATAACGAAACCAGAAAACCATTGTAATGTCAAAACAATTTGATAATTTGGTGTTTCTTGAGCAGAAAATAGTGGATCATAAACTGGATATGTAAGTGGTTTAATTGTTTTATTGTCAGGCGTAACGAAACTACCCACTGCAAATGGCATTATTGTATTATAAAAAAAACCACCGCCATACATAAATGCAGCACAAATCATTGTTATAAAACGGCCTGTCCCAGCATTTTCTAGCATGATATTTTCATCATTAATTAATTGAACTTGTCTCCAGTCATGATAAATATGTTTAAAACAATTATAAATGTCTTTTTTTCTTGTCACTAATAAAAAATATTTACTTAATGCCATAAAACAAAAAATCAACGGACCAATTGTTTTTATTTTAAGATTTATATCTTTTTCACTGACGAACATAAATAGACTACATGGTACGAGTGAAAAACAAATAATAAAATAACACATAAATATCAATACAATTGTTAATATTTGATTAATAATATTTTTGTTATTTTTATTCGACCAAATTCCGAGTATTGTTAATACCCAACGACTCAATTCCGTACTATACCTAATATTTTTTCTAGCCGATGCCGGGATACTTTGGGATTTATTTTTCATATTTGTTGGATTGGTGTTTCACGTGATACTAAATTAAACACATGTAAAATTTTATTCGGAACCCTGTAAATGCAAGCGCTTGCGCTGATAGAATTTTTTTTTTTTTCATCTTTTCTTTGAAGAGGGTGGAGTTTTTTTTTTTTTAAATTACATGGAACTAATACACCTGTTGGTTTTATTTTAATTTTTTCTTTCAATTTCATCTATAGACAAACACGCTATTTTAAATTTTACATATTATGGTTTTTATTAAAGCGATATTTCGTTTGTTCAGTAATATAATAAAATAACAACGTATCACTCCGAAATATGTTATTAAAAAAATTCGACTTACTTACCGGCAGTCAAAGTGCACGGGTAATTTGACATAACTGCTATCAAAATTAATCCTCGAGAATTTTTACGTGATAATTCATACCACTTGATGTTATTGTATGCTGCCCACCCGACTTTTTTACCCTATATTATTATAATAAATTTCAATAAAAAAATTAATTTATAAATTTTATAATATACTTACTTGTTGTGTCAACATTTCGCCAATATAGCAAAAAATATATATATTAAAAGTAAACGAGATCTATTAACAATTAAAAAAACCGAAAAAAACAATATATATCATTTACAAGTTTCATCAAGTGATTGTTTTGTTAAAAATATAATGAAAAAATTTGAATATAAATATATTACCATGAAAGAACAATAAGTAATTGATGATACTACTTCTGAATTTTTTAAATCCTAAAATTCGCCATCAATCATTATACTATTTGTTTGACAGATTATTTTAATTTCATATATATATAAAAAAAATTCACCTACGATCAAAAAATAATAAACAGCCATACAAATTATAAATGTGCAGCCGAGAAATTCAATTAAATTAATTTCATTTAATAATCTTTCAACCTGTAAAATAAATCTAAAAAATAAGAAAATAAATTATGTACTAATATTTTTATGATGCATTCTTTGAAAGAAAAAAGAAATTTACCCTAATATGCGAAGATGTCGTTCAATTATGACAGCCATTTTATTTTTTAACACATCATCGAAATTATGATTTCGATCGATAAAATTATCTAAATGTGAAATGACAATTTTCAATTGACCACATGCATGGAATGCAAAGACTGCCGCAAGACTACATGCACCAACTGTAATGCTACACATAAAAAAACCAGAAAACCATTGTAACGTAAAAACAATTTGATAATTTGGTGTTTCATGAGCAGAAAATAGTGGATCATAAACTGGATATGTAAGTGGTTTAATTGTTTTATTGTCAGCCGTAACAAAACTACCCACTGCAAATGGCATTATTGTATGATAAAAAAAACCACCTCCATACATGAAGCCAGCGCAAATAATTGTTATAAAACGACTTTTCCCAGCATTTTCCAACATGATATTTTCATCATCAATTAATTTAACTTGTTTCCAGTCATGATAAATATGTTTAAAACAATTGTAAATGTCTTTTTTTCTTGTCACTAATAAACTAAATTTACTCAATGCCATTATACAAAAACTCAATGGACCTATCATTCTCATTTTGATACTTGAATTTTTTTCACTAATAAATGTATGAAGACTGCATGGTACAATCAAAAATAAGATTGACAAATAACAAATTAATATCAATATAATTGATAATATTTTATTAATAATATTTTTGTTATTTTCACTTGTCCAAATCCCCAGTGGTGTCAATACCCAATGAGTCCATTCTGTACTGTACTTTATATTTAACTTAGATTGTCTAGTTGATACCAAGACTGTTTTTAATATATTTTTTTTTTTCATATTGGTTCGGTAGATGATTCACGTTATACTAAATCAAGCATAGGTAAAATTTTATTCGGAACCCTGTAAATGCAAGCGCGTGCGCTGATAAAAATTTTTTTTTTCATATTTTCTTTGAAGAGGGTGGAGTTTTTTTTTTTTTTAAATTACATGGAACTAATACACCTGTTGGTTTTATTTTAATTTTGTCTTTCAATTTCATCTATAGACAAACACGCTATTTTAAATTTTACATATTATGGTTTTTTTATTAAAGCGACATAGCGTTTGTTCAGTAATACAATGAAATAGAAACGTATCACTATGGAATATGCTGTTAAAAAAATTTTACTTACTTGTGTTTTTAAAATACTTTTAATTATACTATAGTTGACTACGGTTCTCTATAAATTTATAGCAAATACATTCGTTATTTAAATTCGACTCCTTCTTGACATTATGATTATTTTTCTTGATAAGACGAAAGTTAGCTACAGAAAAAAAAAAATTATAATACAAACAATTAGACAATCGGTTAACATGGTGTATCGCGGTCTTATAAAAAATATCGTGATTCCTTGGTTTTAATAGTTTTTTATAAAACTGTAGTTCGTATAATATTCAAATACGTCATGGCAGTTTTGATGACCTGAATTTTAAGTATTAATTAATAAATGTAGTTATTTTTTTCAAATGATTTAATTATTTATATATATTTTTAATAACATACAGAAGCAAATGAAGCGTATGATAAATTGACCATTTTGCCAGCACTTAAACTGCAAGGACAATTAGACATTGCCATTATCAAAATTAATCCTCGGGAATTTTTTTTTGATAGTTTATACCACTGATTGTTATTATATGCTGCCCAACCAACTTCTTCACCCTTTATTATTATCAATTTCAATACATGGATCTTTTAAATTAATGGATTAATTTATAAATTTTATAATATACTCACTTGTTGGGTCAACATTTCACCGATATGACAAAAAATAAATATATTACAATTAAATGAGACCTATTGATAATGAAAAATAAATATTTATATTTATTTTTTTAGTGATTATCAATAAATTATTTCGTTGAAAATATATTCAAAAAAATTTAATATAAATACATTACCAGCAATACACAGTAGGTGATTATTGATATTGCTTCTGCATTTTTTAATTCCTAAAATTCTCCATCAATCATTTGTTTGACAGATTATCTCGATTATAAATATTTTCAAACATGTACCTACCGTCAAAAGATAATAAACACATAGACAAATCATAAACGTGCAGCCAAGAAATTCAATTAAATTAATTTCATTTAATAATTTTTCAACACGTACAATAAATCTGAAAAAATATAAGTACATAAATTAAAAATAATTTCAATCAAAAGAAAAAAAAAAAAATTTTTATTCAACCTTAATGTGCGAAGATGAAGTTCAATTATATCAGCCATTTTTTTTTTTAACACATCATCAAAATTATGATTTCGATCAATAAAATTATCTAAACGTGAAATGATAATTTTCAATTGACCACATGCATGAAATGCAAATACAGCTGCAAGACTGCATGCTCCAAATGTAATGCTACACAAAAAAAAACCGGTAAACCATTGTAATGTAAAAACAATTTGATAATTTGGTGTTTCTTGAGCAGAAAATAGTGGATCATAAACTGCATATGTAAGTGGTTTAATTGTTTTATTGTCAGCCGTAACAAAACTACCCACTGCAAATGGCATTATTGTGTTATAAAATAAACCACCACCATACATAAATGCAGCACAAAGAATTGTTATAAAACGACCTCTTTTAGCATTTTCCAACATGATATTTTCATCATTAATTAATTGAACTCGTCTCCAATCATGATATACATGTTTAAAACAATTGTAAATGTCTTTTTTTCTTTTCACTAAAAAACTAAATTTACCTATTGCCATAACACAAAAAGTTAAAGGACCAAGTGCTTTCATTTTAAGACTCATGTCTTTTTCACTAAGAATAGTATGAAGACTGCAAGGTATAAGTAAAAAAAAATTTGAAAAATAACACATAATTATCAATGCAGTTGATAATATTTTATCATTGATAGTTTTTTTATTTTCATTTGTCCAAACTCCAAGTGCTGTTAATACCCAACGAGTCAACTGTGTACTGTAATTTATATTTTCTTTAGTCGATACTTGAATACTTTGGGATTTATTTTTCATATTTGTTGGATTGGTAATTCACGTTATACTAAATTAAGCACAGGTAAAGTTTTATTTGGAACCCTGTAAATGCAAGCGCTTGCGCTGATAGAATTTTTTTTTTTTTCATCTTTTCTTTGAAGAGGGTGGAGTTTTTTTTTTTTTTTAAATTACATGGAACTAATACACCTGTTGGTTTTATTTCAATTTTTTCTTTCAATTTCATCTATAGACAAACACGCTATTTTAAATTTTACATATTATGGTTTTTATTGAAGCAATATATCGTTTGTTCAGTAATACAATGAAATAAAAACGTATCACTATATGGAATATGCTGTTAAAAAAATTTCACTTACTTATTTATAAAATAATTTTAATTATACTATAGTTGACTACGTTATTTATATAAATTTATAGGATATATATATATTACCGAGGTTATTTAAATTTGACTGCTACTTGACATTATAATTATTTTTCTTGATAAGACAAATGTTAACTACAGAAAAAAAAACAAACAAACAAACAAACAATACATTATTATTTCACTTGAATAGAGCTCTCTTTTTTACAAGTCACAACAATGATACTACAGGATAGAATTTTCTCTCAAGATTAAAGTGTTAAATATTTTTATTCTGTCATCATTTTATTTGGTCATATAAAACAACTATTTCAACTTTAACTATATTATTTTTATTTCTCTAAGTTTTATATGTTATCGATGTTTATTTATCGTTCACTAATCAAACCATTGCACGAATAAAATTCAAATATGCTGCTGAAGTTTTAACAACCTGTAAAAATTTAATAACCATCACTTGACAATACAACGACAAATTAATTAAATAATTATTGGAAAAATATAATATAATAATCTTTATACTGACATCGGCAAAACCAACCAACGACAAATCAAATAATTTTCCAGCTGATAATGTAGATGGTTGATTTGCTCTGACCATTATCACCATCAAATCGAGAGCCATTTTTTTTGGTAAATTATACCAATCAAGATCATAAGTGCATTCACCAATTTTTAAACTCTAGAATCCAAATAATAAAATAGATATAAAAATATAATTAAAACAAATATTTTTCTATTCAAGAGACCACTATCATATTTAAAATTTAGCTGTTAAAATTTTTCGATGGCATACCATTTCTTTGAGACGTTCTCCGATATAAGATATAATAAATACATTGACAAATATACTTGTTAAAAGCATAAAATAAGTGGTTAATCCTAAAACATCACCATCACCCCACTCTAAAAGGACACCATACTCCAAGAAGCATATAATTACTGTGCAGCCAGCCATTTCCGATAGAAAAACAATATTCAATGATTTTTCAAGTAGACCAGCATAGCTGGAAATATATTTAATATCATGTAACTATAATTTTAAAAATATATAAAAAACAATTTATATATAGTTATAAAAAAATTCTAACTATATTGCTTGATTGTGTTTGTCAATAACAGCAGCAAGATTATCATTAAATTGTCCTTCAACTGATGATTCAAGAATATACTTTAAATGACGTTGGACAATTTCAAATAGACAACATGCATGCATAATATAAGTTGCAATTAATGAATATATGCCACAATTTGTTGATAATATAATACTACTGATGAGTATTTGTCCAACAAATAACATCTCATAACCAGGTGAATCTCGAGGTACCCAAAAAATATATTCACTTGGATATGGTAATGGTATTAGTGTTGAATTATCTGGCATGATGATTCGTGGTGCTACCAATGGCATGATTATATGATATGGCAATGCACCACCATATGACAAACTCAAATATGCTACAGTAAATATTCTACCGATTTTAGCATTTTTAATCATTATTTTTCTATCCTCATCAGAAGCAATATCACGCCAGCTGTCTTCCAGCTCATTGAGACACCAGCGTAGCTGTTTTTTATTTATAATCATAGTCCAAAATTTTATCAATGCCAGAGAGTTAAAAAATTGAGCAGCGATTATTTTTATTAAACGTTTTAAATCCTCAGCAACGAAATAAGTATAAATTAAATGTGGTGCTAGTAAAAATAACATTAAACTAAATATACAAATTATTTGTATGTTTACTAATATTTTACTTATTGTTGTATCACTTCCATGCAATGGATAAATTCCGATTGGTGTTAATAAAGTACGAGATATTTTAACAACATAATCAATGTCATTTTTGTAATTATAATTTTTATATTTTACATCACGTAAATAATTATTACGATTTTTTTTTGTTATAGTATTAGCAGGTGTAGTATTTTTAAACATAGTGAAATGATTTTTTTTTTTTTTTCTTTTCAAGAACTGACTGGTGTGGATTTGAAAATTCAATTGACAAAATATATATTTTTATACCATACATTTACCCTTACACACTGCAGTCATTACTAATAATTTATTAAAGCAAATTATACTTTGTAAAACAACTCGAGTTTTATTTTTTTTCTTTCAATTTTTTTCTGATGTTTCTATATTTGCATTTTGATCATAAAATTTTAAACAGCAATTTAAACTTTTGATAACTTTAAATTGGTCTATTACAAAAATTTGCAGTTAAAGTTTATTTTTCTACGAAAAGAAAAAAACTATTAAGTAAAAATACACGTGGTATAAACAGACTTGCTTTCTCATGAACAAACATTTTAAATTTTTCGGTTTTATTTGCTTTGGAAGCAATGCAAACAGTTTCGATAATCTTTATGTTTATTTATCCTGATAAATCTATAATATACACTTGATGTATTTTTTTTCCCACTGGCCGTTAATGATTGGAGAAAAAATATCAATGTTGATTTCTACTTGTGATATGATAAGACATATTTTTCATATATTCGATACTTGTAATTCATTTTTTATATTAATTTTTTTTCAAAAGTTGTCATTGTGAAGAAATAACGACTAGATAAATCTCTTTGTTCATCAAAGTAAATTAGTTTTTAATTATTTATTTATTTTTTATTGCAATGAGCAAAGATGGTGTGTTTTAATTTTATTAGCATGGATTATATTATTTATTCTTTTAAATGCTGTTTAAACACTTGTGATTAATTTATTTTTTTTTTTTTTTCATTAAAATTTATAGGTGCGTTATGGAAGTGGCAAAAAGGAACATGTGAAATGGTCATTGGTGAAATACTTGGTACAGGTATATTAATATTCATTGGATGTATGGGATGTATTGGAACAATGGGTGCATCACCACCACCACCAATGCAAACAGCATTGACATTTGGCCTGACAGTCAACATGATCATAATGGTGCGTTATAAAAATTAAATACAATAATTAATCCGAGTTTATCAGCCGATTTTTAAAACTAAATTTTTATGAATTTGATAAACAATTTAATAAGTATTTTATATTCCTTTTCAAGATGCTCGGTCATATAAGTGGTGCCCATCTAAATCCTGCAGTGACAATTGGAGCTGTTATCATTGGACTTAAAAGTATACCAACTGGTATTGCTTACATTGTTGCACAAATAATTGGTGCAATAATTGGCTATGGATTGTTGATGGTAAATATTTATAAAATATTTAATAAAAATATATTTTGATAATGTTTTTCTTTCCCTTTTTTAATTACAGGCTGTAACTCCACCTGCACTATTTAATGATGGCATTAAAAATTCAACAGTACCACTTTGTGTTACAGTTATACATCCTGAAGTATCAATAGCTCAAGCAATTATCATTGAAGCACTTTGTACAGCTTGTATACTATGTACAGCTTGTGCAACATGGGACAAAAGATGTGCTCATACAACTGATTCAACTGCAATACGTTTTGGATTTGCTGTTGCTGGAATATCATTTGCAGCTAGTCCTTACACCGGTTGCAGCATGAATCCAGCACGTACTTTTGGACCTGCACTTTGGAATAATGCATGGAATCATCAATGGGTAATTTATCTATTTTATTATATACAATTATTTACTTTTTTTTATCACAAAATTCCAATATAAATCATTATTGTTTTTGTCGAGATTTTATATTTTTACAACAAGTTAAAAATCATTGTTTATACAATTGATATTGATAAGACATATAACACTTTATAAATTTATCATTTCTTATTTTTTTATTCTTCAGGTTTATTGGATTGGTCCAACAGTTGGTGCTTTATTAGGTACTTATACTTACCAAATATTTTTTGGTCTTCCATCAAAAAAATTTCGACATGATGAACCAACTGAACTATCAATCATCGATGAAAAAGGAGCTTATCAATTGCCATCAGAATAATAACTCTAATTATTTTTTTATTATTATTAAACTGATTCAGTATTTACGGTTTATTAAATTTTTTAAATTATTACATATTTTTATAATTATGTATACAAATTGTTGTCTGTTATAAATGATCATATATATAATAAATAATGTTATTAAAAATTATAAATAATTTTTTTCATTTACTTTATTTACTACTTAACATTTTAAATATAATTATTAATTAACTACATGTAGAATTATTTTTTAATAAAGGAATTTGAGTTGATATCAAGTGATCCTACCTTTACCAAGAATTTTTAAATTAATATTTTATCAACAGTATGTATTTTAGCAATTGCACAAGAGTATATACAAATTGTAAAAAACATTTTTGTACCATCAGTGATCTACTTTATTTTTCGTTGGTATTTTGTAATTGGATTCAAGTGGTCTTGCTCAACATTGATCTCTCAACTCTCTCTCAACGTAAATACGTAGTTACAATTTTGTGGATCAAGGAAATCAAGTCTGATAGTACAACATAGTTGTCCTTGAACTTGAAGGTAAACAAAACAAACTGGGCTTGACGCCGGCTCCATGTTTATCAACATACTGCGCACAATAATATAAGCCGGCTGCATGAAATTTTTTAAGGGCCTTCTTCTTTTACATAACTCACTGTCATTATGATTATTATTTTTTTTTTTTATTGAATGAATTATTCAATATGACAGAAGCTGTTTCTTACATAAAATTTCAAGACAAATATTTACCTATATAAATTTTATAAAGCAAAAAAAAAAATGTAATATTTATATTCGATGATAGTATTGGATAAATTAAAGAAATTTTAAATGGAAAATTTGACAAGTAGTAATTTTAATTAGTAAATTATTCAAATGAAAATTGCAGTATCGTAGAAGATTCTAGAAATAATTTTCAGGTCATAAGCAGACAGTGATCAATAAACCCGGGCCAATGGTATCAAATGGAACATTCCGGGTCTTAAAACTGCATCTGCGCAAACTGCATAATATTTAAAAATAAATAATTGATTAATTAAAAATCATTATGATTAAAATATAAAATTTATAGCTATATGAAAAATATTTATAGCTCAAGACAATTCACGCATGCAGTTGTTGTTTTTGATATTTTTTTAATACTGTCATCGGAAATATTGATAAATTAAATATTTACAAAAATTCAAATGACATAAAATAATAAGGAAATTATACAAATTATTATGAATATTGTTAAAATATAAAAACTGCATATAATCACTTGCATAGCAACGAAAATAATATTCCTTCCTTCTAGAATAAAACGCAATAGAGTTTATTGATTCTCAGCTCCTAGAACATTCTAGAACTATTATTTTTTCTCATTTAAAAAAATTTTAATTAAATAAAATTAACAGAGCTTTAAAAATATACATCTAAATTCATTTTTATCTCAATAATTTGTCTGTTATTCACCTATGTACTACTAAGTTCAAAAATAAAAAATAAACAAACAAGTGTTTTTCTTTTTTTTAAATTAAATATTCAAAATTAAATTGACTATCATTAAATTTATAAAAAAAATATAAAAATAGATGATATTTATAAACAAAAAAAATGCCAATTAGTATTAAAAATATATTTTTGTTCTTATAAAAAAACCACGCGTTGGGTATAATTTTTTTTTTGGAGTAAAATAAAAATTGCTGCGCAACAAAATAAGACGGTTAAATGTCGTTGTTATTTTTTTCGGTCTAAAGAAAAGCGTAATAAGGTTTTTTATTTCGCTGATGGCTGTTGAAAATATATGTGTATACCAACACAATTATAAACACCGGTTACGTGACAGTTGGAGATAGGATGTATACATCGCGATAAAATGATGGTGGGGCTTGGCGAACGTGCCAGAATCCTCGTCCGCACCGGGCCCGATCAATACTAACAATAATATTATAAAAACATTTAAAAAAAAACAATACAAAATTGTTTATTGTTAAATTAAAATTAACTATGATATTTAAAATAATTTTAATGATAATTTGACAATTTTTTTTTGAAAAATCATTGGTTTCTTTTATGGGTAATTGATGTTGTGCGCAGTTATTTACTCAAGGGCTATTGGCAGGGCGTCGTGTATATTTTTGTTCTAGAAGCAACTATTACGCCGCAACAGAGCTATATAAAGCCGGCCGGTTTGCCGAGAGCAGCATTCAATAACAAACCATCGTTGTGATTTCATCTCTTGATAAATTTAAAAAACTTATAAATAAATATTTTAATATTTTTTAAATATTGTTGTGACTAAAATAATACGGTTTACGATGTAGAATTGGAGAAAACGGTGCGGACCGTGACATTTACCCGTAAGTTTTTATTGTTTTTTTACTAATTAATTTTTTTTTTTTTAATAAAATTTATCATTCAAATTGGAGTAAAAAGTGAAAATAATTCAATTTTATTATCTAGTTATTTATTTTGTCAAACAAAAATTTATCTAATCAGAAAAAATAACATAATTACATAATTTTTTTTTTTTTTTATATTCGAATTTTAAATTAATATTCATTTTTATTAATAAATTCACATCAACTGTTATTGTTAGCATTAAAAATTACAGAAATTTATCAAATAATAATTTTTATTTTTTTGTTAACATTTTGTTAATTTTTAAATATTTAAATATATTATTTTTCTTCTGTAGTTATAATGTGTTTAGTTTCTGTAGTATTTGATGATGTTTTTGATGCTGGTTCACCAGTTTTAACAATGTTAACAAATCTTTCAGTACCAGCTGGTGTGAGATTCTATAACAATAAAAAAACAAATAATCATTAAAATAAAATTTAAGTTATATAATCATTATTTAATATTTTATTTTGTTTTTTAATTAATAGAATAGCCCTTGGGCTTGGTGCTTGGTCAATCCGTACTCATCAATTTGTGCCATCCAGTTGTGTTGGTCAGACATCAACCTGGTCTGACTATACTATTGACCATACTGATCTTACAACTTGATTATGTTTAAAGAGGTAAAAATCATTTACTAAATTTAAATTATAATTAAAAAGCTTATTTAAATAAAAAAAAATATAAAAACTATTTTATTCTAATAATATTTTTATTGTTTGTTATTTCAGAGCTTTTAATAGTTTAAGCTTGGTGTCCAGCTCCAGAATCATCTAGTAACCGGTTAGTTATAAAAAAAAAATAAACATTTGTGATCAAAAAAAGAACAATTTTTTTTTCAACTCAACTGGATCAAGTGATTCCAGCGGAGAGTGGATCTCTCCGTTGAGATCGGGAGTCTGCGGTGGGAGTTTGAGTAGAGGCAGTGGTTCGATATAACTTAACACATGTCAACAATAAGTCAAGTTAGATAAAAAAAAAGCAAGCTTTATCTAGCTTTAAAGTATATAGTTATTGTGAAAGTCTCACCTTCTTTGGAGCAGTTATTGTAAGAACACCATCTGAGGAAAGACTTGAAGTGATTTCAAGTGCATCGTGTGAAGCAGGTAACACATATCGTCTTACAAAGTGACGGCTGATGAAGCCGTGCTCGTCTT
This sequence comes from Aphidius gifuensis, assembly GCF_014905175.1. Taxonomy (NCBI): domain Eukaryota; kingdom Metazoa; phylum Arthropoda; class Insecta; order Hymenoptera; family Braconidae; genus Aphidius; species Aphidius gifuensis. The sequence goes on from NC_057790.1 coordinate 22,252,989, forward strand.
TTTTCTCATCGTGTTTAGCCTCGACAATAACACTGTCATCAATTGTCTTGACTGTTATTTCATCTGGTGAAAATTGCTGTACATCCAGAATCACCTACAACAATTAAGCATAATTGCGTTCCAATGATAATTCATCAGCTTTCATCATCGACAACCAACAACAACAGCATCATCAACAATATCAAGTCATAAAAACGATTAAAAAAAAACACAAATTAAAAACAAAGGAAACAATAAGGTTAGCGTCTTTATTATCAAGACGTTATTATTATTCTAGTTTTTTTTTTTTCATTAGAAATATATTTGTTTCTATTTAAATTATTATAAAATATACTAGTCTTTATAAAACATCGTACAACCCGAAAAAAAAGAAGTTAAAATTTATGGCTCGCGGGCTCACCTGCGAGCCAATATATTAATTCTTATTTTTCATTTCTACCTCGGTAATTAATCATTTAAATTTTTATCATTTCATTCATTTTATCTTGTATGAAAAAAAATTAATTTAGCCATAAATAATTGAACAGTAAATATTGTCAACTGGAAAATGTCGTACTTTATTGCATGATAAAATGAATTGAAATTTAATATAATTTTTTTTTCGTCAAACATAACAGCGTTATAAAATTTTTAATAACAAATATATATAATGGTTTTTTACGAAAGTAAATTTATACAGATGGATGGCGATTTACCGTGTTATTGCGTTGAAAATTATCGATTTATCGAGGATCGTGATATAAGAGCTAAACGTACATTGAGTGATTATTATCGATTGAGATCTGAAAACTAAAGATTTTTGTATTTTTTAAGAAATTTAATTTTTTTTCTATATACTTTTTGAATTGAAAAAAAAAAATTTATATGCGTGTGTCTGAACGCGTTTGACTGAGGTAAGGCCATCGGCTGTGTCGTTTACTGGCCCTTGAGGTTTTTATGAAAGCATTTATTTTTTTATAAATAAGATATATTTATAAGTTGAAAAAATTCAAAGAAAAAAAACTAAAAAAAAAAAAAACAAAGATTAAAAATTTTTTACCGGGCCCGGCGCCCCAGGTGGGGGTGGGCTTTTTTTTAAAGGCCCTTTAAAGAAGGTCAAACCACGTGGATTGACAATATTTATTTGTTAGATTAAAGAGTGAAATATTTAAAAATTTATTTGATAAAAAAAAAGAATATTTAAAAGTACATTTCAAAAAGACTTAGTTGTTAGGTACTCGAGCCTTCAACAAAAACATTTTTTTTCTAAAAAAAAAAATAAGATAATTTAACAAGAGCTGAAATAAAAAGTTAACTGATTAAATATCCTGAGAAAGTAATAATTGATAATTTTTAAAAAATAAGAAAATAAAAAAAACAAAAAACTTGAAAGAATTTGTTAGTTTGATTGAAAGTTGTCAAGCCGTCCCCCTCTATGAGGGGGGTGTGTCTAGACAGTCTAGTAAATCTACTAGCGATGAAAAATTTTTAAAAATTATCAAAATGTTGCAATTGATTTTTATGCCGAAAACACAAAACGTTATTAACAAAAATAAAGTTAGAAATTTACGTGAAAATATAACATCAAACGAGGAACTTCGTAAAAGTCATTGTCGATCTGAATTGATACGTTATTTGATACAACTAAATCCCTAATTAAATTTAATCATTAAATTATTTTTCATTTAATAATATTTTTAATTTATTAATTAATTTGATATTTGATATAGTTTTTCCATGTAAAATCAAAATTTTAATTTAGTTTTCTTTATTTTTATTTTTTTATTTTTTTGTTTTATTGTATGAATGTCTTCATTTTTTTCACGCCTCAGATCACTTGTTCACCCCTCAGATCGTATGAGGGATATTCAATGTGTCATTGAAATTCCAGTATCAGTGCGAGGCTCGGATGAAAATAATAACAATAATAACGAAAATATTAAATTAAAAAAAAAGCATAAAAATAATAATAATCGAAAAGAGAAAGAACCCGTGCAAGTTGCTTTTACATTTAGAGACGCTTTAAAAAAACACGTGTTGCTGAGTTACATTAGAATTTAAGATTTGAAGTTTTAAAAAATAAAATCATAAAGAGTATAAATAAGTGAGTAAAAGGTGGTAGTAATTAAATATTGTAATTTAAAGTCATAGTTTTATCCAGGTGAATTTAAAAGAGTTCGTCTGATTAAAAACAAAATCATAAAATTTTTTAATTACTAAGATTTTAGTAATTGTAACAAAACTCGTAAAAATAATATTCGACATTTTTGAGTAGTTTTTTTTTTTAATTTTTTAATTAAAGAGGCTTCAAGTCAACAGTTTGTTGTGTCGTGGAAGTAACCTTGGTACGCATTGCGTACTTGGTACTTCCACGACACGATATTATTATAAAAAAAAAAATAAAACAAGCAAAAAGAAAAATAATTTAAACACGCGTTTTCACATGTATTTAAGTAAATGAGTTAAATTTGTAAGCTCAATTTTGTTTTTGTCAATATTCC